>NC_083420.1:56477068-56780346 GCF_020745735.1 Hemiscyllium ocellatum
GATTGGAAATTATATACTGCAGTTGTCTAAAGGCCCCCACCAAACAGTTTAAAGAGGTTGAAGATGCGACTCGCTGGGGATTCCAGGCAGGACTGTCAAGACTCAATGAGAAATGGCCAATTTTGAATCTTTGTCGTTAACTGTGTCTTGGGATGTCCAATGGAATACTGCTGTTGGCAATCATTCAAGGGCCAAATTGATTCAGTTGAAGTGAGATCCTACACAGATTCAGAGTTGGAAAGACTGAGAAATTGCATGTGCTAAGATTTTGTGCGCTGGAAGAAATGCATATGTTTGTAAACCAGGTGAGGTATATATATGTTCCATTGACTACTTCAAGTAAAATTTACCTGTTCTAAATGTCATTCGCCTGTTAATGTTTGAATTATGTTAATTTTTGTTTGTTATAATAGGAGTTTTAAAACATAACTGCTGGGCAAGATTGTTTCATTCCACTGGCATCAAGATTCCTTCCTTCAAAAATTGCAGAAACCCCCAGCTTTGCTTTGGTTACCTCTAGACTGGGCTCTTCCAATGCACTTTTGTCCTTGCTCATCAATATTCCCAAACATGAGCCCATTGAAAACTCAGTTTAGCCTGCTCCACTGCACAACAAATTTTGTCTACCATCTGCCTTGTACGCAAAAATCTACTTTGGTTACCATAACCAAACACTGAATTTAAAACTCTCACCCTGGTTTTGAAATCTGTCTCCTCGAGCCAGGCGAATCTCCACAATATCAGTGTTCTAATCCTCGCTGTTTGAAAATTCCTGATCATAATCGTTCCATTATTTGCACCCATGCCTTTAGCTGCTGAGGTCCTAAGCTCTGGAATTCCACTCCTAAATCGCTTAACTTTTTTCCCCCTTTAAGTTCTGCCTTAAAACATCCCTCTTTGACCAAGCGTTTGGCTAATGGGCTGGACAGCTCGACACCTCGCCTTGCCCGAGATCTCTCCTGTAAAGCACTTCGGAAATTTTAAGTGTTACAAAAATTTATATCGCTGTTGTAAGAAGGTGGGGGAGGAAATGTGAAAGGCTCTTAGTAGGAGACCATATCTAAGTACAGAGTTAAGTAAGCGTTCTTCTACCTGAATCTCAGTATGAAACAGAGTGCTAAAATGTTCGCTTAGGCACAATGCAAAAACTACAAGCAAAAAAACCCTACACATTCCAAATTTAGAAACCATGTCATATTATCTTCAAACATGCTAACTGTCCATTTGCATTGCCATAGCACCTATCATTCATAACGTTTATTTGTCAGTGTTTTTACACAGTGCTAGCCCAGTGATTGTAATATTTGTAGTGGAGGCTTGCAGACCTCCTCTGTCGGGTGCAGAAAACACTGCAGGTGGCCTTGCACAATTCCTTCCAGCATCTCAATTTCTGGAAGATTTGGCCTTGGACCTGCACCATCTCAGCAGAGCAGAATGGGAGCAACTTGGCATGACTGGCTGAGAGGCAACAGCAAGGCTACAGGAAGAGTGACGGTAGTGGGAGGATCAATACAGTGAACATAGGAAGGAAGCCAGTCCATGGAACTGCTGCCTCTCCTCCAAGCCAGCAGCTCAGCAACCTGACCATCTGTTCAAGGGCAGATACACTGTACAGCATTTTGATGATGGATGTCTTCTACTAGTGCTGTAATGGAAGGACAGTCATCGCCCACTAAGTGCTGCATTGCAGTGTGATTGGTTCTGCAAGTATGCTGGAACTGGACATGAAATGGATGAATTCTGAGTGTCACCCTACGCAGGTTGGTGCCTAACTCCTGAAAGCTCCTTGACATTTGACATATGCGATTTGCGCAATAAATGTGGAGGCTGGTGCTGAAGTTGGTGGGATGTAGCATTTGGAGATGCATTCAGCGACCACGACCACTCTTGTGAGATTATTAAACGTTCTGAGGCACTGCATCTACATCCTTGGGACTACATTCCTGCCATGAACCACCAGAACAATCTGGTCCCACTAGCACTAGTCTGATTCTGGCTGTAAGGTCTCCTATAGAAAACTCTCTTTCTCATGTCCCAAAATTGATTGTTCTTCCTGCTCAGACTCTTTTCCACAAATAAGTTCAAAGGCAGCCTTTGTGTGGAGCTGCAGGAGATGGGGGAGATGCTAAACGAGCATTTTTCATCAGCGTTTACTGTGGAAAAGGACATGGAAAATATAGAAAGTAGGGAAATAGATGGTGACATCTTGAAAAATGCCCATCCTACAGAGGAGAAAGTGCTGGGTATCTTGAAACACAAACATGGATATTTTCCAGGACCTGATCAGATGTACACTAGGGCTCTGTGGGAAGCTAGGGAAGTGTTTACTGGACCTCTTGCTGAGATATTTGTATTATCAATAGTTAGAGGTGGGCTGTCGGAAGACTGGAGGTTGGCTAACAGTGCCACTGTTTATAAGAAAGGTGGTAAGGACAAGCCAGGGAGCGATAGGCCAGTGAACCTGACATCGATGGCGAGCAAGTTGTTGGAGGGAATCCTGAGGGACAGGATGTAATGCATTTGAAAAGGCAAGGACTGATTAGGGATAGTCAACATGGCTTTGTGCGTGGGAAATCATGCCTCACAAACTTGAGTTCTTTGAAGAAGTAACAAAGAGGATTGATGAGGACAGAGCGTTGGACATGATCGATATGGACTTCAGTAAGGTTGTCAACAAGGTTCCCCATGGGAGACTGGTTAGCAAGGTTAGATCTCATGGCATAAAAGGAGCCATTTGGACACAGAACCAGCTCAAAGGTAGAAGACAGAGGGTGGTGGTGGAGGGTTATTTTTCAGATTGGAGGCCTGTGACCAGTGGATGCCACAAGGATCGGTGCTGGGTCCTCTACTTTTCGTTATTTACATAAATGATCTGAGTGTGAGCTTACGAGGTAATAATTAGTAAGTTTGTTGATGACACCAAAAGTGGAGGTGTAGTGGACAACAAAGGAGGTACCTCAGATTACAACAGGATCTTGATCAGATGGGCCAATTGCCTGAGGAGTGGAAGATGGAGTTTAATTTAGATAAATGCGAGGTGCTGCATTTTGGGAAAGCAGATCTTAGCAGGACTTGTATACTTAATGGAAAGGTTGTAGAGAGTGTTGCTGAACAGAGACCTTGGAGTGCAGGTTCATAGTTCCTTGAAAGTAGAGTCACAGGTAGATAGGATAGTGAAGGTGGGGTTTGGTATGCTTTCCTTTATTGGTCAGAGCATTGAGCACAGGAGTTGGGAGGTCATGTTGCGGCTGTACAGGACATTGGTTAGGCCATATTTGGAATATGGCATGCAGTTCTGATCTCCTTCCTATCGGAAGGATGTTGTGCAACTTGAAAGGGTTCAGAAAAGATTTATAAGGACGTTGCCAGTGTTGGAGGATTTGAAGTAAGATGGAGAGGTTGAATAGACTGGGGCTGTTTTCCCTGGAGCATCGGAGGCTGAGGGGTGACCTTATAGAGGTTTATAAAATCATGAGGGGCATGGATAGGGTCAATAGACAAAGTCTTTTCCCTGGGGTCAGGAGTCGAGAACTAGAGGGCATAAGTTTAGGGTGAGACCAGAAAGATATGAGACACCCCTAAGGGGCAACCTTTTCACTCAGAGGGTGATGCATGTATGGAATGAGCTGCCAGAGGAAGTGGTGGAGGCTAGTACAACTGCAACATTTAAGAGGCATTTGGATGGGTATGTGAATTGGAAGGATTTGGAGGGATATGGGCCAGGTGCTGGCAGGTGGGATTAGAATGGGTTGGGATATCTGTTCGGCATGGACAAGTTGGACCGAAGGGTCTGTTTCTGTGCTGTACATCTCTATGACCTACTCCGGTCAGAAAGCAAAACCTGTTTAAGCCTCAACCAAATTTGGGCCCTTTGTAGCGTGTTTAGTTCTGGTCACATATAGCACAATAAACTAAGCTTGTAGTGCAGTCTGCATGAACTGAGGGACTAGTTTGATGAGGGTGAAGAGTTATTCACTCATCAACACACTTATTTTCTAATTAATGTAGCCCCCACTGAACCGTATAACACTGAAGGTTATTCACTCCATTGTGTACCTGCTGACTTTCTGAAAGAGCTCATAAATAAGTTCCACTCTTCTGTCAATTCCCATTGTCCTGCATAATCATTTTAACCTTCAAATGTTTTGTTAATTATCTTCAGAAAATTACCGCTAGATCTACTTTCACTAGCGTTTCAGGCACAGCATTCTGGATTGTAATTTCCTGAATAAAAAGAAAATTCCCTGCTGGCACTTGTGACAATTTCTAAAACAAGTAAAACAAAAAGAGTATTTGGACAATAACGTATAGCTTCTAGCATTCCCTGTAATAACTAGCTGGTTTTGATCACAGGTTCAACATCAATCTTTTTTAAAACTCATATACAATCATAACACTGAATCTTTTAATAGTTTCTCACGCATTATTCAACAATCAACCATTATGAAGTCACTATCAGAGTCCATTAAAGTATTATAAAGAAAAGACCTACTGAAATAAATCTATAATCATGAGGCATCACATTTGATTTAATCATACAACAGCTGAAGGTCTGGTGCTGTTCAAACAATATCGCACACATTTTAGACCATACCAAAACATACTGGACTAATTATTTCATAGCTAGGCTTTTTTTTGTGTGCTGTCAATCATTAGCTAATTTCCCATTGTATTGAAAATAGAATGCACTATTGTGAGTAACACATAGGCCTATCTCGTTCAGCCTACATTATCCTAGCAATCTTATGGGAAACATTGATTAAACCCGGCAATTAGTCTTTAGCCATTGGTCTACAACAAATACAAAACTGGGCGAGGAATCTACAGTTGATGGAGCGCTTTGGAAACCATTGGTCCAAAGTACTTGCTCCAAGCTTGCTAAACATAAACGAATTTTGGACATCATTATCACAAAGGATTGCTCCCTAAAATTATAAAACACATAATTAGACACTCCCATTCTTCCGAAATGATTTCCTGGGCCAATGTAATAGCATTTGGGAACAGAGTTCACTGTATTTGCAATTAATTCAGGTAAATAAAATTCAGATAGATACCCACCCCTAATCTAAACCAATAGCTGCTTACAACTTAGATCCTTAAATTTTAAAGACAGTAACAGAAAGAGAATATCATGAAATCTTTCCTTAACAAGCATAGACTACATGTGCTGTTGTTTATATTACAGAACTTGTCAATGTGGCCACAACCTGCCTTTGGAAACTGAATGGAACTGGTGCCAATTCTTTAGCAACCATTTATATTCAATTAGCATTGGTACATCATGCAGTTCAACAGCACAGGGAAGTTCTGCAACTTTTTTTTTTAACCGATGGAGAGACTTCTAGATTTAGCAGCAGCTTATAATGCTCCAATCTTCTGCACAGAAAACACTCCTTCATGTGTCTTGTACGGTACTTACCTTTTCCCAGAAGTGCCTCTATTTTAATTCTCTCTACAATGGAGATATTAGCTCAAGGAATTCTAAACAGGCACAAGACCAAACATTTACAGTTGATATTTTACTTTTAGAATAACATGGGGAGGAGTACAAAGAAGGAAAGCTCAAAACTATACAACAAAATCAAGCAATTCCTTACCTTTATGATTTCAAATTAGACTTTTTTCATTCATTCAACTGAGGGCTAGGAGCAGTACATTATACACTAGCTTCCCACCTGATTAGACCAAAAATACTTTCGGGATTTTGGTCAATTAAGGGAAAATATATATGAGGATGGGAGTGCTAATATTTGGGATCCCACATTCTTTTGTGAAGATATCACTGGTTATTATGTCAGAATAACTGCACTGATGTAACAGCAACTTCCTGTGACATCATAAAGCAGTTTAACTTCACTGGTTCATACCAATATTTTTTACAAATTCAAACCTTGATTATGTGGTTTGAACTTCACTGGCGCAGTCTCAATCGCACACGTGCATTCAAACCTGCGGGATTCAAACCATTAAGTGGGTATGACCTTAAACCAGAAGAGTCACAAAGTGATTTAGGATGGATTAAAAGATTAAACATTTAACCAGCAAAATGGTTCAATCATAACAATACACAAGTCTTATTTTCTCCCTCCAAGTAAGAAAACTCATTCATAGTGTCCTTTATTTGATCATAGAGTTTACTAACATAATAACAATTGCAATAGATTAAATACTAAAATACTCTGAGCATGAAATGATGCAGGTGATGTTGTTTAGGAATAACCCACCTAATATTTTGGTGAAAGATAGACTTAACAAGCTATTTAGTGTTGCTTACTACATTTTATTACAATACAATATACTACAAACAAATGCAAAATCACATTTATATGAAATTAGTGAACTTGTTCAATCTTTTAAAAGGATGCACGTGATACATTCTTTAATAAATGCAGCAATGAAGCTCTATGGAAATGAGCGACTAAACGTTAAAATCTACAAGAGACAACCCACTTTATGCTGCTCTCGTATGAGATTTCGGTGTCAATTCACAATACATTCAACTAAGCATCTATTTACAGTTACAGCTTATAGAAAATTTGTATTTTCATTCAAAACAGCTTGAAATTCCAGATTTTGCTGAATCACAATCACCGTATCAAATGACAAGGTTTTTTCCCCCCTCTTACAAATACTTTTATCATAAGATCAGGTACAAGGCACAGAGTAAAGACACCATGTCAGCAGGTGGAGTTGAATGAATTTACTGTATTAACACCGCCTGAACACTCAGTGTTCCCAAACATTGCAAAATATTCAAGAATAATGTGAATACAGTAAAAGTGTACACTGAATGTGGATAAATGTTACACATACGCTGATTGCTTTCCTTTTGTCGCAATGAATAGAGTTGGGAACAAACCATAGTATAATCAGAGACAGGCGATGTACACTGAACAAGAATCATTAAAATATTTTTGCCATTACAAAGTATTTGTCTGTGCTCAATTCAGCTGCATATTTTTACCATTTACTTTCTATATCAATGTTGTCTTTCATGAAATTTGATGGAAAACTTGTTAAGAACGTGAAACAAAATGGACACTATCCCTTCTATTGGAGGGAAAGCAACAATTAGTTAGAAACTACTTTAGGGGAGAATATCAATGGTTAGACATCCAGCATCAGAAGCATAACATCTCATTAACTGCAAAGAAAATTTCAAGCAAAATAGCCAAATAAACTGTAATCATTAAGTTACCAATTACATTTTTGTTGAAAATTAGGTCTAAAATGAGAGTAAAATGCCAGGCCATCAAGGTTCACATTGGGAGCAGTGGAAAACCCAGCCAATGGTACACTGAAAGGCTGGAGTTTTAGGATTTAATTTCTCAAAAATTCAATAAAATTATGGGCCTAAATAAAAACTGTAAGAACTTCAGATGCTGTAAATCAGAAACAAAAACAGAAATTGCTGGAAAAGTTCAGCAGGTCTGGCAGCATCCGTGGAGAAAACTCAAGAATTAACATTTTAGGTTGAGTGACCTTTCCTCAGAACCCCTGAGGCAGTCCTGAGCAAGAGACACTTGACCCGAAATGTTAACTGATTTCTCTCTACTCCACAGATACTTCCAGAACCTGCTGAGCTTTTCCAAAACCTATGGGCCGATTTGATTTACTTAAGTTTTCAATTTTCCACCGCCACACTACTATATAAGCTTTTACAATAAATATCACAATGGTAAACAGATAAATAAGATATTACACGAGCTACACATTCAAAGTATACTGCAAATTATCATAAAATGTACATGAAGGTTAAAGTAGTCAGAAGAAATTATACATTTCTTAGGTTAGAATGGGAAACAATCACCTGGATGCACTTCAATGGCCTGGAACATATAGTTTGAAAGATACATGGTTCAGTTTCTCGGAGTTCATTGGGTTAAAAAATGTTGACAGAAACAAATGGAACATTGAAGTCTGACATTTCAGCAGGTTGGAAAGATACAAAGTTCTAAAAGTGGACTTGTACAAGAAAAAGAACTACACACCTGATTAAAAACAGACCTTGCCCAAAGCACAAACTCAGGACTTTGTGCTGCTGTTTTACAAATGCCATTTTATTTAAACCAATCATGCATTAAATATTAGTTACTATGCTGCAAAAATCCAAAACAGCTTCGATTTCGATTAAATGGTTTCATAAATAACTATCTTGATTACTATAACTTTAGCCTTTATAATTGAGTTTATCAGTTAAGCTGCCACCAAGTGTTAATGCTGTTTCCTTAAAAGAAAACTTGAGCTGTCTTGGTTTTCCCTGCGAATAGTAAACAGAAATAAAGTTTAAAGTGTCTGGTCAGTAAATGTATTTCCTGTTACTGTAGAATGTGCTTTGAAAGACATTATAGAACAATAACTATTATAAATTAGAAGTCTGAACATTGCCTGGAATAGATTGGTTCAACAGCCAAAACCAGTGGAAATGCAAGAAGAAACAAATAGGTCGCAAACGAGCACACCATGAAACATGGCAAACTATTACAAGACAGTTTAGTACACCATGGGGACAGGTCTGTAACACAGACAGGAGAGTTTACATGGCACATGCAATTGGTCATTCTGATGTTGGTTTGAATTTTCAAGCAATCTGGTTCTCATCCTCTATGTGAACAGTACTGGAGACAGCAAGAAGAGGCTGAGATGAACTGTTAGTGCTCTGGCTTTTCAAGCTTTCAGTCGAGTCGGAGGTTCCTGCAAAAAAAAAACCCAACTGAAAAATCTCAGATTTGAAATGTGTGTAATCTAACCAAGTGGCTAGGACTGCTTCATATTCAATAATATACATTTGTTATAATATACATTCGTTCCCTTTGGGAAGATAAAGCACTATTTGTCATTTTATCATATATAAGTAACATAACAAAGTGATTGCAATTTACAATTTCATGAAGATAGTGCTTCATTAATAAGGTATTCTTTTAAGTAAGTCAGAAATAGTTATAACTTCAGTCTCAATTTACAAATTATGAAGTGAAAGGCAACTGAGTTACCCAAAATTCCACCATCTAGTTATTGAAATTCAATTTCTCCAAGTTTTTGTCTTCCAACTTGAAATTTGGATCAAAATAATCAATCTTGGTTCCATCATTTAACACATTAAAGTAATCTATCATACTTAGATGAGGTGCATCTTTGAAAAGCACCAAAAAAATTTAACAAAAATTATTTAAAGGCCACGGCAAGGATATTAAGGTTTATTGACTGAACAGAGAATTCTGGTACATTCTCGTAAAAAACACAGCTGTGCGGCTACCTTAGCCTCGTTTATGTATTTTAAGTGGAATATATTGAAAGCAGCTAAGATTTAACAAGCTGCAAATGTTTAAGCGTTTGGGATTGCTGGGCCAGTGAGGTGAATTTGTTTATTTATAAGTAACATCTGGAGATACAATTTTCAGCTACTCCCTTTCTTGAACATGTACGTGCAGACAACTTTTTACCCCACTTGTTAAAGCAAATAGTAGTTACACAGAACTCTCTATGGCTTTACACAAAGTTTACACGCTTAAGGGAAACTGAGGTACCTCAAAGTTGTTCTTATTATGAAAACATTTGTGGTTAAAGCAGCAGCAGAACTCGGCGTATTACCTTTAAGGGCTACCACAGATGGATTAATGTTACTTGGGTATACATTGAATAATGGTGCACATTTTCATTGCTTCATCACAAAGGAACACTGGGCACAGCACTGAAGACAATTGAGTATTTACATCGCACCTATATAGGATTGCTATTTATAGTTCAGCAAGTTAGATTACAAATTTAAGAGAGGATGAGTAGGAAATAATACTATAGTTTGACACAGAAAAAGTGGCAGCAGAATAAAGTAATTGTTTGCATATAAAACAAAGGATTTTAGTGAAAAATCAACAGATGATAGTTAGAATCAAAAATACAGTATTTTTCCATCAACTTCTAGTATTCTTTTAAGTCAGGCAGAAATTGTCATAACTGCAATCATTCTCATTTTGCCAATTATGAAAAGAAAGGCAATTGATAGAAACGGAGTTATCTAAAATTTCATCATCTAGTTATTGAAATTCAATTTCTCCAAGTGTTTATTTGCAGGATTATTCATTAATTTCAATTTGAAATCTGTATCATCCTGGCAAACAAAATTAAATTAATAGCTGTTTGAAAAATAACTTATTAATAAACTATTTTTCATGTTCAATTAGTTCATTCATTGTACAATAGTCTTCACAACTACAATTTCATACTTAAGATTAATATTGACATAGACACAACACCAAACTCTGCTAATAGGACTGGGATTATAGCAAGCTGTGATTGAACATACTGGGAGATGGGTGGACAGCAGCATCAAAAGGATTCTTTGATACAAAATAATTCTTCATTTAAATTTGCCCTGTTTAACAATGTTTTACTTTAACAATAAGTTTAAGCAACAAGTTTGTTAATGCTGTCTGTAGCAGATTCAATTGAATGTAGTTTCCCTGTATGACCTGATTGACACCTTCGCCTACAACCTTTCATCTGTTCTGGCTGGGTAGTTGTGGGCTTGGGGATGCTGACTCTTCCCCCATCTGATTCACCAGTGTCTCTCTTCCCCCTCCCAGACTTGAGCTCTTGTTGAAGATCCAGATTCAATCTGAAACTGCAGCACTATTGTCATGAAAGTCAGATGATTCAGAAGTGCTGAGACTTTCTGTCAATTGACTTTCAAAGCCGCTCCTGCTGCACTGCTCATCTTGCAAGACCTTGCTCACAGCAAATAAGTACAAAGCAAATTAGCTTGACCTGAGGCCATTGCTCCACAGTAGCCTACCAGGGGAGAAACTGCCAGCTGCAGTGAAGAAGCCCCTTTGCAAATTCCCTGGGACAATGCGTGACAAGCAAACTAAAGTGGGTACTGCAGATGCTGGAGATGAGAGTCAAGATTAGAGTGGTGTTGGAAACGAACAGCAGGTCAGACAGCATCTGAGGAGCCCATTTATCTCTCCATCCCAGAGGCTCCCAGCCTTATTCGGGCATTGGCCCGAAATGTCGATTTTCCTGCTCCTCGGATACTGCCTAACCGGCTGTGCATTTCCAGCACTACTCTAATCTTGACACTGTGAGACAAGCATCAATCACTACACCGTACAGCCTCCAGTGTTACCACTAGAGAAATGGTATGTTCATTTGTTCCATTAGAAAAGTAATTTTCTGATTTTGGGATTGTCAGAGACATGCATGACTGACTCTGCATGTAAGTGTGCCAAAGCACTGATAAAAAAAAGAGGACCTTCATGGGAATTTCACAATGGGTTTAAACTTCCGATGATCAATTTTGCTTACTTCCCAAAACACACTGAAGTTGAGCAGGAGATTTTGAACATTTTCATGGTATTTTCTACAGAGTTAGCAGGAAATGTGAGATACAATAAAATCTAGTCCAACATCCAGGTTTCTACACAACAGATCTTCCTAATCCATTTATCCTAATTAGAATCAGGAAGATGTTCTGGAGAGGTAATGCATAATATCTTACAAAATGAAAGACCTCGGTAACATTGTAGGGCAGCTAGTTAGATAACGATACCCAGAATGGGATATGGCAAGCAAACATTGAAAATAAACTAGCAAATAGCATCAAAGGTGGCATTAATGACAAAAAGGCAACATTAGTGTCTCTTGACATAAATGCACATAACATTTGGAACAAAACAACTTAATTAACACCACAAACACATTAATGCATATGATCTTACAAATGTTATAGAGACATGGTTCCAAGCACATTAAAAACTGAGAACTAAAATTCAGAGGACTGTAACTTTTTGAAAGGACAGTCAGGAAGGAAAGAGTGGTGAGGTAGCTTTGACAGTATGGGATGGAATATATATCACAACAAGAAATGATAGTGGATCAAAAGATGGGGAATCCATATGGGTGGAAGTGGAAGATGAACATTGGTGACAGTAGTCTATAGGCCCCAAAACAGTTGCTGCATATTGTAAGATGGAGAATAAATCAGGAGATAATGAGTGCATGTGTAAAAGGAACGACATTAATCTTGAGTGACTTTAATCTTCAGCAAATTGGAATTGTTAGTTTGGCAGATGTAGCATGAGGAAAAATTCAGAATGTGTTCCTGAAAGTTTCCTAGAACAGTATGTTGTGGATCTGAACAACGGATCAGGCCATTTTGCATTTCGTGATGTATAATGAAGCAGATTTAACGAATTATCTCAGAGTAAAATAATCCCCCTACAAAACAGTGACCATAACAAAGTGGAATTCAATGCACAGAGTGAAAGAAAATTGGATCAGAAGCAACTGTGCTGAACTTAAATAGGGTAATTACAAAGGGATGAAGACAGAGCTGACTGGAACGAGGCAGAGGTTTGGCAGAAAAGAGGAACAATTACAAACACTTAAGGAAATAGTTCATGGCTCACATCAAAGATACATCTTAGTGAGAAATGCAATTCCAGGAAGGGGATAAATCGGCTGGCCAATAGGTATAATTTATTTGGATTTCCAAAAGGTAACACACATTAGGTTCCTTAATAAGGTACCAGCCCTTTATTAGGAGTAGTATATTAGCATGAAAAGAGGATTGACTAAGTAATAGAAGATACAGAGTGGGATACATCAAGTTCAGTACCATATGTATCAGTGCACCGGGGCTACAATATTAGACTAGACTATATTAATAACTTGTATGAGGCAAATGAAAGCTTTGTAGCTACACTTCCTTGTATGAGGAAAATGAAAGTGTTATAGCTACATTTGTGGATGATACAAAATAGGTGGGAAGGCAAATGGTAAGAATGACACTAAGAGTCTGCAGAGGGATATAGATAGGTTAAATGAGTGGACAAAAAATTGACAGATGCAATATATTGTGGGAATATGGGAGGTTTTGCAATTTGGCAGGAATATTACAGGAGTTGAATATTATTTAAATGGTGGGGGGAGGGGGGAGACTGCAGAAAGCTGCAGCACCAAGGGATTGGAGGGTCTTCATACATGAATCAAGAACAAAAGCCACCATCCAAGTTCAGCTGGTAGTTGGGAAGGCAAACAGAAAGCTGGCCATTATTTTAAAAGAAATGGAGTATTAAAATATCAGGAAGTCTTTCTCAAACAATACAAAGCACTCGTTAAACCATACCTGGAATAGTATAACAATTTTGGTCCCCTTATCTAAATAAAGATATAAAGACTCTAGAGGCAGCTAGTAATAGCTCACTAGGTAGATCTTTGGATATGGAAGGATTTCCGTATGGAAAGGTGCAGTTTGGACTTGTACTCATTGACGTTTGGAAGAATGAGGGATGACCTTTTGAAACATATACAATACTTTCGGCTTGAGAAGATAGATGCAGAGAGGTTGTTTCGCTTTGTGCGAAAGTCTAGTACCAGAGGGCGTAATCTCAGAGTGAGGAGAACCTGTTTCAGACAAGAGATTAGAAGGAATTTCTTCTCCGAGAACTTCGTCAATCTGTAAAATTCTTTACCACAGCAAGATGTACAGGCTGGGTTGTTAAGAATAAACCAGGCTGATTTTTAATCAGTAAGGAAATCAAGAGATACAGGAAAAAGGCAAGAAAGTTGTGTTGGAGGTTAATAGATCCACACCACCTTATTGATTGGCGGGATGGCCCACTTCAGTTCCTATGTCTTAAGGAATCTCTCAACTACCGCCCCTGTACCAACATGAACCAGTGACACCCCTCAGTTGGACTACCAGACAATAGTCAGTCCTGACGCTGACCTCAACTCCAACATCCTCCACCCCAAACCCCTACCAGGCCAAACCTAATTACTCTCCCAAACGTACAACTACCCTAATCTGAGTATATGCCCCAACTCCAACTATACCGCCTCCCTTGCTTTGGCTAGTCTCCATGACAACCCCTCAACTTCAGCTCCCAACCAAACCTGAACCACAAGCTCTGTCCTGATTCTCAACACCAACCTCACCCACGTGACCAGCCCAACCAGGTCTGACCACACATCCAATTTCACAATTGCCCTGCCCTCCAACATCCTGCTTCCACAAATCATGCATCCCAACTCCCTTGACCCCAATTAACTTCATTCTAGACCCAATACCACGCCTTTTTGACCCACCTCTCTGATCTGATCCCACTACCACAACGACCCTCCCAACCCAAGCCAACTACACAGCCACTAACCACTCCCCACAAGTTCAACTACACCACCCCTCAACCAAAGTCAAGACCCAATTATAACCACAACCCAAACATACGCCTCCAAACTGATTCAAGTACCCATCTGACCTAACTCTCCTCCAAAACCAATAACCAGCCTCCTGTGATGTGACTATCACTTCTGAACTAACATGACTAACACCGCTCCACAACCTGTCTCTCGACTAACACTTCATTCTAATCCAACTATCCATTAATCTGCCAGCCTACCAATTCCTGTGAAAGCTTGGTTCGGAAGGCTCTGGTGGAAATGTACTCTGGCATTGAGCTGGGGACACTAGAGTACAGCAGCAATTCAACAATCATCACTTGGAAAGATCCAAGCTGTGTGAATCATTTGAAAGTAAGTGAAAATGCATAGAGTAACATGTAGAGCAGTCAATAAACAAAAAAGGCTTAATTTTCTTCAGATTATCAAGGCCACCCTCCCCTTTCAGTTCCTAGTTTCACAGAGGAGCCTCCTGTACTGGAATCCATTTGTAGTGGTAGGCAGCTACATAGGATCCAATGCACCTCTTGTGGTGTTGTGTAAGCGCTCAGCGTTAATGTAGCACTCAAGTTTTGTACAGTTACAAAGATGCCTGAAGGCAGTTACAAAGCTCCTTTCTCTGCTGGAGCTGCTTACATTGGAATCAGTGGTCACCTTCTGCAGAGAAGAACCTGTCACCAGCTGATGCTCAATAAAAACTGGAAAGGTGCAGATACACTATCACAGTTACACAGGCACCACTAATACTCCCTTACCAAGCCTGAGTGACCACTCTGCACATATCAGTCTTGGAAATGAAATCAACAGACTATTCGACCATGCTGAGAATCAAGTGAACTCATTTCATTTTTGCTTAATATCTACACAAGTCCATCCTTCTGACAGGAATGTAAGGAGCTACATGGTGATTTTGCCTCTAGATAGCCAAGTAAACTGAAGCAGCCAGCAAGATTTATTACTCCTATATTATAAGCAGCTGATCAGTGCAGAGCTGGGATCAAAACTGGCATTTTCCTGATCACTATGGCTCAGATCAATATGGGATAAGGTTGGCAACATTTGGAACTCAACAAAGCTTGGTAAATCGGTAGAAAGAGTAATTTATTTAAAAAAATCTAACTGTCATTGCGTTTAAAGGAAAACCAATAATTTCTCATTTTGTGGATGCTAACTTTCTCTGCTCCACTTCTAACAGAAAACAAAGTCAAAACGTATTTACTAAAATTACATTTCACAAACTTCAGCAGATATGCATAAATCATATTTTTAAAATTATTGGTGACCCTAATTTTTTTTTTTAAAAAAGAACAATTGCTACAATGAAACTTCAATCTCGAATAGCATAACATTAAGTGTGGGATTTTCAGTACTGCAGTAGAGCACTTCAAAATGTGTACTGTATACAGCATACATAGGACATTCTACATTAAAATTATCAGGTAAAAATCAAAACATCGGAAATGCTAAGACTGCACTGAAGTCAGTAATGTGGATTCTCCATTAGGGTAGACAATGTCCCAAGTTGCATTGAGGCAGGAGCAAGGGGCAGAGAAAGAAAAGTGTGGACAAAGAAAGGAACAACAATTTACTGTGCAAGAGACGGCTACATTAGAGTCACCTATAAAATAAAGTGGATTCTCACAAAAAAACGACAAAAGAGTTCTACAATAGGGTCAAGGCTCCTTAAGGGAACGCGGGTAATATATAGGCAGCTTGGGTAAGAACAGGTTGGTATACACAGAGTGTGAACTTTGGGAGGCTGGCAAGAATGCACTCGGGTAATCAAGCTTCAAATTGACAAAAGCCAGATAACATGATCCTGCAGCAGGTCATTCGAGTGATGTCATAGATGGGGACATAAATGGTCTTCATAGTGGAACATCTGTGGGTTTGAAACTGTGCTCTGGCAGCTGTTTTGCAAAAAGGCCTCAGGAGGAAATAACGTGTGTGAGGAAAAGGAAATTAGTCAGCCAACTGCATGTCTTCAAGAATTCTGGAAAGTAGGACCAAAATGATTGATAGCTTTTTTAGTCTCTGGCAATGGTCCGAGCTGGGAAGGGATCCATTTGAAGCTGGAGAATGGAGCAGCAAAATCATGGAAAGGTTTTAGCACAATGTTGCATTGGTGACAGGGGAACAATATTGGATGAGAGTGGGAGTCGTGGATAGGTAAGTGAAACTGGGCGACCAGCGACATTTTGAACAACTGGAGTTTATGGTGGATGACAATGAAAGGGAAACTGAATGATGAGAAGGGGGGAATCAAAGTGCGCGAGAGGAGGCCAATCTTGTGGAAAAATTGAGTTTAGACAGGACAGAAGGAAGTTTAGGAGAAACTGGTCAGTGATGAGATTTCACGGCTGGAATGGGTAAGAGAAGAGGGAAGGTTATGGCACCACTGCCTTGAAAGAACCAAGTATGACAGCTTCAATCTTTTTTTTAAAACCATTTTTATGCATACAAGTGAAAACACAACAGCTACTTGCACGCAAATTCGTATAAAACAGAAAACAGTAAAGAATGTTAACATACCAGAATTACTCTTCTATACCAATTGAGCAGGAATCAGGACCCAGAGCTGCCCAAATCAGCAAAATTATGGATAGAAAGGTAAGGATATATTAGATAGGTTATGGAGGTAAGTCACCAAAGAACACACAAAATGGAATGCAAAGAGTCCTATTAATGACATGCAAAACTAACTTGTTAAAAAATTGTGGAATGTGTCTGGTTAAGCCGTTTAATATTTCTAGGTAATTATGGATGACAAACCTTCAGAGGATTTGGCTTCATTAAAAATTCAAACAGTTCTTAATATTTTTTATTTATTTATTACGCAAATACAGGCCAATTCAAATTACACAAATAATCTGCTGATCACAACCCTGTCTTCAAATATCATGAAATCTGAATGAAATGTATTACCAGTAATTTTCTATTGGTATTATCTAGCAAACTTAATTTTAATAGGTGGTGTTCAGATGTGCTATGTTTTGTACTGTATCCTAAATTTGCGAAAACAATAAAAACCATCCAGTAAAATGGGTAGCTATGCTTAACACACTATCCTCACTGCAATGACCGCCGTGTTTAAACAAGAATCAATTGGCAATAGAGTTAGGCGGAATGAATTATTCAAATTGTTACAGTACAAGTGATTTTCTAAGACCAGAGTTTCTTGAGGAGGAAAGATTTTGTAAATTTTGTCAATAAATTCTTTAATAGCTATTAATTTCATCAATTAGAGTTTAAACTTAAGCCTGTGTGACCAAGATAAAAGATATCAATATTCACTTATAGGGCTCACTACAGAATGATTTTTAATTTTTAAAAACTAACAACACAATACAGTGGATGTACAATAAATATCTAGATTTTCAAAAGACCTTCAATAAGGTGCCATACAAACTAACAAATGAGAACAGAATATGAGTCAGAGGACAAGTGTCAAAATGGATAGTGGATTGAATGTAAGACAGCAATTCTAAAGGATTGTTATTTAGAAAGGCAGAGAAAGGGAAGTGCTACCAGAGCCACTGCTGTTCACAGCTTACATTAACACTTCAGACTTTGGAATCAAAAATACCATTTTTAAGTTTGTGGATAACACTAATTTTTTTTGCATTGAGGGGAGAGAACATGGATGATGTCAATTCCAAGAAGCACTGCAACTAAATAAACCTGCAGAATGGGGGTCATAAATGACAAAAGTACTTCAACTCACATCTAAGGTTTCACATTTAACAAGACAATTAAGGACACCACACGTACTATGAAAATAAGCGTTCTAAAGATGATAGAGAAATAAGGGGACCTGGGTGAACGAAATCTAAACTCAGATTAATACATCTACAAATTAAAGCAAAGCATGCACTGGAGGGAAAGGTGGGTAAGTTACACTAATCAGTATCAAAATCAAAATCAGTATCAGTATCAAAAGTATGGTTAGGCCATACTTGGGAGTAGTGTGGACAGTTCTGATCACCCAATCTTAAGAATAAGAGGAACTGCAGGGGATGCAAAAAAATTCACAAAGGTGACACCAAAAATGAGAGATTGCACCTATCAGGGAAAACGTGAACAGGTCAGATCTTCTTTATTTTGAAGGAAAGACCTAAAAGGTGGTCTAGTAAATGACCTTGTGAAACATTTTGGTAAAAGTATGGGGGAAGAACAAAACTCGAGGCCAGCAGAACACAATAGTCAAGAAATACAATACGGAATTCAAAACAAGGTTCTTTACCAGAGAGTGGTGGTATGCCATATTAAGTAACTGAAAGGAAACAATACTTTAAAGGAAGTTAGCTATGAGGGAAAGTGGTACATAATTTTACACTGATAAAGTTGGATGAGAAAGGATTCCAAGTAATCAGTGTGGAGTATAAATGCAAACATAGACTGGCTGGTTTAATTGTTCTTTCCTGTATATTCTGTAAAACAAGGATCGTGATGAGATTTTCAATTTACTTTCAATTAACTGCTCAACAGCTTTCCATTCAAGTGGAACAAAATGTATAGGGCCTTCCTCAGATTAAATAGAAAGAAATATTAACTCAAAGAACCTCAGATAAGCAGTGAGAAATATAGGAACTAGAAAGCAATAAAAACTGCATATTAGGAAGAAATTAGTGCTTCGTGATTGGACATGTGAGAAAAAATGGGCCAAATCGGAATCAAAAGCATTCTCACATCACAGATCAAATAAAGATTAAAAAAAAGTAAAGATGTTGTAGAAAATTGAAGGTATATCTGAAAAGTGGAGAAAATAGCAGGTAAAAATGGCTAGACAATGGGGTGAAGGAAGCAAAAAGATTTTTAGGTAAATTAGCACTAAGAGGATAGTGAGGACACTGCATTAAGGCCTAAGAGAAGAAAATTGATGAAGTGGCAGAGACAATAATCAGGTGCAATGCCATAATTTTCATAAATGAAGTGGATAGGGGCTGTAGAACCACTTGAATGAATCTTTCTCACATGGTTATTACACAGATAAATTTTATTAAAGAAGTGACTCAAAGATAGGTCTTCAGGATCTGATGATACAGAAGACATCAATTAGGTGGCTTACAATTAAACATTTGCATGTAGGTTTGAATATTCCATTACGCAGGGTTATGAAAGCAATAGAAAAATGTGCAATTATGACATCAAGCGTAAGGAATTAGAATTGCGATTGTACTGAGAAGTTGCAGGTATAAAGAAAATTTAAAATATTGTTTCTATTGGTCAGTTTGATACTTATATAGGAACACAAATTAAAACGATCACAATATTAATTGAAAGGGTAGAAATTTTCTCAGGATACTTAAAATGTGGAATTTCTCCCACAAACCAACGATATGGCAAAGCCCTTAAAAGCTTTTTAAAGTCATCTGGATTCATGTTCAGGAGAGAGAAACTTAAAAGGTGTGGAATTGAAGGGTTTCAGCACTGAAACAGAACAATTGTGCCAATGCCAACTCTCAAAAAGTTAATTCACTTGGGTTCCATTTAGGTAACCTTTACTAAAAGTGTTCTACATTTTTCTTTGTCAAATATTTACCCACTCCACTTTGAAAAGCTTTATTGGATGCTGTTTCCAGCATTGTTTCTGGTAGGATATTTCATGTCCAACAACTGCGTAATTACAATTTTCTGAATCTGTGTTTAAACCAATAAACAATAAAATGGGAACTAAACAATCAAAGATTTATGACAACGCATAAACCATCCAACACCCAGCATGGCAGCATTTGTGGAAGCCAGAAAGATTGCATTTTAGATAGCAAAGAACATTCTATAATAGTCTTTTAAACTGAAATTATTTAAGCATGCAAGCAAACATTTAACCTTTATAGTTGTTGGGTGTTATTAAAGCATATTTTAATAAGCAGGATTATGACTACAGCAGGTTAATAGTTTTGAAATATTTCATACCAACGACTTTTGATTTCTGATCACTGGTAGGTTAGGAAGTTGAGGCCACACTTTCTCGATAATTACTCAACTATTTATATCTTCTGGATCGGACTGATGTTTTTCAAGTCTATAGTGCAACTGGTCCCAGTTATCATGCACCTCCCCATACCTCAAATCAGCCAATGGTTAGTAGACAATTCAAACCTGGGAGGAGAAGTACCATAGTCAAGCCCACAATACTAACTCTATGTGGCTTTCTGGGGAGTGGTCAGGAGTCAGAGAACTGGCTGATGTTCCTCCCTTTAACCCAAGGACACTATGACCAACCGCAGTGATCTTGGCATGGTTCAGGAATCAATAATGGGACTATTTAACTGCATGGTTCACTGGATGACTTTCAATTTGAGGTCAGGAGATTGTGGGAGTAGGAAGCGAGGGAGAGAAAGAAGGTTAAAAAGAGAAATGGGAGGGATAGAGAGAGAGAGAAGGATACGGCTAGCATTTTCATGGGAGCTTTTCCATCATCTCTCATGAACAAAATGCAACAATTGTTTTATGTAAGATATGTATTAAAATATTGCTACTTACCAAATAAATGACCAAAAGGTGCTCACTCAAGCTGTGAATATATTTCATGTTTGATAAAGAGACATGTGTGTAGACTATTCATTCAATCCCAGCACATTAATCAATATATTAAATTGCAAAGACATACGAACGAAATTTATAGAAAGCAAAATTAAGGGCAAGTACCTGGCAGGGTCATCTCAAGAGGAGTTTCCCCATCTTCCTCAATGTGTCTTTCATGCTCATTGTTGCTATCTTGTACTATTTCCTCAGAGTATGTTCTATCGACTGGAAGAAAATAAACTGTTAGGGAACACCCTAAAACAGTACTTCCCAAGCTTGTTTCATTGTGACTCCATTATGAAGGAAAGTTGTGAAGCCCCTCAGGGAAGGCATTCCAAGACTCCCTTGGTCTTATTTAATTACCTAAGAGTTAATTAGCAACGAAAAGGGGCAATCTGCGATTTTCTTTTTAATGTTCAGTGCAACAATAGCATGAAGCACACTGTCTGAAAAAGAAGCTGGAGTAATAAAAAAGTTTGAAAAAGAACTGCAAAATTGGTTAAATGGAAAAGTTTGCAAATACTTTTGACTTGTACGCTAAGCGATATCTTATTAAAACGAACTGTCTAAATACATGCTGTACTGTCATTATATCATTTTATGATTAAATATCTCACCTTGATCTTGTGCTTCAATTTCTGGGGTTTCTGCAATTGTACTACTCTGAAAAACAGAAACCCATGTTGGTTGTGTAGAGTCAGTCAACACTTCAGCAGAATTCACTGAATTCATTCCCAAAACTTTCCAATCTCATGACAACACTGGTAAAGAAGCAAATTACAGAATCTTGGCAATCTCCTGTAGGAAATATATTTTTACTTTAAACATAAGCTTCAAATCACAAGACATTATAGAAGTTACTCTGGCAGTTATGTAGTTAACTTTGTGTTGCAATGTATGCCAGAGATCTTGTTACAGGGCTCCAGTAACAGATAATGGTAGTGCATTGTGACAGGCTAGTTAAATCACTGGAAGATGAACTAATGCTATAGATGATGGTGTTGTAACGATGGAGGGAACCAGTGTGGCAGATGATGATTAGTTTAGAAAGACAAAGCAAGCCAACATGATTGGCTATGTTAATGCTATCCAATAAGCGAGGGAAGAGATAAACTGGAGGAGAACAAAGAGTTTGGAGGGAGTCAGGGAAGACATTTTGCTGGCTCCCACAGCTTTGATTTTGCAAGTTTAAAGTTTAATTTTGTGAAGGATTTTCTGCATCTCCTGGTAATTATTTATAGAACATCGAGTAATTCTTCAGTGCATAAGGAGGCCATTAAGCCTGTTCCACCATTAATGAGACCATGGATGATCTGATAACCCTCAACTCTAATTTTCCCCTTAACTCTCGATTCCCCAACTGATTAGAATTCTACATTTCAGACTGGAGTATACTTAATGACTACTCCTCAATAGCACTTTGCAGTAAAGACTCCCACAGATTCAAAACACTGAGAAGAAATTCTCCTTCTATGCCATAAACGTGAGACTCGGAAGTTATTTCCTTTTGTTATGGACTCACCCATAAGGGGAAATGTGCTTTCCATATTTATCCTGACAAGTTTTCCAACCATCTTATATACTTGAACTAGGTTGCCTATTTTTCTTCTATCTTTCAGCAAGTACAGGCACAATCCACTCAACATCTCCTCATAAGACAATCCTCCCAGCCAGGTATCAGTCTAGTGACTGCCTCCAATTTCAATACATATTTCCCTAGATAAGGAGCCAAAGCCTGTTCTCAGTATTCCAGCTGTGGCCTGACAAGTGCCCCATATAGTCAGCTCATGTTTATACTCCATGCCCTTTGAAAGAGAGGCTCCCTGATTATTCACTGAACTTAAATGCTTGGTTTTTGTGATTCATGCATGAGGACTCTCAAATCCTGCAGTTCTTTAGCTTTCTAAAGTCTTGCTCTATATAAATAATATTCAGCTTCACTATTTTTCCTGCCAAAGTGCATAATCTCATATTTCTCCACACTTAGTTAACCTGTCTACATCTTTCTACTGAATCTGAGTCATCCTCACTACATTCCATCCCACCTGTGTGTGGGTCACCCACAAACCTGGCCACATCACACTCACATTCCTCAAAGTCAATAATGTATATTGTAAATAATTGTGGCTCTATCACTGGTCCCAGTCAGAATAGATTTCCATATCCCCCATTCTCTCTATTCTGTCTTCTTGCATTCATTTTACTTGATTAAGTTTAACGTATTATTTTCAGACTTTCCACTACCATAAAATCTGGAGTTTCACTCACTTGTCCCACTAAATTACTTTGGTTTAGAAATCCAGAAACCTGTCATGACCAAGCTACATATTACACCCAGCCTTTTTAAAAGCCCAAAGTTTAACAAATTAACTGATCTTCTCTTTCAGTGTAGGTTCACTTTCATGCTTTTTGCACTTTTTATACTTAAAAAGTATGAGCAAACAAATCAGGTTCAAATCCAGCACAGATACAATAGTCCTTTCTCTTTGCAAACAAAAACTGCAGCCTCAAATCAGCTGTCTTGAGACATGATTGCAACCTATAGCTCAGTTTTGTCACACAGACACCTTCATTAATACTTGCAAACTTGGTCTTGAAACCCTAATTTTTTTTTTAATCATACAGGAATGACCAAGTTACATATTACACCCAGCCTTTTTAAAAGCCCAAAGTTTAACAAATTAAGTGATCTTCTCTTTCAGTGTAGGTTCACTTTCATGCTTTTTGCACTTTTTATACTTAAAAAGTATGAGCAAACAAATCAGGTTCAAATCCAGCACAGATACAATAGTCCTTTCTCTTTGCAAACAAAAACTGCAGCCTCAAATCAGCTGTCTTGAGACATGATTGCAACCTATAGCTCAGTTTTGTCATACAGACACCTTCATTAATACTTGCAAACTTGGTCTTGAAACCCTATTTTTTTTTAAATCATACAGGAATTATATTAAGAAATTTCCTTGAATAAATAACTTCTCTAAGCCATTTTGTATTAAAAAAAAGTCTTTCACGATAGTTTTGATAATTCTAACTTACTTCTTGTGAGCTAATTTCATTGGGCTGTTGTGGTCCGTTCTTTTGTAACAGAACATCAGAATCTTCTGAAAGCTTTTCCTCATCCTCTTCTTGTATTGGAGAAGATGGAGAGCGCAGACTGCTGAAGTTTAAATTAATACAATTTTATAATTAGACTCCTTCATTATCAAATATAACCAAGATTGAAATTAGACATAGGAACATAAAACTTAGGAGCAGGCTCCTAAGAATACCACAACCATATCTATCAGGTCAATGTCATCAGTGCAGTGCCATTTTGCACAAAAGTTTCTGGTCATGTTCATGTAATGTAGATAACGTAGATTACTGCTTGGTCTTTCTTCCCTTATATGCAAATTGGAACAGACAAAAAACATAACACTGAAGCATCTTGATGATGGTTTGAAATAAAAACAAAGATGCTGGAGAAATTCAGAAATGGTCGAGACAAAAACAAAGTTGATGTTTTGAATTTCAGTGAGCCTGTTAGAATGGATCCAGGTTTGCAATTTAACAGAGGTAGTTTATTACCATTTAGATTCCGTAATCTAGATATCGAGCCAGGCATCCGGATGTAATCCTACTCTGCGAGGATTAATACTGTATTCATTCTTTCCCTGAATCACCAAAGTTTCCCTCCTTCCCAGTATTCTCTTCTTCCTGGTCCTATTTTATTTATTGTGCTGACTGACAGCATCATAACCAAACTGGATGCAATCCAGTCAATGATTGCAGTTGCCACTGCCAGTGGTGCAGCTATGAATTCAAAATATTGGGCAAGATTTTTAATTTAAAAACTCAACAATAATTTTAAGCAGTTTTAAAGCCAATTCTCACACTGAAAAAATGACTGACAATTTTATTTGAAATAATTTTAGCAAACCACAAAGATATTTATGTCACTGATAGCCTCTTTATTGAATGCTCCTAAATGAACATTGAATCAAACTTAAAACAAGCATCACAAAACTAAAATAAATGTGCTTAAGTCACACAAATCAGTAAAATTTATTCAAACTGTTAGATTTAGAATTTGGTAAATGGTAAACAAGACTGAACTCATGAGAGCATTAATAGACACTTACCTTTCTGAAGATTTGCTCAGTTTGGGCTTTTGGGGACAATTATCTATCATCTTGTCCTTTGCTGACAGCTGCCTGACTGATGTACACAAGCCATCCCCAATTCCAGAATAGCTGATTTCTTCATAAAGGGGAGCAGAAGGGATAGACGGAGAAATTGAACGAAGTCCATTTAAAGCTTCCAGTAAGGAAACTGGCTCAAATCCAGGAGGAATATGTTCCAATGTCTAAAGATTGAAAGGAAATGGGTTAACAAAGAATTTTTGAAAGTCTTCAAAGACTTTGGAAATAAAAAGTTAGGAAGTGGAGGCAAACAAAAACGTGGAGTGAAGCAATATATTATCTAATTTTCTTTACTGTATTTACGTGCCAAGCAACAAGTTCAAATGTTTTATCTACTGAAACTGAAAAAAGATTGGTCTAAAATTTACTTTAACCTTTTATTCTTATACATTCAAGGAGCAACGTAGATACCCAATACAAGTAATTTTACTGATGAAGCATCAAAGCTGGTACCCATCGGTTAAATCAATAGAAGATTTGCTGAAGTGTTTTATTTGATTTTACAATGCACAAAGATGATTCAGATTACATTAACTAGCGGCTTCTCAGCATGCAAGGCCTAATTTTACTAGTGGAGGAAAATGATAATTTTGGAAACTTATGAAATAAGGATATAAAATTGATTTCTTAAGAAACCAAAGGGAAATTCAGAAAGTGAGAGGTAGCTAAAGACTCTTCCAGCAGTAGGTACCTTAAATTGATATACAGTGGATCAAAAACATTCAGATCTGAAAATTAGGAATTAATTTTAAAATAAAAATATTACTAACTATAGTCAAACTATAATCTTCTTGGAAAAAAGTCCAATTATAATTAACTGAAATAGTACAGACTGATCTTGCTTGGTATTAGTTTATGTATTAAAATAATGGTGTGTTATTATAATGACGTTACTCCAATGTCACATAGATATTTTGTGGGATCTGGGAACATAGATTTTAGGTGGAATTTAGTTCACTGTATTTTATCATTTGGGTTATTAAAACTTCTGGATATATTTGAAACGAAAAACACATCGAAAGCAACACTAACTGATCACTAACATTTAACTCAGGTGGTGGCTTGTTACTATAATTTGAACAGTAACAGTAATATGCTCCCAAGGTGCAACGCAAGGAAAGCGAAAGTTGAGTTTATTAATTATTTTTGCTTGTTTGATTGCACAAGTTGCAGTATACTAAGGCAATGACATTTGGCAAGAAAGGATCACAAGAGTAAAATATTAACATATGAGCACTAAAAGGCTAAAATCTGTAAAAATGAGATTTCAAAATGTTCATCAAGAACAGGCATGCAAAGGTTTTGAAAGAATGTTTTTCATTGTAATGTAGCAATGATGATGATGAGTAAGTAAACAACCTGACAGACTTACTGAGTGATCATCGTGGTCCATAGTCTGTGCTAAGACAGGACTAAATGAAACTGGTGACAAGGCCCCAGGCTTTTTCCTCACAGCTCGGATCTGCAATAATGCTCGAAATGCTAGGAAGGAAAAAGCTTTCCATGAGTATCCCGTTCCCAATCAAGGAGAACTGCTCAACAACAAATTTAACAGATAAGGAAATTGCCTACTGTTCAGTCAGATATTAGATTAGATTCCCTACTGTGCGGAAACGGGCCCTTCTGCCCAACAAGTCCACACCAACCCTCCGAAGAGTAACCCACCCAGACCCATTTCCCTCTGACTAATGCACCAAGCACTATGGGCAATTCACCTGACCTGCACATCTTTGGCCAGTGGGAGGAAACCGGAGTACCCAGAGGAAATCCACACAGACACGGGGAGAATGTGTAAACTCCACACAGACAGTCACCCAAGCCTGAGAATCGAACCTGTGAGGCAGCAGTACTAACCACTGAGCCACCCAGCCGTCCATGAGATATGCTCAATGTGTTCATCTGATTGTCTTTTGTACATTTAAAGCAGATAAATGTTATATGCAAATAGTTTTTAAGACTAGACATACAAAGAATAGAAAGTAACTGATGTTAAATGCACTGTGAGACAAAGTACTGAAGCACAACGGATAAGAAGGTCACAAACACAAAATGCTGGAGAAACTCTGAGTCTGACAGCATTAGTGGAGAGAAACAGAGTTAACATTTCAAGAATGGCATGACTCTTCATCAAAACTGAAATGTTAACACCGTTTTCCTCTCTCTACAGATGCTGCCAGACACAGAGTTTTGTCAGCATTCTCGGTTTCAGATTTCCAGCATCTGCATCATTTTGCCTTTACCCGATTAGAAAAATTGCAGGTTCCGCCTCTGCCAGGGAAGCCACGAAAAGGGACTTCAGTAACCACTAACACAGAAGTTCAAGGAGAGATGAGATTTTTTTATATCTGCTTGCAATCCAGGAACCCCGATTGACAAACGAGAGTGTGGGGATGCTGGATACAGATAATGCTGTGCTAGGCAATGATGCAGTATCAACCCCTTCTCGAGAGTCAAATAACTGTTGAATGTTTAGTGCCTTGATTCCTGGTGAGAAACTGCCCATTTTGTCAAGCTAGTAGTTGCTATTTAGTTAACGAAGCACCAGTTAGTACTATAGGACCAGCTAAACATCTGGTTCTGGTGCTGAAATGCTGTTTGCCATCTTAAACATTCTACAGCATATTTATACAGAACTTTTAATGTAATTAATTATCCCAAATCTGTATGCAGAAACCTCAAAACAAAAATTTGACACTGAGCTACACAAGGCAACATTAGGGTAAATGATCAACTTCTTTGATTAATGATGTAGTCTCTAAGAAATGTCTTAATGAGGAAAGTGAAGCGGAGAGGTTTAAGTGCAGGGAAGGTATTTCAGAACTGGAGCCGAGGTACGGCCAGTAAATGTGGTGCACTGAAAATTGTACTGCTCAAGATGCAGGAATTAGACACACATACATCTCAGAAAATGGTGCAGCTAAAGAACATCGCAGAGATAGGAAGGGGCAAGGCCAAAGAATTTGAAAATACCAAATGAGAATTTTAAGATCAATACTTTACCAGGACATAACACAGGTGAGCGAGTTCAGGACTGATTGGTGAATGTGACTTGTCACAAGCAACAACACGGACAAACTTTCGGATAGCCTCAACATTATAGAAGAAACTATCTCGGGTAATGACCGAGAGATCATTAGAATAGATAAGCCCAGAGATAACAAAAACATGAAAGGGGTTTTCCAATAGCAGATGAGCTAAGGCAGGGGTGGAACTGGGAAATATTAAGGAGGTGGAAATCATTGATAAGTTGGACTAGAAGTTAGTTTTCACATGCTAACAATGATACTAACACTGAATTTTCAGATGAACATGTGAAACTACTGCATGCAGATCAGAAATGGGAGGAACTGAAAATACATGAGGGTGTATGGTGATGATGGTGGCACCAAGATATAACAGCATGAGAATAGAGTGAAAAGTCATAACTTAGTACAAAAAACATACAAATAAGCATTAATCGGCAACGTGTTTGCTTAATCATTGCTAGCATTTTGCAATACTTACGCAATCTGCAGATCGGACAGTTATTTGCCTGATACCGGAGTGTGTCTGCACAGGTACTGCACAAGCACAGATGTCTGCAGGGTAAGATTAAGGTATCACGTAGGTCAGACAAGCACACAACACACTCGTTGCTGTTGTCACTGTTCTCATCATCGGAAGGCTGTAAAGAAAGGGATTTTACAAATAAAACAAAGTAAGTAATTGTTTTCACGCTGCTTGTCACTGCATATGTTTTCACAGAAGAACCATTTTCTGGCCCTTACCTTTGGAGGGTTACATTCTGATGGCAGAGACCAGGAGCTGGACCCATTACTCATGGCAATGACCCCATCCAATGGCTGGGTGGGTAGTGACAACTTTGGTGTGCCCATTGCCCCATCGCAATCAAAATCAATCAGCCATTGCCTAGTCAGTTCCAGGATTCCTTGATGTTGCAGGGGAACCTCGCCTCCTCAGAGAGCTACATGCAAATCACTCCAAAACCAACAGAAGCTCAAGTAGCTTGCTGGAGGGAGAGTGCACAGATGTCAGAAGGAGAAGGTGACTGGGGGTTTGTAGGAGGGTAACGGCGATCAAAACTGAGAGAGAAAACGGCAGTTGTTGATCGGTGTAAAGGGCAGCCCCTGACACAGCCGGGACACTCATTGTGTCACACAAGGTGAACCTTGCCGAAAAGGCTGCAGGTATGCTCAACTGTTTACTTGGTGGATTGACGAAAAGACACGCTCCCTGCCCATTGATGATAGAATATCAGGAGTTGATTTAAAATAAATAAAATACCAGGAATGATTGGGTGAGGCCCTTCTTTAGATACTTATAGGTCTCAACTGCCCTTTGGGCAGGAAGCCTATTTCTCAACCACTCCTACCCAAGATTAAATGTGAAGTGGGAGGAATGTTGCAAGTTGGGAAGCCAACAGAATTTCAACCCCAAGCCTACCACTAGTTTATATGTTTCAGTTGCTCATTTGGGGTTGTGTGTTAGAATGAAGCTCTACCTCGCATCTTTTGGTTTTACAATCAGCACTGTGTGCTCTGTCAGGACATAGATAGGAGAAACAAGTGTTGAAAATAATCAGTTAATTTGACCTTAGATCCTATTTACTAATCAACACTAACATACATCAGGGTTTTTAAAAGAGGTCATTCTACTGGCCCCATCATGGGCAGCACAGTGGTTAGCACTGCTGCCAGAGACTTGGGTTCATTTCTCACCTCAGGTGACTGACTGTGTGGAGTTTGCACATTCTTCCCGTGTCTGTGTGGGTTTCCTCTGGGTGCTCCGGTTTCCTCCCACAGTCCAAAGATGTGCAGGTTAGGTGAGTTGGCCATGCTAAATTGCCCACAGTGTTAGGTGCATCAGTCAGGGGTAAATGTAAAGGATTGGGTCTGGGGGGTTGCTCTTTGGAGGGTCGGTGTGGACTTGTTGCGCCAAAGGGCCTGTTTCCACACTGTAATCTAATCTAATGTAGAATGCAGTTTAGGTTATTGATAACAGAATTTCGAATTTGAAATGCTAGAGAAAATGCCACAAAATAAAATTTAGTTCAGTAATATTTTAATATGAAAAACTCAAGCGAGACTGACTCCAGTAAAGTTTGCACAACAGTTACAGGTTTTGAAGTCAACTTGAAGACATTATAAAATAGGTACCTTTGTTTCTTGGTTATTCTTATTTTCAATGCCATATATTTCTTGGAGCAGATAGCTGACTCGGTCGACCTACAGGAGGCACAAACAGAAAGCCAACTGATGGGATGATATTAGGGACACACTGATTTGCTGGAATGAAATATCTAGTGACCTGGTAATAGATTTCTGACAGAGTCTCCAAATTGTAAAATGTTGTAGGGCCATAGATTAATTCTGACACTGCAGGTGGCCTTTTTCCATGCCAGTTCACTGTACAGCAATCAGTGCCAATCCCCCTTCTATTTCCACAGCCCCTTATGTTTATTTTCCTCAAGAGCCCATCCAATTTTCCTTTTGAAATCATTGATCATCTCCACTTCAACCAACCTTGCAGGCAGCAAATTCCAGGTGATTGCTAATCACTACCTAAAACAGTTGCTCCACACATTTACTGCACTCCCCTGCAACTCTGTCCAAAAGTCTTCAATCTCCCTCTCCCTAAAGCCAACAAAATTAAGGCACCGTCTGGCTATCTTCCAATGATTAATTCAACTCAGCTTCTGTCAACATATCATTAGAAATGTTAAGCAGATCCTACTGTAAATGACATGTATTACAAGACCATTGATTACATTAACTTCTTCACTTTCTATCCCACTTATCAAAGAAATGAATTCCTTTCTTCCAGTTTCACCATCTGATGAAATTGCCATCAGGACCAAAGCTTTGCCAACTTTAACTGCAAGAAAGATCTCCCATGTGGGGTAAATTTCTCACAGGCACTGTTCTTCATCTTTCACATTGCCACCACAGCCCATGAAAAAAAACTATCCTTGTTCTTATCTTCAATGCCACTAACTTATGCATTCCAAAGTTATCTTATACCGTTTACGACAGAACCCCACTATTAAATACACCTTTATCTTTTCCCCTCCATCTTTCAAATGGCTGTTCATTTGACACTTATTTTTCCTCTTTCACATAATGTAAACATTGTTGCCTAGGCTAGCTTTTGAAGTCCTTGAGGAGGTGATGGTGATTTGTCTCCTCGAAGTGCTGGGTATAAAAGAGTTCCAGCATTTTGACCCAACACCCAACCCAACTTGGATGGGAGCCTGTAAGGACTGGTGTTGTTGTTCCCATGCATCTTCTGTCCTCGCCCTTCCAGGTGATAGAGGTCATGGGTTTGAAAAGACACTGCCAAAGGAACTTTGGCGAGTTGCTGCTGGTAGGTGGGACAAATTGTTCCCGATAGATGGAGGAAGTAAATGCTGAAAAGGCTCAATAGGGTGGCAACCAAAGTAGATAGCTTTGTTCTGGATTGCACCAAGCTGCTTGCATGGTGTCGGAACTGTATTCAACCAGACAAAGGCAGAGAATTCCATCATGTTGTGCTTTGTTAACGGAGGACAATCTTGGGGAGATATTCCCAAGTTGCAAAGGTCCTAGCCTCTGACCTGTCCTTGTGGACACAGTTCTTATCTGGCTGCTCAACTCAGTTCTGGTAATTCCAGGGGTATTAATAGTGAATACTATCTCCCCACACAACACCTTCACTTGCAAGCAAGAGTATGCAGCTTCAGTCCATAAAAACCTCCAAACATATTTGGAGCTACTACAACAACATGTATTCACAGGAGTAGCTTTAATGACCTGCCTTCCATCTCAAGGTCAGTAGTAGAGATATTCACTGATAATTACATAATGTTGTTATGAAGTTGAAGGCGTCTACCATATCTTTAAGAGCGAGTGAATTCTGTTCTGCATTGAGCTTTCAAGAGCAGTCTCGGAGTGTACTGGAAAATTGAAACTATGTAACATTTGGCTGTGAAACAGATACCAGAGTTGGTTGCTGTTTTGACAACAATTTGTGGACGGCATGGTGGCTCAGTAGTTAGCACTGTTGCTTCACAGCACCAGGGACCTGGGGTCAATTCCTGCTTCGGGCAACTGTCTGCGTGGAGTTTGCACATTCTCCCAGTGTCTGCGTGGGTTTCCTCTGGGTGCTCTGGTTTCCTCCCACAGTCCAAAGATGTGCAGGTTAGGTGAACTGGCCATGCTAAATTGCCCTAGTGTTAGGTGCATTAGTCAGGGGTAAATGTAGGGGAATGGGTCTGGGTGGGTTGCTCTTTGGAGGGTCGGTGTAGACTTGTTGGGCTGAAGGGCCTGTTTCCACACTATAGGGAATCTAATCTAATCTAATTCAAATTTAACCAGCATATGCCTCAGGATACTAAAATTCAATCAATTTTGAATTTACTGTTCGCCAACATCAAACCAATAAGATGATCCAACATTGGGGGGTATAAAAAGGGCAGTCATTTTGAAAATCAGACAGAGCGACTGCCATAAAGAGAGAGACCCAAGACACTGAAACATTCTCTATCAAACGTACCTTTTCATATGAAACATCTTGACAGGAAAAAGAAAGACGATGACCCAGGAAGATCACCAGCCAGAAGAAATAAACTGAAGATGATAGTCGCCATATGGTTTTGAAATTAAGTCGATGTAGTTTTAGTAAGTGTTTTATTGGAACAGCATGTTGTGGTAGAGTTGGAGGCAGGTAATTAGCAGTTAAAGAAAAAGGGGGGCTTAGAGTTGTTAAGGATCATTGTTTTATGTTTACTTTTTGAGTTAAAGAATAAATTAATATTATTTTCTTTAAATATTGGGATTTAGGAGTTCTCTGTCACTCATATTTGAAAAGATTATGAGGCCAGGCGAGCTTGTGTGTGTGTTCAATTTAACTAACAGATGTGTTCACCACTGTGTCGTAATAATGTTCAACACTCCTCATGATTTTTGATTCCTCAGATAAAAACCACAGTCCATGGTCAAATGCAGCAAGACAAAGACAATATCAGGTTTGGCAAGTAGTAAGCAACAGTCCTACCAGATATATGCCAAGCTACAACCAGCATGAACAAGAGAAAATCTAACTATTGTCCCTCGACATTTGAACGACACTACCATTGCTTCATCCCTCACTATCATCATCATCCTGGGAGTTAACATTGACCAGAAACGGAACTAGTCATTTAAATACAGTGGCTACAAGAGCAGGTCAGGGGCTAGGAAAACTGGAAAAAGAATCTCCCCATCTGATTCCCCAAAGCCTATCCAATATCAACAAGACTCAAGTCATGAGTATAACAGAACACTCCCCACTTGCTGGATGGTGCAGGTCCAACTACACTCAAACAACTTGACACCATCCAGGACAAAGCAGCTAGCTTAATTGGCACCATATCCATTGCAGTGCATATTATCCTCAAGGTGCACTGCATAAACTCACCAAAGATCCTTACACAGCATCCTCCAAACCTATGATCACTTCCATTTAGAAGGACAAAGATAGCAGATCTATGGGAACACCACCGCCTGCAAGTTCCCCTCTAAGCTACTCGTTATCCTGGCTTTGGATATATAATCGCAGTCCCTTCAATGTCGCTGAGTCAAAGTCTATGCAATCTTGGCCGACCAACATTGTGGGTCTACCTTCAGCACATGGTTGAAGGTTGCAGTTCACCACCACTTTCTCAACTAGGAATGGGCAACAGATGCTGACTCGACCAAGCAATACCCATACTTGATGAACAAATGAAAGAAGTGTGCTTCATAGGATTGATAATCACAAACAAAATTTGACATCAACCTAATGAAGGCAATTATTTTCCAAAAAATAAAGTTTTGTCTCCAAATCTTACCTTTGATACTGTCCAAAAATATGCTCTGCTCCGTTCTCACTCCAACCTTGCAAGACCATTTCAAGTATCAGCACATTCCTACTTTGAAGACTTTTCACTTTCATTTCGACTTTGATAACCAGACTTAAAAACTTTATCCACTTTGCAAGCTTCTCCTGCTTCGGCTTCAGAACTGCCTCACATCCTTACTGGCTGGCTCCCCATTCTTTGTTGTACCAATGTTTTGTTCATTAAAAAACAATAATGCCTTTTTCTGGTTTTGATGTTAATAACTTCAGCTAGCTAGCCATCTTGTGTTTTGCATTTAAGTAACTGAGTGGGCATGCATAAGTTTTTTTAAAAAATCCTCATTTAATCTGTTGCTTTGTGAATAGGGTTTATCTGCAATGATTACCCGTTCTGATGAATAGCTAGACATGAAACCAAATGGATTTGTTAAATGTTAACTGAATTTGCTGTTTCTGTACAAAATCTCTACAGGAATAAAAAAAGAACTTGCCTCAACTAGTAGATTCAGTATATTGTCCTAGGAGATGAATGTTTGGATTGTGTGCTCAATATTAAAGGTTAGAAACTGAAGTTAACACAGTTTGAACAAAGTATCATTATAGGGGCGGCACGGTGGCTCAGTGGTTAACACTGCTGCCTCACAGCACCAGGGACCTGGTTTCAATTCCTACCTTGGGTGACTGTCTGGAGTTGCACATTCTCTCAGTGTCTGCGTGGGTTTCCTCCGGGTACTCCGGTTTCCTCCCATAATCCAAAGATGTGCAGGGTAGGTGAATTGGCTGTGCTAATTGGCTAGTGTTAGGTACATGAGTCAGAGGGAATGGGTCTGGGTGGGTTACTCTTCGGAGGGTCAGTGTGGACTTGTTGTGCCGAAGGGCTATTTCCATACAGTAAGAAATCTAATCTAATCTAAAAACGGCATGACGAATAGCATTTTTAAAAAAATTATCATCAGTAGTTTCATGTTTTGGCAGCAGATGGCAGAATAACACCAGGCTTCAGCTTTTACAGGACAAAACTATGAGAATTTCAACTTGCACAATGGAAGCTTCCCCTCTGGGAGTTCTACTCGATTCCACATTGACCACTATTACAAAGCACCGTTAAGAATACATTTTGTTTCATTTCTCACTTATATCATAGGACCAGAATTGGAAGTGTTGCAAGAGAAAACCTCAGATCATAGTGGTCCGTTTCTGAATTCTCTTACTGAGAAAAACTCTCATCGTCAAATAACCGGTGTCAGAAAAGCATCATTGTACTTTGGTGCGAAGGTTACGACGGTATATAAAACAGCTTTCTAAGGACAAAGTCCGATACAATAAATAACCAACTAGGGGTTAGCAATGCAAGAAATACATATCCTTTCTTAATGCTGAAAAATTAGATCAGACATAAAAATTGTGCCTTCAATTTATATGTAACAGTGCTTATTATCCAGTTAAAAAGCCGACACCCAGATTAAGCTATATTTACAATTTTAGAATGCTGAAGAATAGATGGTAAGCACAAGGTCCACTCTAGATTTTTCTGAACAGCAATCTAGTTATTCCCACTGCCTACTCTTACCCCCATATCCTTGCAATTTTAGAGGCCATGAAAGATTGAAATCAGGAAGAATGTTTCAGAACAAAGGGTGTCAAAATCTGGAACTAATGCCCTCAAAGGCAATGGACATGGAGCTTTCAAATCTGAGATTATTGTTGAGCACTGATACCAAAAGTTATGGAGTAAATGAAGTGAAGGTCCAGTTGAACTATGATCAGGCTGTATGGTCTGAAGCTTGGCCTAAGTGTCTTGGTGCTCTCTGTATGTTCCACATATATCTTACATCATTGGAGTGATCCTGCTTGGGGCGTGGGGCAAGAGGAGGAGATCAATCAAAGGGCAGTTCCCCATGCAAAATGTTGTGTTCTCTCATCTTTTATCCATACCCATTTCCATTGCTCTACAAATCCAAGTTACAAAGAACTGAAGCCTGAGGTAACAAATTGTTTTACCCAGAATCCTATTTATAGTTTCCATTTTTCGTCTGGTTGCTGAAAATGCTTTAAAATGTAAACATCAGAATTGACCCATATGAATTGCTTCCTTTTTTAAACATTCCATTTTAGATATTTATTTTTGTAGCCTGTGCTGATAAAATTGTAATGAAATTACTCCTCACTCAGCAGCTTTATTGTTGTAATATTAAATAAGCAAAAGCATATGTACGAAAGAGTCAATGTTAAAGTTGAAAATTTGGTCAAGCACACAAAAGGGAATTGCTGCTTCGCTGGGCATTCCAGCAGTCTGAGGATGAAAACAATTTAGAGTTTATTTTCATTGCTTTATTTACATGTTCCAGATTCTTCTTCATTTCTCTTGTTTCTTCAATGACAGTGCCTCCTGTGCTTTTAGCATAAATAGTGTTACTGAGCACAAGGCATCAGGTTTCAATCCCTGGTGACAGGTTTTTTGATAATGGATCTTAATTTTGATTTTTAATTGGGCAGAATGATGAAAAAATATGCTTCAATGGGAAGCATAGTCATTTGCAATTTCTAACAAAAGAGAATCTAACCATCTCCCCTTGACGTACAATTACCATTACAATTGTCAAAATACCTCAAATTAGTTTGCTGGAGATTATGATTGACCAGCAACTCAATGGACCAGCCAAAGTTACCACTATAACAATTGCATGTCCTGATGCTGGAAATTCTAACAGTAACACATTTGGACCAAAGAGGTAAAAACAATGACTGCAGATGCTGGAAACCAGATTCTGGATCAGTGGTGCTGGAAAAGCACAGCAGTTCAGGCAGCATCCAAGGAGCAGCGAAATCAATGTTTCGGGCAAAAGCCCTTCATCAGGAATAAAGGCAGAGAGCCTGAAGCGTGGAGAGATAAGCTTGGGGAGGGTGGGGGGTGGGGAGAAAGTAGCATATAGTACAATGGGTGAGTGGGGGAGGGGATGAAGATGATAGGTCAGGGAGGAGAGGGTGGAGTGGATAGGTGGAAAAGGAGACAGGCAGGTAGGGCAAGTCCAGACAAGTCCTGGGGACAGTGCTGAGCTGGAAGTTTGGAACTAGGGTGAGGTGGGGAAAGGGGAAATGAAAAAACTGTTGAAGTCCACGTTGATGGCCTGGGGTTGAAGTGTTCCGAGGCAGAAGATGAGGCGTTCTTCCTCCAGGCATCTGGTGGTGAGGGAACGGCGGTGAAGGTGGCCCAGGACCTCCATGTCCTCTGCAGAGTGGGAGGGGGAGTTGAAATGTTGGGCCACGGGCCCTGAACTGTTGTGCTCTTCCAGCACCACTGATCCAGAAAGACATTTGGCCCAAAGCCTGTCCACTATCTACCAAGTCAAACACGTGATAGGATGCTACCCACTTGCCTGGATGAATGTAGCTCCATGCAACATTCGAGAGGCCAGACAATATCCAGTCTAATGGAATCCGCTTGATTGGCACGCATTCCACTACTTCTCAAATATTCACTCCATTACCGATGCAGTCAGCAGCGTATGCCACCTAGATAGTGCACTGCAGCAACTCACTAAGGATCCTCTAACAGTACCTTTCAAAGCTATAATCTCTACCGCCTCGATGAACAAGACAGCAGCATATGAATGGGAACACCATTGGGCCCATATTTCTCTCCAAGCTACATGATATCTTGATTTGGAACTACATTGCCATTCCTTCACCGTCACTGGGTCAACACTCTAGAAACCATGCCCAAGAAGCACTGTGGGCCGACCTACAGCAAATGAACTGCAGTAGTTAGAGGAAATAAGTCAGCACCACAATCTCAAAGCCAATTAGGGATGGACAAAAACACTGGTGTGGCCCAATAGGAAAACGCATCATATTTTGTTTCAATAGGTCCTGTGATTTTTTTTCTTCCATACTTAATGCAGACAAATTAAGTTCAAAATCTGTTACCCTACTTACAATCTACAAGTACAAATATAACTTGATGTGCATAGTTTAGTGCATTCTGCCAGTTAAAAGCAAATCTCCAAGTCTATTTAAGCATTTAACATGTTTAGAATTTAAACAATTTTACAACATCACTTCTCAAAACACATCAAACGTCACAGTGCTCTTTATTAAGACCCAGCTCTCTAACATTGTAGACTATAACTTGAAATTTCCTGTGTAGTTATACATTTTGTTTAGTGCTTAGTACAGCATTGTGATTTCCAACCACATAGTATGCACTACAGAAGCCAGCGTTTCAGAAGGATAACAGAGGGAATATTGTGCAGTAGAGAAAATGCCTCATAAAGCTTTTAAAAAATTAAGCATCTGGGACCCAAAATGTGGCAGTTTTATAACACAGTGTACGATTCTCTCCTAAGGAAGGGGTGAGCGCTACGGTTATCCAACAAAAAAAACAACAGAAGTTTAGAAATTTAAGCCTCAGTCTACCTTCATGTCTCTCAATGCTGGCAAAGACTCATAATAACATAGCCAAATTGATACAAGAAATAGTGCTCTAACTGCTGAAATAGAATCTAGTCATTAGGACCACAGCCCAAGTCAGATATTCAAATAAAAATTTAAACTAAATAGAAAATCTTAAGAATATTGCTAAAAGAAGTCATATTCTGTCAAAGCTTTCTGCTTTACAATCATTAGGAAAACTCTCAAGAATCCCAAGTCAAGGGGAAAGGTGAGTGCTCATCACTAATAGGATACTGCCATCAAGCCAAATAGATATTCAATTCTTCACACAAATGGGTAATATGGTATGTGAACTTCTAACACTGGTGTGATGACAGGAATGTAAGCTGCACGTCCCACATGCATCAAATAACATATCCCTTTGATTATTTGCAACAAGGTACTGGCTGTACCTAATCACCCCACACTTGAAAAATTCACAACAACGTTGAACATTAGATGTGATCCTGCAACTGGCCAACATTTGTTGGATGGCCTTCAATGTGCGAGATTCAACACTGACTATAAATTTAGGACAGCGAGTTGAGTTCATAGTGTGGTGTATGCACGTACTGGAAGCTACATGTATTAATACACATTAATAATTTGTCTTTGAAGACAGGAGGAGCCTGTGTTTCAACTCAACTAAACAGGTATCCACCATTTCCTAACACAACTCTCAGGGGAATACCCTAACCAAAGTCAAACTATCTGGTTTAAAACTTAAACAAAACCCTTGCAGTTTTATTAATCAGCATTAGTGGGTGCATTGTTCATTGCAATGCCTGTACCAGAGTTCAGCTGCCAACAAATCAGCACTCTCTTCTCAAGCAGCATGAATGTTGGCGTTCCTCTAGAAAAAAGGTACTCATGCAAATTGTTCTGATGAGTGCAAGATGGATAGCTTTGACAATGTGTCTTTATTGGGTACTGCTCAAAAGGAAATTTACTGATGGAATTCATCATTGCTTCCCTTAATTAGAATCTACTTATAACATTTCATACTTTTTTTTATGATGGCAGAAGCACAGACGATCTGAACTGTGCAGCTTTTCATACCATGTCCATATATTTCATATTACTATCATCATTGCACACAATCCTTTTAAAATAGACTAGCAATTAGAAACATTTTAATTGTGCTATTAAATCAACATTTTCTTGTAACAGACAAATCTAGTTCAAAATTAACTCAGTTCCGATTTACTATGCTCAAATTTTTTGAACCAAAACAAAAAGTAACTCTTTACAGAAGTCACCAACCTAAACCAAAATTGTATTTTATTTTCATAATATCTAGATTTCTACATAGGAGAAATGAGTAGATAAAAACTAATTTTGGCAAGCTCATGGTAGATGAAATTTAATGCAGAGAAGTGTGAAATGACATAATTTGATAGGAAGAAAGAAAATAGGCTCTCTCTATATGTGTAACACACACAAAAACTAATGCAACAGGAACAGATAACCCCAATAAAACTAAAAGAAAGCAAGCCAATGGCCAAGATAACACACATTAAATCTGTTATTGCAATAAGCAGACTTTAACATCTGGAAGACTGTCTGACAGGATTCAGATCGGGTGAATCTGAATTGTTCTTCAACAATTTTATTAAAGGGGAGACTGCATTGAAATCATGGTCAAACTAGCAATAGAATGCTCATAAAACCAAGAATCGCAATACTCTTAGTTTTAGGGATAAGCAAGCACATTACAAAGATTGGTTTCATGTCGACAGCCTTCTCGTCTACTCTCAATTGAGGCCTTTAAGTGGATAATTAGTGGTCAAAAGCCTTATCGTGATTCTTGGGTAAGGCCTGTCACTGGCCTATAAAGCACATGAATGGAACAAAATATGGCAACCTTCCAGAAGACAGACAATGAAAGACTCGTACTGGCTCGACAGCTGGTGACCCAGAGACCCACTGCTTCCCACAACGTTCCTGCTTCAGAAACCAGATCTTAGCAAAAATTAAACTGTTTGGTGAGAACCTTGCTTGCATTTTCGAATTCCCATTCTGAACTGACTGCCAGCAATTGATCCTAAGATCTTTCCATGCTCCAGCAGGAGCATCAATGGCATGGGCTGGCTGCACAACATCACATCAGATTTCAAACCTATCACTGGGCATAAAATTGCTGCATTTTTAATACACCACTGTTATACAAAATGGAAAAAGTAATTAAATGTCGAAGTTGCAAACTTCTGAAACAAGTTGAGAAAGGCTTTGTGGAGACAGTTCCCAACTTGCTCAGTTGTACTTAATGGGGCTGCTCAGTTTAATGATACGGTCTCAAACCCTGTATTAGACGATGGGTTTTTTTCCCACTATTAGTAACAAAGAGGATTGACAAGGGCAGAGCGGTAGATGCGAACTATATGGACTTCAGTAAGACATTCGACAAGGTTCCCCATGGGAGACTGATCGTGAAGGCGGTGTTTGGTATGCTTTCCTTTATTGGTCAGAGTATTGAGTACACGAGTTGGGAGGTCATGTTGCAGCTGCACAGGACATTGGTTAGACCACTGTTGGAATATTGCATGCAATTCTGGTCTCCTTCCTATCAGAAAGAGGTTGTGAAACTTGAAAGGGTTCAGAAAAGATTTACAAGAATGTTGTCAGGGTTGGAAGATTTGAGATATCGGGAGAGGCTGAACAGGCTGTAGCTGTTTCCCTGGAGTGTCGGAGGCTGAGGGGTGACCTTGAGTACATGAATAGGAAGGGTTTGAAAGGACATGGGCCAGGTGTTGGCAGGTGGGACTAGATTGGGTTGGGATATCTGGACAAGTTGGACGGAAGGGTCTGTTTCCATGCTGTACATCTCTATGACTCTATTGCACACTTCTACCAAGAACTTTAATAATACTGAGTGGCAAATGAACAAAACATTCTGGGGAGTAGTTAAATTTAATACAATTCAGTTTTCATTTACTCTGGAATGTCAGTTTCTAATTTTCATCTCAAAATTTAATTTAGAATGCGTCTTGTTGCAAATATTAAAGTTACAGACTGATTCACTACAACGTAATATTGTATCTATACCACTGCAGCAAGTATCCCTTGTGTTGTAGCACAAATAAACAGTCTTGTATGTACCGTCTGCATTTTAAGTGTTCATTTCTATGGTAACCTCAAGTCACATGAGCATTTCTTGGAATTTAATGATATTATAATCAGAAACTTTAAACCCTCTTTCAGAATACTCCCTAGTCCACTGTGGCCTTAAAGGTACATTGCACAAAATAAAATAAAGGCTTTTTCCAATACCTGGGTCAAAGGATATACGCACACAAATCATAGAACTTGGCAAGGCAGGTTGAGAAAGTGGGCAAAATGGCTTGAAGGATCCCACGCTTTATGAACAAAGACATGGAATGCAAACATAAGGAAGCTATGACAACTCATTATAAAGCACTCACTCAACTGAAGTAATATATCCAATTCTGTACAATACATTTTAGGAAGGATGTAAAGATTTTAAAAGGAGTGCAGGGGAGGGGAGGGAAGAAAATGATAATGATTCTAGGGATGAGGGACTTCAGTTGTGTGGCTAGATTGGAGACACAGCGATTAGCATCCTCAGACAAAAGGTGGAGGGGGAATTTAGCTGAAGTGCTCATGATCATGAGAGGTCGAGAGAGTGTGGATAAAGATAAACTCTTACCACTGACAGAAGGATTAAGAACGACAGAAAAGTGATTTAAGGTGACTGTCCAAAATATAAAATGGGGAAAAATCTGTTTTTAAAATTAAGTAATCAGTAAAGATGTGTTCTATGTGAGAACTGGACAAATACATAAAGGGCTAGAATTTACAGGACTTTGGGCAATGACGGAACAGCGTAAGTAGCTAAATTGTTCTTGCAAATAACTGCCATGGATCCGAGGCCAAAAAGACTCCTCTGCTGCTCTAATCACTTCATGAAAGATCGCTGGATCAAATACTGCATTGAGATACCACAGAAAGTTGATATGGCTTGCTTACAGGCTTGTATGGGTACAAACACATGCCAAAATTAGGTACTGGGCCTCATCACCATCCTGCCAGACAACTGCGCATCCAGAGACAACAACCTGTTCCTTGCTGCATCCTTGACAAGGACCCTCAGAGGTGTCCTGCAAGAGGGAAGTCGGATGGGGAAAGCAAAAAAGCAAGCATCAAGTTTTCTGAAGGGCTGTGGAGAACTCTGGCTCCTGCATATAAATAATTCAGTTCTGGTTCAATAAGCTTGTTCATCACTATTACGACATCATCAAGTTTACAGGTTACTTACAATCTGCTTTTGCTTTAATGGCTTCACAGAAAAACTTCCATCGACGTGCTGCAAAATAAATGAAGTCATCAGCAAGTTAGGTTAAAAAAAACCCTAAAGCCAGTCAAGAGAATTCTACATGGTATATAAATAGCAATGAGGAATATTTTTTGAACCAATTTAGTATGTATGATTGTACATATAGAACTGTGTCAAAAATAAAAACAATCCCTTCTCACAATCGAGTCCACAGCTACAAATACAGCCTTACCAAGAATCTGTCTAATTCCGCAAACAGCTGGTTATTAGTAGCTCAGGAAGAGTTAGCCAATGATACAGCAAACAGGGCAGATAAACTTCCTGATGTAGGTACTCTGTTTTACTCTCATCATTTAAATATTGCTTTGCAAAGTAACAGCCATACAATTAATAATAGGACCTTATTAAATCAGAAAACTGATTTCTCCATTTGTAAAAGTCAGACAAGTGTCCTAAAATTAGCTCTGCATTTCTAATAGTGCAAATCTTATAAATAAAAATCAACCCAAATAAAGCAATAGATGGGAGAGAATAAATAGTTGTCTTAAAAAATCCACATGGATTCGAGGAGGTTCTGCACATAAATTTGTTGAGAATGATAGCTGGACTTCAGGGGTTAACTGATGGAGAAAGTTTATACAACTCAAACCTGTTTCCTCCAGGATTTAAGGTTCAGGGACGATGTGATCAAAGTCTTCAAGATAATAACAGGAAAAGACAGGTTAGATAAAGATCAACTATTTTCACTAACTGTAGATTCTAGAACTAGGGGGCCATAGTCCAAAAACTAAGGCCTGACTGTCTTAGGAAAAAACACTTCTGCACATAAAGGGTAATAGATGTTTGAAATTCTCTTCCATGACCAGCAGCTGATGGTGGATTAGTTTAGATTAGATTCCCTACAGTACGGAAACAGGCCCTTTGGCCCAACAACTTCACATCGACCTTCCGAAGAGCAACCCACCCATACCCATTCCCCATATTTACTCCTGACTAACACACCTAACACTAGGGGGAAATTTAGCTTGGCCAATTCACCTAACCTGCATATATTTTGGAATGTGGGAGGAAACCGGAGCACCCAGAGGAAGCCCACACAGACACGGGGAGAATGTGCAAACTCCACATAGTCACCCAAGGTGGGAATCGAATCAAGGTCCCTGGCGCTGTGAGGCAGCGGTTCTGACCACTGAGCAGTTGTTAATTTTAAATTTTAATTAGGCGGGTTTTTTTGTTAGGTTGAAGTGTTAAGGGATCTGGGCCAAAGATTGTTAGATGGGGGTAGGCCACAGATCAGCCATGATCTCACTGAATGGAAGAACTAGCTTCAGGGGGTGAATGGCCTTTTCCTATTTGCTGAAAATGAAAGGCTCCATTGCTGCTTGATGGGAGATGAGAAAGAGAAATAAGAAAAGTCAGCAGCAGAGATTCAAAATGAATGCATTTCAGATCGTCGCAGTTAGTAACCATTTTGGCAGCAGGATCCACTCAAGAATCTTTAAAAATGCAACATTTGACATGAACCAGACGGACTCAATTATCAGCCGAACATAATGGAAAAAAAGCTCCAAAATTGGTGAGAAAAGGGTAGCACGGTGGCTCAGTGGCCATACTGCTGCTTCACAATGGGGTTCGATTCCAGCCTTTGGTGGCTGTCTGTGTGGAATTCACACATACTCCATGTGGGTTTCCTCTGGGTGCTCTGGCTTCCTTCTGCAGTCCAAACATGTGCAGGTTAGGTGGACTGACCATGCTAAATTGCCTTGTAGTGTGCAGGTCAGGTGGATTAGCCACGGTAAATGCATAATAACAGGGAAATAGGGTGAGAGGACTGGGTCTGGAGGGATGCTCTTCAGAGGACTGGTGCAGTCTCGAAAGGCCAAATGACGTCTTTCCACATTGTATGATATACTTCAGAGCATCAGGTAGCCAACGGCAGAGTGTCACAAACAGCACATGACATCAACAGTCAGTTAGCTTACTGTGCTGGTACTGGCCAAGAGATAAGTAATGATCAGTTATCACTTAAAATAATGCCATGGGATCTTGTGCATCCACCCAAAGAAATTACACCTCTAGCTACATACCAACTCAACAGACTACTTTGTAGTTATTAGAAGCTTGTCATTATTAAAGTTCTGAGGAATTGGATATACTCTTGCAAGGAACACAAAGTTAGCACACACACAGAATAATCAATAAAGGAAATATAACAGCAAATTGACCTTTAGAACATAGAACGTAATAGCGCAGAACAGGCCCTGCGCCAACCTGTAGAACCAATCTGAGGCACATCTAACCTACACTATTCCACTCTCGTCCATATGCCTATCCAATGACCATTTAAATGCCCTTAAATTTGGTGAGTCTATTACTGTTGCAGGCAGTGCGTTCTACACCCCTACTACTCAGAGTAAAGAAACTACCTCTGACATCTGTCCTATATATGTCACCCCTCAATTTAAAACTATGTCCCATCGTGCTAGCCATCATCATCCAAGGAAAATGATTCTCATTGTCCAACCCATCTAACCCTCCTACATGTCTCAGTTAGGTCACCTCTCAACCATCTTCTCTCTAACAAAAACAGGCTCAAGTCCCTCAGCCTTTCCTCGTAAGACCTTCCCTCCATACCAGGCAACATTCGAGTAAATCTCATCTGAACCATTTCCAAAGTCTCCAATCCTTCCTATAATGCAGTGAGCAGAACTGTTCCCAATACTCCAAATGTGGCCACAAAGTTTTATACAGCTGCAGCATGACCTCATGGCTCAGAGTCTCAATCCCTCTCCCAATAAAAGCTAACACACCTTATGCCTTCAGAACCCAATCAACCTGTGTGTCAACTTTCAGGGATCTCTGTACCTGGACATAAGATCTCTCTGCTCATCGACACTACCATTAGCCCAGTACTCGGCATTCCAAAGTGAATCACCTCACACTTTTCCGCATTGAACTCTATTTGACATGGCTCAGCCCAGCTCTGCAGCTTATCTATGTCTCTCTGTAACCTACAACATTCTTCATCAGTATCCACAACTCTACTGACCTTAGTGTCATCCGCAAATTTACTAACCCACCCTTCTATACCCTCATTCAGGTCATTTATAAAAATGACAAACAACAGTGGACCCAAAACAGATCCTCATGCTCCCCCACTAGTAACTGAACTCCAGGATGAATGTTTCCCATCAATCACCACTCTCTGACTTCTTTCAGCTAACCAGCTAACCACTAAATCACTCTCAATCCCATGCCTTTGCATTTTCAGCAATAGCCTGCCATGGGGAACCTTATCAAACGCCTTACTGAAATCCATTTACACCACATCAACCACTTTACCCTCATCCACTTGTTTGGTCACCTTCTCAAAGAACTCAATAAGGTTTGTGAGACACAATCTATCCTTCACAAAACTGTGTTGACTATCCCTAATCAACTTATTTCTTTCTAGATGATAATAAATCCTATCTCTTATTACCCTTTCCAACACTTTACCCGCAACCGAAGTAAGTCTCACTGGTCTATAATTACCAGGGTTGTTTCTACTCCCCTTCTTGAACAAGGGGACATTTGCTATTCTCCAGTCTTCTGGCACTATTCCTGTAGACAAATGATGACAAAGATCAAAGCCAAAGGCCCAGCAATCTCCTCTCTGGCTTCCCAGAGAATCCGAAGATAAATCTCATCCGGCCCAGGGGACTTACCTATTTTTACACTTTCCAATTGCTAACACCTCCTCTTTATGCACCTCAATCCCATCTAGTCTAATCGTCTGTATCTCAGTATTCTCTTTGACACCATTGCCTTTTTCCAGTGTGAATACTGATGAAAAACATTCATTTTACACTTCCCCTATCTCCTCAGATTCCACATACAACTTCCCACTACTGTGTTTGACTGGCCCTAATTTTCTCTAGTCATTCTTTTATTCCTGATATACCTCTAGAAAGCCTTCAGGTTTTCCTTAATCTTATGACCTCTCGTGTTCCCTCCTGGCTCTTCTTAGTTCTCTCCTTAGGTCTTCCCTGGCTAACCTGTAACTCTCAAGTGCCCTAACTCAGTCTTCATATCTCATCCTGACATAAGCCTTCTTTCTCCTGACAAGAGATTCAACTTCCTTAAAAAAAACCATGGCTCCCGCGCTCGACCACTTCCTCCCTGCCTAACAGTAGCTGGTCCTTGAATATGCTCCACATTTCAACAGTGTCCATCCCTTGCACTTTCCTTCCCCATCTTGTGCATCCTAAATCTTGCCTAATCGCATCATAACTGCCTTTCGCCCAGCTATAACTCTTCCCCTATCTCTTTCCATCGCTAAATTAAACATAACCGAACTGTGGTCACTATCACTAAAGTGCTCACCTACCTCCAAATCTAATACCTGGCCGGGTTCATTACCCAGTACCAAATCTAATGTGGCCTTGCCCCTTATTGGCCTGTCTACTTACTGTGCCAGGAAACTGTCCTGCACACATTGGACAAAAACTGACCCATCTAAAGTACTTGAACTATAGTGTTCCCAGTCAATATTTGGCAAGTTGAAGTCCCCCATAATCATTACCCTGTAACTCTCGCTCTTATCAAGGCTCATCTTTGCTGTCCTATCCTCCACATCTCTGGAGGCCAACAGAAAACTCCCAACAGGGTGATCACTCCTTTCCTGTTTCTAATCTCAGCCCATACTACCTCAGCTGACGAGTCCTCAAATGTCCTTTCTGCAACTGTAATACTGTCCTTGACTAACAGTGCCACACCATCGCCTTTTACCATTTTCTCTGTTCTTACTGAAACATCTAAATCCCAGAACCTGCAAAAACCATTCCTGTCCCTGCTCTACCCATGTCTCTGAAATGGCCATAACATTGAAATCAACCCATGCTGCAACTTCACCCACCTTATTCCAGATGCTCCTGGCATTGAAGTCGACACACTTCAAATCAACTTCTTGCCTGTCGGTGCCTTCTTGTGATCTTGAAATATTAGTTCTGACTTCACTACTCTCAACCTCCCGCATACTCATACTACAATGTTGGTTCCCATTCTCCTGCTGAAAACTCTCCCAAAGAGCATTAGCAAATCCTCTGCACCCACCCCACCAAAGGATATTGGCACTCATTTCGTTCAGGTGAAGACCATCTGTTTGTAGAGGCCCCACCAACCTCAGAAAGTGCCCCAGTTATTCAGGAATCACAAACCCTCCCTTCTGCACCATTCCTGTAGACCTATGTTCAACTCCTCTCTCTCCCTTTTCCTTGCTTTGCTAGCACACAGCATGGGCAACAAACCAGAGATGACAACCCTGTTTGTTCTCGCTCTAAGCTTCCATCCTAGCTCCCTGAATTTCTGCCTTAGATCCCCATCGCTCTTCCTACCTATGTTGTTGGTGCCTATGTAGACTACAACTTGGGGCTGCTCCCCCTCCCCCTCAAGGATCCTAAAAACACGATGAGAGACATGGGAGGCACCTGGGAGGCAACACACCAAAAGTGAGTCTCTATCGTTCCCACAGAACCTCCTATCTATCCCCTAACTATGAAGTCCCCAATGACTAATGCTCTGCTCTTCTCCCCTCATCCCCTCTGAGCAACAGGGACAGACTGTGCGAGAAACCTGTGCCCCACTGCTTATTCCTGGTAAGTCATCCCCCCCCCAACAACAGTATCCAAAACTGTATACTTGTTATACAGGGGAACGGCCACAGGGGATCCCTGCATTGCCTGCCGGTTCTCTTTATGTTCCCTGACAGTAACCCGTCTACCTTCTTCCTTTACCTGAGATGTGACACCTCCCTGTAACTCTTCTCAATAACTTCCTCTGTCTCCCAAATGATCCAAAGTTCGAGGAGCTGGAGCTGGGTCCACTTGCCACAGATACAGTCAACAGGGACACTAGTGGTGGCCCTTACCTCTCACATTAAGCAGGAAAAACATTCAACTGTCCGAACCTCCATTTCCACTATTCTAAATTCCCAACAAGGTTACTGAAAAACCAAAAAAAATAAAGAAACTAGTTACCTTACCAATCCAGCACAACGAACTTTTCTTTTGGTGAGAGGAGGACAAGAGGTGGGAGACACTATCCCAGTACCACCCAAATATAAAGCCTCACTTACCCAGCAGCCCCGTGTCCGCTCCTGCTCAGTGTGCTTTATTACATGGAGATTAGAGCAGAAGAACAAGGAAGCCTGGCCACAATTGTCCACAGCAGATGTTTGGTTTCCATTATAAGGAAGGAATTACTTATAGTGAAGGCAATGCAACAAAGGTTTACTGAGTCAGTTCCCACGATATTAGGGTGGTCCTTTAGTTACAGTCCGAGTCAGTGAGGCCTACATTCTCTGGAATGCAGAAGACTGAGCAGAGTTTGTTGAAACATACAAGATTCTGAAGAGGATACAGGGGATGGAGAAAGAAAGATTGTTTTCCTTAGCTGGGAAATATGGATTGGCCATCAGCTGTTACATTAAACTTCTGATTCTATTTCAGCTATCACTGTGTGCTGTCTTGGGTTCCATCATGTGTTTCTGAAGCTTTTTCTTCTTAACTGTCGACGTGCTTCCTGACCGACTAATCACTCGGCATGAAGAAGATTATTACAGTCAGTTGATTGCTCCGCTCCTGACACAAATTCCACAATAAATCTAATTAAACAAATTACTGGAAATGGCTACTTTGTCACCACCCCCAAAAAATAAGACAAAGTAAAACATGTACAGCTGCACACAAAGCACTCACTAGCTAGCAACGTAGTCTTAGGTTGTACACACAAGGATCTGACAGAGTTAAGATCAAGGCTAAAGTCCCAAGTATAACACCTTGCTAACTAAATGTTGCATGCAACCTTTGAATCATCACAGAATCCCTACAGTGTGGAAACAGGACCTTCGGCCCAGCAAATCTATAGCAGCCCCCGAAAAGTATCCCACGCAGACCCATTTCCCTATTACTCTACATTTTCCCTGACTAATGCACCTAACTTACACATCGCTGAAAATTACAGGCAATTTAGCATGGCCAATTCACCGAATCTGCACATCTTTGGATTGTAGGAGGAAACTGGAGCACCAGGAGAAAACCCAGACAGACACAGGGAGAATGTCTGTGTGGAGATTGCACAGTCACCTGAGCCTGGAATCGAACCCAGGTCCCTGGCACTGTGAGGCAGCAGTACTAACCACTGAGCCACTGTCCGCCCCGCATTCTACAATGTAGTTCTGTCAGCATTGCTATAAACTACACTTCGCTTTCTGTTCATAAACAACCAATTACATGTAAGTGATTTGGCATCAGAGAATGGTTGTGGGGGCACTGATGCCACTAAAGACTGATAATTAGAATCTATACCCAATGTCTCTATAATAGTAAGAAGAGTAAGCAGTTGTTGGTTCACCAGGTGTGAACCAGAATATAACATCCTGCATTTGCTACAATGTAGTAAAACACTGCAGGAGCTTTAAAGGAGTGTTACCAAATGCAACCTGACATTGATATAAATAGGAACTATTTGGAAAAAGTGGGTAAATGCTCACTCAAAAAGGAAGTTTTTAAAGGAGCATCTTAAAAGATGGAAAGAGTGACTTAGATCTGTGAGAAGTTTCAAATTGAGGGAAGGATGTTAAAAATCTCATAGGATCATTGGCTTTATTCATAGAGGCATAGTACACAAAAAACAAGGAAGCTGTACTAAACCTTTATTATTACTGGTTAGGTCTCAGCTAGGTGTTGTGATTGATTCTACGCATCACACTTAAAGATGGAAGACATCAACACATTGGGATATAGAAGAATTTTCCAGAATGACTTTAAGGTTAAAAGACATCACCTATATGGTGAGATTAGTAAACTATGGTTGCACTGAAAAAGACGCGAGACCATAAAGTGCATTTCAATCCAAATGCATTACTTTACCTACAACTATGCATCATTCGCTAGGTTTCACTCCTCCAAATGTTCTCTTGGTCTCTCCCTCCCTGAAACTTCCACCCTCAATTAACTTGGCCTCATCAAAAACACTGCTCTATGCATCCTAATTCTCAGCAAGTCGCATCCATCCATCCTTCAACCCCGTACTCATTGATCTTCATTGGTTCCCAGCCCAGTAACACCTCACTGAAATTGCAGCAAAATCGCAATGAAATCTTTCTATTCTGCAGTTCTTACTGTCTGAATTTAGCAGCGTGAGTATTATGCAATCTTAGAATCTATTTCATGAACTTTATACACTGTCTAATATTAGTAGCTTCAACATTGTGCGTTCTCTGAAGTCCATGGTGAAAGTACAGCATGCACTCAGGGTTTGATATTAAGCACTGAGAGTGCTCCTGACTTGGGAATAAGGACTGTATGCTCCCTGAAGGTAGTGTGGTTACTGTGTTTTTGTACTGCCCTGTAACACTGACTAGATTAAATTACACAATACAGTTAAACTGTTTACTGGAAGGAGGGAGTTGTTTTGTCTGCCACGAAGACCAATCAGAAATCCACTCCAACCCACTTGTTTTGTAAACAAACACAATCAATAGTGCAACCTTGTAGCCTTGAACAGTCAGCACAGATCATCTGAAGTTCTGTAGTCAGGCTTGACTTTTCAAATTTATGATTCACAGTAGAGAGCTAGCATGGAGAGAAGCTGCAATTCATTATTAAAATGTTATGTCCATGGATTTACAAATTTACAGAAAGCTGTGTTACTTGAAATATTACTGCACCACTTCACAACGTATAAATATTTAAATCTGCTGAATGAAACAAAATGCTATCTTACATAAGCAAACTTCCTAACATCATAGTTACTGTAATCTTAATTATTTACTTTGTTACTCTGTTTAGAGGGACAAAGGGAGTCAGTACTAGGGAAAAGTCTATATTTTCTATAATAGTGCAGACAGTCAATGTAAACAATGAAATTGTCCGTACACTAATTGCATTCAGAGATGCTGCCATCTTTTTTACAAGCTGTTTAGTTTCTTTGAAAACCCCATTTTAAAATTGGAAAGCAGGTCAAAACTGTTCTCCTTTGAAGTTTTTGACACCATCTAAAAATAGTTTTTCCCCAAATGTTTTTAATTTTGATTAACTATAGTGGATCTTCAGGATGTTATAAATCAATCCTAGGAAAAGCTTGGAACACAAAATGAACTCATTGAATTATCAGTATCATCCACAACCACAGCACAATTGTTTTGTGTAAGAAAATTCTCAGAAATCACAGTTTAATTTTCTCATGATCATTTTCAAAGAGGAAACATAAACACTTTTCTGATACCACTCTCACAAGTGATTAAATCTTCACGCAGTATGAATTAAAATCAAGGCCCAGTTAGATTCAAATAGGAGGCTTAAATACAAAATAGTATCATGTACAGTACCTGAAGAAAATTATTAGATTGCCCATAATTTGACTCTTATGAAGTCAATGTAACTTTAACAGAAGTAATAAAAAGCTGAAGGCAAATGACAAAATTTAAGTCCTCATTTGAGGTGATAGATGCTATTTTTCCTTCAAAGTATTCAACTTCATCTGTCAGAATTGAAACATTTCTGCGTGTGCGCGTGTGTAATGGCACCATTCTAAAAGGAACTCCAGAAATACCTATACTTTTAAGGAAATATTGCTGAGCTGAAATATTTTCTGCATTAACTCTGCTGAAATCAGCTGTCTGTCGAGCGTTGTGTTTTGAGATGAAGTGGCTCAATAAAGGTAACAGAAAGTGACGACTTGAACAAACTCGCTAACACCCAAAGAGAGGCATTCCCACAATTTGATGAGAACTTTTGTCGCTTTACAGCTCAAACTAAATAGTGTGCATCATTAAACCCTCAGGGAACAGACCTTTGGATTGAATAGGGAAAGAATCTGGTGCAGGATAATATGCTGAACATGAATCATTCACTACATGTGAAAATTGTTGTAAAGCGGTACTCCATTAATTTCACAGATAATGGGCAGCATTTTGTCTTCGAATCCGGTGGTAAAACTCACATGTGTACTGCCTATGAAAACATTTATGGAGGACAGTTGTAGGTGAATGAATAATGTATGAGCAATTTTGAGATTCAGTACTTAATATTATTTCTAGTAAACAATCTTACTGGGTACGTAGACAGCTAGCATGACATAACCAGTACAAGGTCAGACTTGTTCATAGTTTTAAAGCTATTGCTGTCCACTTTGTTTTTCCAAATATATATGTTAGAGTGCACAATTAAATTTTAATGAGATCCATTACTCTAACAAAAAGTATGCCCACAGTCATTAGTGTTTAACATTATCTGCAAGTTGCTCAACTAAGCACCACATATCAACTCAGAAATGAAAATAATGTTTAAAAAGAATCCATCACATTTCTTCACACTCTGGAAGCAATTATTATGGATGTAAGCTTGCTAAAGCATTTTATGCACCAAATTCTATATAAATTGTTGAAAGATTTATTACTTGAAATGGAACACTGCAGGCTTTTGTCCAATACTGCCAAATGAGATTGTAATAAGTCACAAACAAACTGCTGCAATTTAAAAGGCATCATAAAAGGACCCAGAATAACCTCCATAGTATGAACGTGTTACTGGTTTACCCTTATACCGAGAGTCATAGAGACGTACAACCCTTCAGTCCAACTCGCCCGTGCCGACCAGATATCCTAACTAAATCTAGTCCCATCTGCCAGCATTTGGCCCATTTGGTCAATAGTCACTGTTTTGTGCTCAGGTTCCAATTGCGATATGTTCAAAATAATGTAGCACAGTATCGTTTTCACTAATTTACTGCTCATGACTCCCATTAATTCCCGTGGGTTACTGACATACTACTTTACAAATCATTTCCGTTCAGTGCTGTTTCGTCATTGCTCTTATTTAGAATGTTGAAACTCCTAACCAGACATTTAACATTTCATGATATAAACGTATTTTACTCCTAAAAATATACATAATAATTACTACACTTTTAATCAAGTTTAGTTATGATTCCAATACTGTCATGGCAAAATATATTGTGCTATACTTAATTTACCATTTATGCTGACACTGGGATAACTGAGCTCCAGGAACTAATTTTATATCAATCAAAACAATTGGTATCATTATCATCAAATAAATTCAGCATTTTTTTCACATAATGCAGGATCTGTTTTAGTCTACAATATAACAATACCACAAATGCAAAGTTTATTTTGGATGCAGTAATAGCAGCTCAGATTAAAGAGTGACAGATAATGAAAGCTACCGTAATGAGGGTAGAAAAATACTGTTTACACGCAATGCTTCAGGGTATTAACATGCTTTCAGATACAATTTCTTGAAATAAATAACACTTGAATCTATCTGAAAATATAATTAGTTTTCAATCCACTAGATTTAATTCTTAGCATTGTAATAAATTGAGTTTGACCGAGTCAAAGCTGGATAAAGTTGTTATTACTTACTTTTTCCATTGCAGCCAATAGAATATGGGCATGCCCAGAGTATTCTGTAACAGAAATACAAATTAGACTCATTATGCTTTAACGTACGTTGAATTATAAGTAGCAATTTTAAAAAATTCAAAATGGCAGTTTATTTTTAAGAAACATAAACCCACACTTCAAAAATAATTAAATGTTTCATCACATTTCACCACTGAAGTCAATTTAATCACAATTGTCATTTTTTATAATTTAAAACGAGTCTGACTAATTAAATGAATATAGAACATATTTAAGATTATAAATAGTAATTACAACAGATCTTATATCTTTTCAAAGACATTTTCCTCACACTATTTATGCCACTTTTCTCCCTTTATCGCCTTTCCTGAAGGTTTTAACTCCATTAACTCCTGATCGATTCGCCATCAATTGACTGACACAATAATTCAGCTTACTACATGACTTGAGACGGTATCTGTCTGCAGGCTATTTAACCACAGTGGCGTTAAAGCAAAAGCTAATTCAGCTCTCATCCAAACTCCACACACAATACCATCCTTTCTGGTTACAGGGTGTTCGGTTGCGGGAGTGGTGTGAACCAAGGACTGTCAGAAGGGATGGTCCTTGCGGAAGGCAGAGAGGGGTGGGGAGGGAAAGATGTTCTTGGTGGTGGTGTCTATTTGGAGTTGGCAGAAGTGCTTGAGGATGCTGTGTTGGATGCAGAGACTGATGGGGTGGTAGGTGAGGACAAGGGGAACTCCTGTCTTCATTGCGCTGGGGGGGGCGGGGTTTAGGAATGGAGGTGCAGCAATGGAGGGCTGTCTGGATGATAGGAGGAGGAAAAGCACGTTCTTAAAAATAGGTGGCCAGCTGGATGCTTGCAAGTGGAATGTCTCCTCGTCCGAGCAGATGCTGAGGAGGTGGAGGAATTGAGAGAATGTGATGGAGTTCTTGCAGGATACTGGGTGGGAGGAGGTATAGTCCAGGTAGTTATGGAAGGCTGTGGGTTACTAGTAGATGTCTATCTGGAGACTGTCACCGGAGATGGAAACGGTGAGATCAAGAAAGGAGGGAAGGAAAAATTATTGAAGGTGATGACCAGTTCAGCGAGGCGGAGGAGGGTACTGGTGGAGGAGGACTGGATGAGACAAGCAGCAGCAGAGGGCCTGGAGGCCATCCTTGTGGAGTATGGACATATATAAGGACTGCATGCATATAGTGAAGAGAAGGAGCTGTGGGCCAGGGAACTGAAAGTTGCTGAAGAGATGGAGGGTGTGGTTGGTGTCGTGGATGTGGATGGGAAGTACCTGAACTAAGGGGGAGAGGATGGAGTCGAGGTAGCAGAAGAGGAGTTCAGTGGGGCAGGAGCATGCCAAGTTGATGTGTTAGCGGGGGTAGTTGGGCTTGTGAATATTGGGGAACAGGTAGAACTGGGCAATATGGGGCTGGGGGACAATGAGTTTAGAGGTAGTGGAGGGGAGATCACCAGAGGCAATGAGGAATTTGGGCATGATGGGTTGCAGTGGAGTCATGGGCATGGGGAGATAGGACACGGTTTCGGAGTGTTAGCGTTCGGCCTCTGTGACACAGATGTCCATCTTCCAGACTACCACTGCCCCGCATTTGTCAGTGGGTTTGATGGTGAACCAGGCGTGCTGCACGTTCAGAGAATGCAAGGTTGGAGTGGGTGAGAGGGGTGGAGAAATTGAGGAGGCCAATGTCACGTCCGCAATTTGCAATGAAGAGTTCTAGGGCAGGTACAACACCTTCAGGTGGTGACCAAATTGGGGAAAGACTGTTGGAGGCAGGAGAAGGGGTTGTGCAAGGGAGGTTGGGAGTTTTTGTCAAAGAATGAGGCACGGCGGAGGAAGAAGAGCTCCACATCATGGTGGATCTCGAATTCGTTGAGGTGGAGATGGAGGGGTACGAACATGAGCCCATCCCTGAACACTGACTATTCGGCCTCAGAATTCAAGATCGAGAGGGACGAATAGTGAATATGTGGTAAGGCTCAGGGATAAGGTTTTGGGGGAGTCCTGGGGTGGCTAGTAGGCCGGGGGGGGGGGGGGGCGCCGGGAGGGTGACAGCTTGTGGTGGGTGAGGTTTGGATGTGGTCTGGTTGGGAGGGGTGTGTGGGTGTGGGTATGGGAAATGGCGGGGGGGGATGGGGAGAGGTGTGAACTGAGGGGGGAGATGAGGTAGAGGGGTAGAGTGCATTGTAGGAGTTGATAGGTAAGAAGAGAGAGCTGGTGTGCTGGGTGGTTGCAAGTCAGCAGTAGGACCCAGGAGTGACCCTGAGAAATGTCGTCCGGGACTTGCTTGCAGAGTGGGCAGAGCCAGAGGTGGAGGTAGGAGGAAAGTCCAGGCTGGTCAGACTACTGCTGTCTGCAGAATCTGGGGCAGCATTGCGGGAGACATCCGGAGCGGAGACAGGTGAGCACTCGGGGGTCCTTATGAGATGTCGGAAGTGGTGTCCAACCTAAAAGTTGCTTTGGCCTGGAGAGAGTCTCCATGTCGATAATGGCAGCAGCAGCAGCATGGGGGAGTGGGGCCTGGAGGCAGCCAGAGCCAGGGTGCAAATTTTGAACCACAAGCGAGTTATCAGACTAGAGGTAACAGCAGCTGAGTCCTGCAAACTTCTGATTTTTTACATCTGATATGAAACTGAAAAACTGTTGAGTTGGTGGATTCTCCGTTGGAAGGAGAATAGTAGATATCCTCCACATGTTTAGGAAAGGGAAGTCTTTAGCTGGGGGAAGGATGAGGAGAGGGAATAGAGGTATAGCCACATAGCTGAGAGGGTGGAGTGGAGAATTCGGAGAGAGAACTGTTTATGGAGGTGTTGGAGGTATTACAAATATGGAGCATCAAAAGTGGGTCCAAATTTGTAGGGTTGAAAATGTACCTGCAGGCCATGAGGGACAAGATGGTTGCCAAGACAGCAGCTGAGGAACATCACGTGGCTGTAGTATTGAAATTGTTTCATCACCTGGTCAAAGAGCTGGAGGGCTGAGGTGGTCACAGCATTGTGGCAGTGAGAAAGGGGCTCACTGAGTGCATGTCTGAGGCAGGCAGAGAACATCTTCAAAGTGGGCATCCTTAGAAGAGACTTCTGTCTCTAACCAGGGATTAATCAAGAGCTTAAAAATGTGTTGCTGGAAAAGTGCAGCAGGTCAGGCAGCATCAAACGAACAGGAGAATCAATGTTTCGGACATAAGCCCTTCTTCAGGAATTCCTGAAGAAGGGCTTATGCCCAAAACGTCAATTCTCCTGTTCCTTTGACATTGCCTGACCTGCTGCGCTTTTCCAGCAACACATTTTTAAGCTCTGATCTCCAGCATCTACAGTCCTCACTTTCTCCTAGGGATTAATCAAGAACAGTCAGCGTGATTTTGTTACAGGGAGGGCACATCTGACCAACTAGATTGAATTTTTCAAAGAGGTGACCAAGTTTGCAGATTCTTTTGATAAGGTCCTTCATGGGAGACAGATATCAAAGATTAGGGCCATATTGGGATTCAAAGAAATTTGATAAATTCGATCCAGAATTGGTTGAATGGCAGGAAGCAGAGGGTGATGGCTAAGGGGCGTTTTTCCAACTAGAAGTCTGTATCCAGTCTGGTCATATAGGAGTCAGTTTGGGGCTTTGCTGTTTGTGATTTATATGAATTATTTAAACTTGAATGTGGAAGGGTTGATCAGTAAGTTTGCAGATGATACAAAAATAGTAAATAATAAAGTATGATAGGCTTAAACTACAAGAGGATGGGATGGTCAAATGGGTTGATCAGTGGCAAATGGAATTCAACCAGGACAAATGTGAGATGATGCACTTGGGCAAGACAACAAGACAAAGGAACACATGAAAAATGGTAGGACCCTGGGAGGTATCAAGAATCAGAAGGACATTGGTATGCATGTAGATGTAGACGAGTACACTCAGGGAGCAGGATAGGGGCATGAAGAGGTTAAGAAAGCATGCGCCTTTTCATGGGCAGCACGGTGGTTAGCACTGCTCCCTCACAGCGCCTGAGACCCGGGTTCAATTCCCGACTCAGGCGACTGACTGTGTGGAGTTTGCAGGTTCTCCCCGTGTCTATGTGGATTTCCTCCGGGTGCTCCGGTTTCCTCCCACAGTCACAAAGATGTGCGGGTCAGGTGAATTGGCCATGCTAAATTGCCTGTTGTGTTAGGTAAGGGGTAAATGTAGGGGTATGGGTGGGTTGGGCGGGTCGGTGTGGACTTGTTGGGCCGAAGGGCCTGTTTCCACGCTGTAAGTAATCTAATCTAATCTAAGTAAGTAATCTAACATAGAGTTTAATATTAGGGAGGCCCTGCCGAAGCTGAGGGCCACACTCTCTCAGAATTGCAAAGGACCCACTCTGTACTACATCCTCAGGAGAATTCATACTCTCAACAAACAGTATTTAAATTCCACATCAAACATCAAAAACTAAGCACAACTAACTTTTATCTACCCACCTCCATAACCAGCGCTCCTCAAACATTCCAGAAGATTCCCCTGGCCTCGGAAACTACTCAAACGCCATTAGCCATGCGGCTGATGCAGCTGCCACCCCTACGCTGATTGATGATGTCACTTTCGCCCCCATCGTGGCCACTCCCGCCTCTCACAATTCCTCATGCATCACAGGTAACATCACTTCCGCCCCTCACATCATCACTGATGCCACACACTCAGTGACTTCCGCCACCCCTACTGCCATGGTCACCACCACTTCCGCCCCCACCAGCGCCAGTCACCTGCATTCTGCTGACACTATCCCCAACCCCCAGAACCCCGAGGGGAACACTACCCCTGCTCATGACTCCACCCCCATTCCCCCCACCACCACACCCACTCCAGTTACAGGTTCCGCCCCCACTCCCAGCTCCACACCCACACCAGATCCCAGCTCCCAGCCCTGCCGAGTTTTCACCATCCCTCCAGACCTCCCCCTCACTGAGGACGAACGATCAGTCCTTCATCCCTCTCCGTCCGCGCATCAATGAATTTAATACATGCTGTGACGTCGAACAATTCTTCTGTCGCCTCCGCCTCCGAGCTTACTTTCACAATCAGGATTCCTGCCCACCTTCCGAGGATCCCTTTGCCCACCTCCAACACACTGCATCCACCTGGATACCCCGCACTGGCTGATTACCTGCCCTCGACCTCTTCATTTCCAACTGCCGCCGGGACATTAACCACCTCAACCTAACTACCCCCCCTCCTCCACTCCAACTCTCACCCTCAATGCGTGGCCCTCCAATCCCTCTGCTCCAATCCCAACCTCACCATCAAGCCAGCAGATAAAGGGGGCACAGTGGTAGTCTGGCACACTGACCTCTACACCGCTGAAGCCAAACGCCAACTCAAGGACACCTCTTCTGGCTGCCCCCTTGACCATGACCCCAACCCCATCACCAAACCATCATCTCCCAGACCATACAGAACCTCATCACCTCAGGAGATCTTCCACCCACAGCTTCCAACCTCAGTCCGGGAACCCCGCACTGCCTGGTTCTACCTCCTTCCCAAATTCCACAAGCCTGACCACCCTGGCCGACCCATTGTCTCAGCATGCTCCTGCCCCACTGAACCATCTCTACGTACCTCAACACTGTCCTATCCTCCCTAGTCCAGGAACTCTCCACATACGTTTGAGACACTACCCATAACCTCCAACTCCTCCAAGACTTCCATTTCCCTGGCCCCCAATGCCTCATCTTCACCATGGATATCCAATCCCTCTACACCTCCATCCGCCATGACCAGGGCCTCCAAGCCCTCCATTTTTTCCTCTCCAGACTTCCCCAACAGTACCCTTCCACCGACACTCTCATTCATCTGGCCGAACTGGTCCTCACCCTTCACAATTTCTCCTTTGAATCCAGACACTTCCTCCAGACCAAAGGGATAGCCATGGGCACACGTATGGGCCCCAGCTATGCCTGTCTCTTTGTTGGCTACAGAGAACAGTTGATCTTCCGTAATTACACCGGCACCACTCCCCACCTCTTCCTCCGCTACATTGATGACTGCATTGGCGCCACCTCGTGCTCCCACGAGGAGGTTGAGCAATTCATCAACTTTACCAACACATTCCACCCTGACCTTAAATTTACCTGGACCATCTCTGACACCTCCCTCCCCTTCCTGGACCCCTCCATCTCCGTTAATGACGACCAACTTGTCACTGACATTTTTTACAAACCCAGTGACTCCCACAGCTACCTGGATTACACCTCTTCCTACCCTACCTCTTGCAAAAATGCCATTCCATATTCCCAATTCCTCCGACATATCTGCTCCCAGGAGGACGAGTTCCACCACAGAACACACCAGATGGTCTCCTTCTTTAGAGACCACAATTTCCCTTCCCACGTGGTTAAAGATGCCCTCCAACGCCTCTCGTCCACATCCCGCACCTCCGCCCTCAGACCCTACCCCTCCAACCGTAACAAGGACAGATCGCCCCTGGTGCTCACCTTCCACCCTACCAACCTTCGCATACACAAAATCATCCGCCGACATTTCCACCACCTCCAAAAAGACCCCACCACCAGGAATATATTTCCCTCCCCACCTCTTTCTGCCTTCCGCAAAGACCGTTACCTCCGTGATTACCTGGTCAGGTCCACGCCCCCCTACAACCCACCCTCCCATCCTGGCACCTTCCCCTGCCATCGCAGGAACTGTAAAACCTGTGCCCACACCTCCTCCCTCACCTGTATCTAAGGCCCTAAAGGAGCCTTCCACATCCATCAAAGCTTTACCTGCACATCCACTAATATCATTTATTGTATCCGTTGCTCCCGATGCGGTCTCCTCTACATTGGGGAGACTGGGCGCCTCCTAGCAGAGCGCTTTAGGGAACATCTCCGGGACACCTGCACCAATCAACCACACCACCCCGTGGCCCAACATTTCAACTCCCCCTCCCACTCTGCTGAGGACATGGAGGTCCTGGGCCTCTTTCACCGCTGCTCCCTCACCACCAGGCGCCTGGAGAAAGAACGCCTCATCTTCCGCCTCGGAACACTTCAACAGTTTCCTCATTTCCCCTTCCCCCACCTCACCCGAGCTCTAAACTTCCAGCTCAGCACTGTCCCCATGACTTGTCCGACCTGCCTAGCTCCTTTTCCACCCATCCACTCCACCCTCTCCTTCTTGACCTATCACCTTCATCCCCTCCCCCATTCACCTATTGTGCTCTATGCTACTTTCTCCCCACCCCCACCCTCCTCTAGCTTATCTCTCCACACTTCAGGCTCTGTCTTTATTCCTGTGAAGGGCTTTTGCCCGAAACATCGATTTCGCTGCTCCTTGGATGCTGCCTGAACTGCTGTGCTCTTCCAGCACCACTGATCAGAATCTGGTTTCCAGCATCTGCAGTCATTGTTTTTACCTTGTAGAAAATGTTAGTTAGACCACAGCTGGAGTGTTCTGTAATCTGCATTATCAGATGGACTGAGTTGTGGAGATTTACCAGGTTGTTGTCTGGGCTGGAGAATTTCAGTTATGAAGACATATTGGACAGACTGGGGTTGTTTCCCTCACAGCAGAGAAGATTGTAACGGATGTATAAAATTATGAGGAGCATAAATGGCACAGGCAGGAAGAAACAATTCCTCTTGAAGGGAATCAATGACAAGGGAAATAGATTGAAGGCAAGGGGCAGAAGGTTTAAAAGGGATCAGAGTATGGTGGGAACCTGGAACTCACTGCCTGTTAGGGGGGGGGGTAGAGGCAGAAACCCTCATAACACTGAAATATTTAGATGCACACTTGGGATTCTGAGGCATATAAGGCTATGGATCAAGCGCTGGAAGTTGGGATTAGAATAGTTAAGCGATTGTGTTTTACCAGCATGGATGCAATAGGCCAAAGGGCCTTTCTCTGTGCTGTAGACTTTCTCTATGACTGACTTCCACTGGCTGCAGAGGCTAGGATATAGGTACAGTCTAAAGTTAGAAATGGATCTTTCAGGAATTAAATTAGAAAACACTCCTCATATGAACAAAGTAGAAGTTTAGAACTTTCTTCAGTAAATATCTATTGATCCTGGATGAACTTTTATTTTAAAACAAGAGATTGAAAGATTTTTGTAAATCTGATGTAGTAAAGGCTATGAGAAAAGTTGCTTACATAGAGTTAGACTGCAGATCAGCCATGCTTTCACTGAGTGAAGAAAAACATGCAGAGAGATAAAGGCCTACTCTTGTTCTAATATTACTACGATTCCAGCTTCCTACAACTTATGTTCCATTAAAATATCACATCCGTGCCAGGATAACAGCTATTGGTATCAATCATAAGTTCTGACTGAGGCAACTTAAAAATTGACATGTAAAGGCTATGGGAATCGACCTTTATTGGAGTCAATTCCATTTAAGTAATCTAACTAGGTTTTCTTTTAATTTAGCACTAACATGGGATGTTTACTCTAGTGTGTATGTACCCAAGTCAAAAATTACACCTGAACTTGATTTTAATTATCAACAGAATCAGAAGTTGAACAGATCTGTTTTGCTTCCACTTCTCTACTTCACCTTGAGATGTTAATAAATACCAGAGGTCACTCTCATAATAAAACTTTAAATTAGCTTGTACCAAAGTTTATGTTAATAAGAATGAATGATTGATGATCATTAAGCAGGAATGAACATGACTTTAAATCAGATATATGGACTGAAGTTCACCAGCAGCTTGAATGATAAGCCTATAAGTAGCTTAGCCATGCAAACCGGCAAGGCTTTAGATCCAATTTCTGGCTTACAATGAATTGGTTGATTTCCACCGGGACAGTTGCATTGATGTTACAAAAGAACTCAATGACATTGCATTGGCAAGGTACAGGAAGCTTCCAATAGTTCTTATGCAGCAAACCCCATCTTGCTAACACTGATCTTACCTCCCTGATCTGCCCGTATTGCTCATAAACAAAGCTTTTCACTGTACTTTGGTACATAACATTAAGTAAATAAATCAAAAACAAATAAATCAACTAGATGTACATGGCTGTCAGGCAAGGACACCAGACTGACCTCCAATTTGTATCCCCACCCCCAAACATTTTTACTGAAGTCTTTCAAACACTAACTTCATATTAATAAGTGATTTGGCATCAACTGAGCTACATTCAAAACACCCCCATTCAGCACTCCTTCTAGTCACCTTATTCAACGTAGCTAATTTATTTTGTGACATATTCAATCTAGTGCTCTTGTATTTGATGCATAAGGAACGCAGTAGTGATTATGGATGTTGTGATCAGGGGAATAGATACAGCTTCCTGCAGCCATAACCTAAAGGATTTGGTTACCTGCTTGGTACCAGGTTGAAGAACATTTCCTGGTAGTTAGCAAAGAACTTGGAACAGGAGAGCAAGGATTTAGTTGTCAAGGTCCATATAGGAACACCTCTAGAACTAGAAATGATACTCCATGGAACTTGAGGATATGGGCCAAGTGCTGGCAAATGTGACAAGATTAGTTTAGGATATCCGGTCAGCATGGATGAGCTGGACTGAAGGGTTTGTTTCCGTGCTGTACGTCACTATGATCTTGCATCCAAATTAATCAGAAACAGTTGAAACAGAGGATGGGATACCAAGGAAGAAGACACAGACAAAGTCTAGTTGAATAGCAGGTAATTGAGATACTGAATGGGGTAAAAATTAAGGAGGAAATACTAGAAAGACTGACTGGATGCGAAGTTGATAAATTTTCAGGATAATACGGGATTCATCATGGGATGCTGACGGAAAGTGTCGAAATTGCACAGCTACTGGTCATAGTCCTGCTTCGACACAGGAATTAGTGCTAGAGGACAGTCCCATCTTAGCCCTTTGCAGTGCCTTCTGGATATCTCATGAAAGGACCAAGTCATAAATGCACCAGTCCTCTTGAACACAAAAGTCTTTGATATGTTGACTCTCAACAAGCAGAAGTTGAGACTTGGGGCTGCATGGTGGCACAGTGGTTGGCACGCCTGCCTCAGGAACCCATGTTCCATTTCAGCTTGGGTGACTGTGAAATTTGCATGTTCTCTCCGTATTTGCATGGGTACCCTAGTTTCCTCCACAGTCCACAGATAGATTGGCCATGCTCAATTGCCCTATATTGTCCTGGGATGTGCAAGCTAGGTAGATTAGCCATGGTAAGTTTAGGATTTCTTCTCAGGGTTGGTGCAGACTTGATGGGCCAAATGGCCGTTTTCTGTCCTGTAGAGATTCCATGAACTTCTATGAACTACTCTGGCAATGCTTGCAATGTGGAAGATGGTGGCATATCCACAGATTTTCTGGTTAGGCAGAGTGAAGTCACAAGCTGAATAGGACCTCAAAAGCTTCACTTCAAGAATCCTAATGAGCATGGCATTAAGGCCTGGATCTCCAATTAGCATACCTGATGACAGATGAACAGGATCCATGAGCTGGCATAAGACACGACCATGATCAGTGGCTACGGCAGTCATAGCTGTCACAGAGCGACTCTTCCCTTATCCCAAAAGCCCACTTTGTTAGTTTTCACAAGAAACCAGTTTTTGATGGAGTAACCTCCAAATTCCTACCCCATTTATATCTCAATGCAAAGATGACACGTTAACTATTTTTGAATCGACAGGCGCACATTAACTCCTTCTACAACTTCAGCTTCAACTGTACTCAAATTCACTTTTGAATGGAATAGCCTAATTAAGTCTTTCCTCTATGTATTAGCTGAGAAATTCACTAATGAGTTCTCTACCACAATCTCCCCGAAGTTCACTTTTCCTAACAACATATACCTTGAAATTCCAACAGCTCCAGGTACTATAAGATTGGCCTCATTAACCACCTTGGAAGTAGGGCCTGTGTCATTTGCTCACTGTGCAAGCTTGATGCTGAAAGACGGCACAAACCTACTACGCAGTATAATGGCTTCCCCAATTAGACTGTTGCTAAGCAAACCAAAAACAGAAGTTTCTGGATAAATGTTGCAGGCCTGGCAGTGCGGGTGGAGAGAAAGCACAGCTAACATGGAGTCCGGTAACCCTTCCTAAGATCTGTTGCTTACTATATGTTGTGCAGACTCACGAGTGGGCTAAAGGCAGTCATTTGAAGTATTGAAAAGTACTCAGGCTACCTCAGATTAAAGGTAAGTTGTTTTTTTAGACTTTCAACAACAGTTAAAACTAACCATTTCAAGCTGCTAATACACAGCATTAGATTAGATTAGATTCCCGACAGTGTGGAGCAAAAGGAGTTGCATTGTCTAGTAGCAGGATGAGATTCCAGCTGAAAAGGCACTTTCAGAGACATTAATACAGCACAAACAAGTAACATGGTATATAAATTCAAGTGCCAGTTTGATGCCAGGTATGCAGGCTGCATGTCTCAACAACTGGTGGATTATATCAAATAGCATATCACTTCAGCTGTTCACAACAAAAAGAGAAATGAGAAATGGCTGTACTCAACACACTGTGCCTGAAAAACTCAGTATATGGTACTTAACATTAGGTCTTCAAGAAAGACATTGTAGCCGGGAATTTCAGTTGGGATGGTGAGATTCTCTAACATTAAAAACAGCCTGAAAAAAAAATCCGAATTTTCAAAACGTATTCAATATTGTTGCTTGATAAAAGGGCTCTCAAGATTGGGAGCAATGTGTAAGTTTCAATAATAGCTCAACTGGTGGCACTCTTCCATTTTGTTTTTACCTTTTTACCATTTTGAGTCAGCCAGCTATTGGTTCAAATAGGGAGAAGTGACCATGTAATGTTATAACGCATAGTAGTAGAGGACTTGGGCCCAGATATTTCCTGCAGATTCTTGAGCAATGTCACAAAAGATAATACATTGTCCAATAGTTGTAATGGGCTTGTGTTAATTCAAACATGAAGCAGTGGGGAGAGCATATGCTTTAAAAAAATCAAACCAGCATCAGGAACTAATCATTTCAGACCTAAACCCATAGTCTAATACTCTAGCAGTGTACCACCACATCTCAATTTTCTTCAAGATAAATATTTTAAAATTACACCCTTCCACAAAAACATTACTTAAAAAAACAAATTTGATGCTTCTGCAATGTAAAACTTTAGGCTAACAGCACATTAAACAGCATTACTTACCATCCACTTCGTCAACCACTGCCCGAATGACTAAAGGAAAAACTCCTTTGTCTAGATCAAAGTTTAACTAAAAGGTAAAAGAAAAAGACAGTCAAAAAAATTCATAAGTTTTAAACACAGCTTTAAAAATACTGCAAAACTTACAAAAACCTTTTGAAAGATGAACACCCCAAGGTTTATGACAAAATAAAAACTATTAAACAAAACATCAGTCTTTTAAGATGTTAAAGACAGTCAAATTACAACACTTACTACATTGAAATAAACATACTGTAACATTCCCGGTCTACTGAATTCAAAAGATAACACTGCAATAATATTAAAGAACAGATGGTCCAGAAATGGTGCTGTAAATTCAACTAAGCCAGCTAAAACTTCCTCTATGAGTAACACTGCAGAAGATTACCTTGTAATTTATAAACGTACTGACTTTACATAATAAAAGTGTACGATAATTAAAGAATTAGAAATTTGTGGGCGTCTAATAAATTTTGGAAAGACAGAGAAAACTACCTTAAAGGAGATGGAAAGAGATATTGACACACAGGACTACAAATAGTGAGCACATTTTCATAAAAAAATAAATGAGTTATCTTGTGCTATGCTTCATGTCACCACACAACTGCTGACACACTATTTTTTTAATATTATTAATTTGTGGGGATTAGTGTGTTCTGATTCTTGATTATTATGATTATGAAGACTGCTTAATTTATGTTCTGGTCAGGCTAGTAACCTTTTATGTTTAGAATAATAAGTATTTGAGGATTTCAAACATTGCCTGAGAGAAAGAATTCACGAGGTTTCAGATTTTGAGCAAAATATAAGCTTCATTGCACAAAGTTAAAATAGTAAAACATTCTAATACACAAATTACATATATAATTACACAGAGCCACAAAATACTCGACCAGCTGGAATCAACAAGGGAAGTAAAGTTAACAGGTAAACAATGCTAAACATACCATACAGTATATCAAGTAGCAAATTCAAATTAAGAAAGTTCCAACAGACATTATTAACACAAAACATTTGCATTCTTCATTTTGAAGATTGAGCCTCAGAACTTGCTCAAAATACACCCTCCATGAATTCACCCTTGTGATCCAAGACTGCATTCCACTGGATTCCCAAAAGCTCTACTCCAACACGTTGTCATACACAATTCCTGCAGACACAGATAGTTTGACTATAGTGGCAACAACCCTAGCTTTCCAAGCTCCAATATTTGTCAGCTGTACCAAAGAAATATTGTTTGTGGCTTCTTTCATCCCTACACTCAGCTATCAAACAGCTCCAAGGACTTCGACAGTCCTGATGGATGTCATTGACCGAAAACATTAATTCTGCTTCTCTCTTCACAGATGCTGTCTGACTTGCCAAGTACTTAAATCAGAGTTTTTGTTTCAGATTTCAAGCCTTTGTAGTATTTGGCTTTTATAATTAATATGTATTCTGCTAAAGAAACCAATTTATCATTTTTTTTCCTTAAGTGGTTGGGATGGTCTGGATTCTAATGTATTAAAGGAAAATTATGGGTAAACTAATTAAACTAAAAGTTGATGAAGCACGCAAGTTCAATGGGGCTTTCAGAGTGCTGCTCCTTCATCAGGCGGTTGTGGAGAATATTGGACTGTTGGACTACAACCTGGCACTGTGTGATTATTAGAAATTTTTAAGGGCTTTAGTGAAGGAAGAAGTTATTACATAATTAGAAAAGAAGAAAATAGGTGCAAGGAGCTAGCCCTGATAGAATCATACAGTAACAAAACAGATCCTTCAGAGTCCAACTTGTCCATGCCAACCAGACATCTCAATCTGACCTGGTCCCATTTCACTTGCATGACACTAATCATTTGCTATAAATACTGTGCCTTATGATCCTGTTCCACAGCTACCTGATAAAGGATCCGCTCTCTAAAAACTAGTACTTCCAGATAAATCTGTTGGATATAACCTGGTGTGTGATTTTTAACTTTGTCCACCCTAGTCTAACACCAGCACCTCCACATCATGGCTGACCAATGAAGGAAAGTGTGCTAAACGTATTCTTCATTATTCTATGTACCTGTGATTCTATGTTCATAGAACTATGAACTCCAAGGTCTCCATGTTCAGCAACATTACCCAAGAACATTACAATAAGTGTACAAGTCCTGCCCTGGTTTGCCTTACAAAATGCAACACCTCACAGTGATCTAAAGTAAACTCCATCTGCCACTCATTGGCCCACTGGCCCACCTGACCAAGGTCCCACTGTACTCTAGATAATCTTCTTCACTGTCCACTCCACCATCTATTTTGTTGTCATCCGCAAACTTACTAACTATGCCTCCTATATTCACATCCAAATCATTTCTGGCAAAAGTTATTGACAATCGTCTTCATTCTTTCATGAGATTTTAAGCATTAGAGAATTGTAATATTTGTGGACTTTATAAGTGAAAATATATTGGGCAAAAGTGACAACATGGCCCTTCAGCAATAACTATGAATGATTGCAATCTATATACAAATTGAAAACTTCAGGTTGGTAAGTGTAGCCTTGAAGAAATTTCATAGAACACCTCTGTTTAATTTCTTGGAGCAACATTTTTTGAAACTAAGCAAATTATACATTAACTTGGTATTGTGTAGTGTGGCAGGATTAATGCATGACCTCAGAGTATTAACACCTCTAGGTAACTGTGGTCATATGACCGTATTTTACATCCAGACTGAGAGAGAGAAAAGGTCTAAGACTAGTATTTAAAATTTATAAGATGACAATTATGTAGGCATGAATAGTCTGGTAGATGGATCAGTACAGAAGCAATGACAGGCAATTTCACACTACTCAGAATAATTACATTGCTACTATAAAGATAAATTCTTAGAGAAGCAGCCACCATTCACATTTTACTAAAATAGTAAAAAAGAATCAAATTTGAGGAGAAAGTAAGCCAATGCACAAAAGTGAGCAGCTGATCAGATGATTGTATTCTGACCAATCAACGACTAAAAGGCTAAACACCATTAATAAATTGGAGTATAAGAGGACACTCGTTAAAAATATAAAAAACAGATAGCAGGGAGTGTCTATTATGTAGGCAATTTCTTGGTAGGCGGGGAAATCAAAAGTGAATCAGGGAGAGATCAGAATGTGGAATTTGGAACATGAATAAACCAGCCAAGATCGTATTGAATGGTGGAGCATGCTTAAAAGGGATAAGTGGCCTAAAGCTTCTCCAATTCACATGTGGATAAGCCTATTCCAACATTCAATCAATCATGTTTGAGCTTTAATCTTAATTATACTTTCATGCTCAATTCAACATCCCTCAATTAACCCATAGTCCCGAAATCTATCAATCTCAGTTATGAACAGACTTGACGACTGAGTATTTCCAACCCGACTGAATTTCAAACATTCACAAGCATCAGCAAGCAAGTTTCTTATCATCTTAGCCATAACTGATTTGGTCCATCATTCCGAGACTGTGCTCTTTTGGTTTACACTGTGCAGCAAGGAATCTTATAGTCTCAGCATCTGCCTTCTCAATCCCCCAGAATCAGAATCTTAAAGGTGTCAATAAGATCACCTCCCATTTTTCTGAACTCCTCAAGGTAAAGGCCGAATTCAGCCAACCTCACAATTAAGAATAACCCAGTGTTAGAAATTAGAAACAGGTTTAGGTTTTACATACACAAAATCTGCTTAAAATAGACAAAGCAATAGGTTTGCTCTGAGAGCTTTGTTTTTCTGAAAACTGCGTAAGGTTCCATTTCCATAGAAACAAGGCTAGTGGGGTTGTTAGGCTCAACAAAGGGCCACAGTTGGATAAATGAATGAATAGATATTCCTACAAACTGTGCTAGGCTTTTAATTTAACCTTGCTTAATTAAGATGCCTAAAGTATGAATTCCTTAGTGTCTGAAAGTAGCAGTTACTTTAGTGAAATACATCATAGCTCGCTGCCTGTTAAGGGATGAGTAGTAGAACTGAATAATCATTGTGATCAGCTTGTTAACAAACCTTACAAACAGCCCTTGACATAAAAGACTTGGGGCAACACTCATGAGTGTTTAAAGAAATCAAGAAGCCTTGGATATTGAAGCGAAATAGAAGGAGGAGGAAGAATGAACTGTTTTTGCATGTCGATCATCCTGCCAATCTGGACCAGTATTCCCTAATTATCATGGTATGTACGCTTTTTGCTATATATCAATTGCGTTGCATTCTCTCAAACTCGGATTAAACTTAAATTCCAAATTGCATCTTCACTGCACTACCTGCAATGCAAGCAAGTCCTTTCTTAAATACAGCACATTTAATTATAATTTAAACTAAATATAATTAAATAGAATATCTTAAATATAAAACTGAGCAGAGTGCTCCAGGTGAGATCTGACAGTCATAAATCTGTCCATTTAAAATGGATATAATAAAATATTCCCCTGTAGGCATATAGCAGTTTTCTGATTCACAACATTTCCAAAAATGCAGACAGATTACCATTTCAGCATCAATCAAAATGGGAGTCATTTGTAATTCATTTCATTTGCTTGTGTCATTTCAACTTTGTTGTTCATACTTTTATGATCTTCACTTGAAGAACGCAGAACAGTAGTTTTGCAAAGTAAAGGACCTGTGACTGGAGTGTGAAACCTTTGATGCTGGTTATGGAATACTCAAATAAGCTACAGAAATTTGCAATTCATGGACCACTCTGCGAACACACATGGTGTGGTTGTGACAGCATCAAAAACCATGAAAAACATGCACAATTACAGCCAGACTGCTTTACTCTTACAATAAAGGCCAACATACCATTTGATTCATTAATTACTTGCTGCACTTATATTAGCTTTTTGTTTCTTTTACAAGAACACTCAAATTATTCTGAACGTCAAACTTAAAAACTTTCTAACCATTTTAAAAATATTCTACTTTTTTTAAATCCACTTATCAAAACAAACATCATCTCATTTCTAAACCTTAACTCCATTTGTCACATATAGTTGGCTGAGACAAAGTACACATGGAATTACTGGAGAAGATTAATTGGGAAAAGCAGAACAAAACTTGATTAACAATTCACCAGAAGGCAGAAAACAGAGAAAAAAAATCCCTTAACTGCACGAAGTGTAGTTCAGAATGAGAGCAATTCAATATGTAGATCAATAATTTAGATTTGGTCAAGAGACTAACATGAAAACCTGCAAACTGTACTAAAATCAGAAGTGTTGTTAATTTATTAAACAACCAAAGCTTTTGAGGTAGTAGCAAGATGTAGAATGAACTGTATAAATAAAAGTAATACCTCAGTTGGAATTTAATATTAGTAAACTTAGAATCATACAATCTACTAGAAACGAATGGGAAAACGATGGGGGGTGATTTTTTCTTTTTCTCCTTATAGTTACGACAAAGTAGAAATCGCCACCATACAGAGTGGGTGACGTGAACACAAGTAGGAGACCGCACACAGAAGTGGTGGTTTACAGTGGTTAAAAAAAAATTCAGAAAAGACACAGTCAGAAAGTCAAGGTAGAACTAAAATTATGAGACTCGATTGAGGTCAGCAGTGAAGTAAGGATGTTCACTGCTGGGCTCAAAGAAAGCTGTCCATCAGATCCTAGTAATATCTGTCCTACAGACTTCCTTTTTCTTGACATTTATTTTGGATGACAAAGCTAGGGCATCTTTAGGTGTCCACCATTAAGTGTACTATTAAGTAGGTGAAACAGCCAATCACAAGGAGTCATTCCCACAAACAGTAAACCAGGAATCAAAGCAAACCAAATCCTTGGCAGTTCTAAACTTTACAGGTAGTGAAACAAATAACTGAGACAGACACAGAGAATTGCGAAAGATGATAAAATATCACATCCTTTAAAAAATGGATATTTTAAAGTAGTTGAATTTCTGGTCAAAATGGCAACATTTGGGACTAATAACTTTAACCTTCAGGGTGAGGGGTTATTTAACAGTAATTGTGAACTCTGTATGTCACTAAATACAGGGATTATCCGAACGAGATGAGCGGGCACCATTTTGTTTGGATAATCGATCATTCGGTTAATCGATTAAATGCCTTTCCACTGGGGCTCGGAGTTTTTAAAGTCTACTCTCCATTCAAGAGACTGCAGCAACACACGGTAAGCATGACCCCCATCCCAACACTACCCCCCGCAACTCCGTCCCCCCGCCCCATCCACCCCCACCCCCTCTCCAGGACAGCCGGACTGGACACCAACAAGACTGCTGCCGCCTTTGTGGGGTAAGTCTCCAAACAGAGTGCACACACACAACTTTTTGACAATTTCCATGTTTGCCCTGTATAAGACAATGTTGGAGAGATTATCTGGGGAAGCAGTGGGGTTAGGGTACACCCCTGTGTAGAACTCCAGGGAAAGTGGGGAGAGAGAAAGGGCGGGAGGTCAGTCATTTGGAGACAGTGCCTGTTTAATCACTGTACAGAGGAACCGTGATTATCTGAATACCAATTATCCGAAAATCGGATTATCCGAAGGAGATCGAGGTCCCGAGGGAAACATTACATGAAAGACGTGTTTCCAACAGTGATCATGTCTTTTGTTTACAGTGATTAAACAGGCACTGTTTCCAAATGACTGACTGCCCACCCTCTCTCTCCCCACACTTCCCCTAGAGTTCTACACAGGGGTGTAACCCCCCCCCTTTCCCCACAGTATCTCTCCAACATTGTCCTGTACAGGGCAAAGGTGGAACCTGTCAAAAAGTTGCAGTTAAAAGTGGCTGTGGCTGCGTGTGTGTATGTTATTTGGAGACTTACCCCACAAGTGCAGGTCAGGTCAATTGCTCATAGTCAGAGGGAAATGGGTCTGGGTGGGTTATTCTTTGGAGGGTTGGTGTGGACTGGTTGGGCTGAAGGGCCTGTTTCCACACTGTAGGGAATCTAATCTAATCTAAAAAAGGCAACTGCAGCAGTTTTGTTGTTGGTGTCCAGTCCAACTGCCCCAGAGAGGGGGCAGGTGTGTACAGGGTTGGGAGGGGGGCAGATGGGACAGGATGGGACGGGGGACTGGGTTTGGGACAACTGTATTGGACGAGGTTGGGGACGGGGGGAGGTGTTGGATGGGGTTGAGGGTGGGAGGGGTGGTGTTGCACGGTGTTGGGGCGGGGGCATTGTTAGAGTGTGTTGGGGCGTGGGGGGGGTAGGTGTTGCACTGGGTTGGGGGCAGGAGGACGGTGCTGCATGGGATTGGGGGCATGGCCTCGCGCGCTGAGAGTTTCTGCTAGGTTCCTGAACAGGGAGCAGGCTTCAAAAACTCCAGAGAAAGGCATTTAATCATTTAACCGAATAATTGATTATTCGAACAAAATAGTGGCCGCCCATCACATTCGGAAAATCGAGGTTCCTTTGTAAACAAAAGACACGATCACTGTTGGAAGCACATCTCTGATGTAATGTTGCTATCGGGACCTCGAGATCTCCTTGGATAATGTGATTTTCGTATAATAGGTATTTGGATAATCGAGGTTTCCCTGTACCCAGTTCCTCTCATTCAGCAAGGCACAACCTCTTCCAGAATGTTACAATGAGACTAAGAGCAATGTGGATGCTTTCATCATTTAATTGATTTCTAATTAACTGAAGTCTTAGGCATTCTCCACACATGCCTAATGCTGAAGCACAAAATCACTGAAAACAACATCCTTTAACTTTGTATATGTGAACTGCAGAAGTTCCTTGCCTGTTCCAAAGGATTAATGATAGTAAAGTTGATAGTTCCACATCAATCTAAGCCACTGAGCTTGACAAGTTGCTCAGTCCAGAGGCTGTGAGGAAAGGAAGGTGGTGACCTTTATAGGTAATTAATACAGAACCTGAAAGGATAATAATCAATATGCAAAGTATTATAAACAGTTTAAACATTTCACCATGTACTGTTGATAATGTAACTTTTATCAAAAATTCACTTTAAGCGACTCTAATTTCTATTGAATTTTTAATTGCAGTCAAATACCTAAAAAATGCTTCAAGTCATAAATTTCATTATCACCAAAAATTCTGTTTTGATTATTCAAAAATTAACAAAGCCAACTATTAATAATTTTTACTGCATATTTTAAAGATTTTCAATGAGAACATAGTGCATCACTGTACTTATTAAAGGATTGTACTTCACAACTTCTTCACACATTTGGGAAACAGTGCATGAAATTAAAAGTTTAGAATGCACAGAAATAATCCTGCTTGTTCTCTTAGTGATTGTACATGCAGTACACTTCCTTTGGGTAGAAACAACATAATTATACATTAACAGTCATACAGTTATTTTATAATTTAAATTGTCCGCATAGGAACTTCCATATCACTTCAAAGTAATTATTTTGTGAAGCACTTTTGGTGTTGTATAAAAGGAAACAATGGCCCAGACCTTGCAGTCAGTGACAAAGTAAGAACAATCACGACTGACCACAAAGATTGTGATTTAGTGACCTCTGGGAAGAGAACTTCAACAATTCATATGCAACTAAATATTAGCATTATTTAACGGGTATTAAAGCGTTAAGCTGCAGTGGCACCATCAAGAGGGCATAATGGTCAGTCATGTTAAACTTGCTTCAGCCAGCCTATCAAAAAATGAAGCACATGAATAATCCTAAACTGTGATCAGGCCAGAGGAGTTTAGATTAGATTAGATTGCTTACAGTGTGGAAACATGCCCTTCGGCCCAACAAGTCCACACCGACCCGCCAAAGCGTAACCCACCCAGACCCATTCCTCTACATTTACCCCTTCACCTAACACTACGGGCGGTTTAGCATGGCCAATTCACCTAACCTGCACATTTTTGGACTGGGGGAGGAAGCCGGAGCACCCGGAGGAAACGGGGAGAATGTACAAACTCCACGCAGACAGACAGTTGCCTGAGGCGGGAATTGAACCTGAGTCTCTGGCGCTGTGAGGCAGCAGTGCTAACCACGGTGCCGCACACTTTCAGATCTCCGATGTCAGTATTTTGCTTTTGCACCAATAATAGTGCCCCGTTCCTGCTGTAACTGAGTTATGCTTGCTGTCAAAGACTCTATATAAATTCTGGGCCATTATAATTTCATGGAGTGTAAAATTCAAACACCTATGCAAAAACAAGGAGAAAATTAATTAAATTTACAGACTGGTTCCAAAGATTTTAGAAAATTCAAGAATGCATTACAAACATTTTTGTCCAATTGTAGTTACAATTCATAATGATCTAATTAGAGAAACAGTTAATTCTGATACAGCAGGAATGGAGCAGTTTTATTGGTGCAAAAGCAAAATAAAAATCAAAAACGCTGGAAAAAAAAATCAACAGGTCTGCCGGCAAGACAAGCAGTGATAACACAGGATTTCATCAAAATCTTGTGAGTATTTCCAGCATGTTTGCTTTTCCAGGACCAAACATTATTAAAATTAGGCTGCATTTGCTGACACCAGCACATGTTCTCTGTGTCACTTTTAATCACACTTATGCATAGGAACAGTTTTGGGGGAAAATGGGCCACAAAGCAGAAATGGAGAGGTTGGGCCCTGGGTAAAGGAGAGTTGGGAGTACTCGGTACGTGGGGAAGGTAGCGGTTGAGATGGGGACCTGAGGAAATGTTGAGGGGGAATAAAAGGAGATTGGGAATAAAAGGAGATTGGGAATAAAAGGAGATTGGGAATTAAGAGGTAAGATGGGGACAAGAAATCCTGCATCCTCTCTCCCTACTGTTGAACCCCATTCCAAAAGTGCACACGCTTTCCTGTGTGCATACAGTACTGCATTTACATATAAACACTGTTTGGAATCATGCACATGCGCATTTCCAAATTAGCACTGATGCATAGTTGTTCACAGTTGCGGATATCAGCAAACACTGCCACTAAATTAAAATCAAAATGATCTAAAATGCATGAAATATGAAATAAGATGAAGAAATTATAACACCAAACAGTCAACTGGATTTTAAATTTAGTTAAAGAGAGACTTCTGTTGCTATTCATCATGAACAAAGGAACAAACGGCATGGCTCGCATTCTTAGACAATATAAATAGGATGTTAAATTATAGGTTGCAGCAACTGGACAATGAAAATACAGCCAGAGTTATTTATGGAAACTTTAGCATGGTATCTTTTTACAATAGATGGTATTAGTTCCTGAATGATACCTGGATCGGTGGAGCTCAGATTGATTCGTCAAACCTGTAGACCCAATGATACACAAGGGAGCTTAAATTCAGTGCTATAACTTAGCAATAAACAATCTGTATTTATCGTCTAACCCCAAGTACTGATACATATGGAAGGTTGGCCTGGGATTTGCAATCAATTCTTGGTTGCCATCACAAAGCCACCTGAACAAAACGAAAGCACGGACAGAACGCGCCTTTAAAAAGGTCACTACCGGCCTAGATTATTACCCATATTTGTTTCGGTTATAAAAAGGTGCACATCACAATGCTGTTCTTTTAGATGTATATAATGCTCAACCTCAGAAAGAACTCAGGGAACTTAATTCCGTGTTGGGAGAAAACCTCAAAGCTGTTCCAGTTATCAAGATTACAAGATTATGACGTGATTTATGGAATTACGGGTGAGCAAGATGACAGAACAAAAAAGCAAAACCAACATTCACTTATCCTTTTGCCTATTTTCCATGAATAAATTACACTCTGCTTCCAATACATTTGTAGCCACTGTATTCTATTCTTTGCATGGTAAACTATTTTCATCAAAACAAAGTATTTTTAAACAGCTGGTGAGAATAGATTTGACAACCAACATTACAACACTCCAAGACCTTTACAGTTTAAAAAGGGCAAGTGTATTTTAAGGATTCTGAATGCTCTATTGTTTTGAACCTGGTGTTCAAAATAATTGACTATTTTTAACATAAAAATCACCCCTATATCTTAATAAGTCGCTCAGTTTTCAATTGAAATTATGAATTTTTTGAAAAATTACATAAACAGTTAGCTCAATCAACAACAAACAGGAAAAGATCAAAAGGACAGAATTCAGTATTGTGTAGTTCTTCCCAGAGTTGCTACCACAAAGCTTATTACAATTTATCGAGCATAAACATAAATAGAATAAAAGAAAGCAGAGCCAATTCACTTAAAGTTATATTCTGCTGGTAAAGCTCACAACAATTAACAAAAACATGCAATACTCCAGACAGGATGAAAATATTAATCCATTGGTTTATCCCAGAAACAGTTTCAACTTTGTCTTCAACTTGGAACTAATGCAATGTTAAATAACAAAATAAAACTATGTTCTCTTCAAACATTCTACAAAAACATCAGAAATCATAAGCCAGAATTCAGTGGCGCTTGAACAGTAGGCATAGATTGAATTTATTCAGACTTAAAAATTATACTGGCCTTCCTCACAAATGATACTGCAAAGTCTAAAACAAGGCAATACTGTATATACTGAACCACAAAAATGTAGAACACAGGAAATTGCCAATATGTTCCAGTGCATTCACACCAGCAACAAGCAGCCATCAGCCTGCTCCAACTTTCCAGAACCTCATACATAACAGCATTACAATTGAACATGAGCACTTTTAAAAATGTCATGAGGGTTTTGCTTCCCAGCATCATTTTAAGCAGCAAGCTACCAGATTAAATGGTACAATGATTAAAATAAGTCACAGAGATGTACATCATGGAAACAGACTCTTCGGTCCAACCCGTCCATGCCGACCAGATATCCCAACCCAATCCGACCTGCCAGCACCCGGCCCATATCCCTCCAAACCCTTCCTATTCATATACCCATCCAAATGCCTCTTAAATGTTGCAATTGTACCAGCCTCCACCATTTCCTCTGGCAGCTAATTACATACACGTTCCACTCTCAGTGTAAAAAAGTTGCCTCTTAGGTTTCTTTTATATCTTTGCCCTCTCACCCTAAACCTATGCCCTCTAGTTCTGGACTACCCTACACCAGGGAAAAGATTTTGCCTATTTACCCTATCTATGCCCTTCATAATTTTATAAGCCTCTATAAGGCCACCCATCAGCCTCCGACGCTCCTGGAAAAACAGCCCCAGCCTGTTCAGCCTCTCTCTGTAGCTCAAATCATCCAACCCTGGTAACATCCTTGTAAATCTTTTCTGAACGCTTTCAAGTTTCACAACATCTTCCCGATAGGAAGGAGACCAGAATTGCATGCAATACTCCGACAGTGGTCTAACCAATGCCCTGTACAGCTGCAACATGACCTCCCAACTCCTGTACTCAATACTCTGACCAATAAACAAAAGCATACCAAACGCCTTCTTCGCTATCCTATCTACCTGTGACTCCACTTTCAAGGAGCTATGAACCTACACTCCAAGGTCTCTTTGTTCAGCAATACTCCCTAGGACCATACCATTAGGGGTATACATCCTGCTAAGATTTGTTTTCCCAAAATGCAGCACCTCGCATTTATCTGAATTAAACTCCATCCGCCACTTCTCAGCCCATTGGCCCAACTGGTCAAGATCTTGTTGTAATCTGAGGTAACCCACTTCGCTGTCCACTACACCTCCAATTTTGGTGTCATCTGCAAACTTACTAACTGTATCGCTTATGCTCACATCCAAATCATTTATGTAAATGACAATAAGTAGAGGACCCAGCACCGATCCTTGTGGCATTCCACTGGTCACAGGCCTCCAATCTGAAAAACAACCCTCCATCACACCCTCTGTCTTCTAACTTTGAGCCAGTTCTATATCCAAATGGCTAGTTCTCGCTGTATTCCATGAGATCTAACCTTGCTAATCAATCTCCCATGGAGAACCTTGTTGAACGCCTTACTGAAATCCATATAGATCACATCTACTGCTCTACCCTCATCAATCTTCTTTGTTACTTCTTCAAAAAACTCAATCAAGTTTGTGAGACATGATTTCCCACGCACAAAGCCATGTTCACTATCCCTAATCAGTCCTTGCCTTTCTAAATACATGTACATCCGGTCCCTCAGGATTCCCTTTAACAATTTGCCCACAACCGAAGTCAGGCTCACTGGTCTATAGTTCCCTGGCTTGTCCTTACCACCCTTCTTAAACAGCGACACCATGTTAGCCAAACTCCAGTCTTCCAGCATCTCACCTGTGACTATCAATGATACAAATATCTCAGCAAGAGGCCCAGCAATCACTTCTCTAGCTTCCCACAGTGTTTTAGGGTACACCTGATCAGGTCCTGGGGATTTATCCACCTTTTTATGTGTTTCAAGACATCCAGCACTTCCTCCTCTGTAATATGGACATTTTGCAAGATGTCACCATCTATTTGCCAACAGTCTATATCTTCCATCTCCTTTTCCACAGTAAATACTGATGCAAAATGCTTGTTTAGTACCTCCCCCATTTTCTGCGGCTCCATACAAAGGCAGCCTTACTGATCTTTGAGGGGCCCTATTCTCTCCCTAGGTACCCTTTAGTCCTTAACATATTTGTAAAAACCCTTTGGATTCTCTTTAATTCTATTTGCCAAAACTATCTCATGTCCCCTTTTTGCCCTCCTGATTTCCCTCTTAAGTATACTCCTACTGCCTTTATACTCTAAGGATTCATTCAATCTATCCTGTCTATACCTTACATATGCTTCTTTATTTTTCTTAACCAAAACCCCAATTTCTTTAGGCATCCAGCATTCCCTATACCTCCCAGCCTTTCCTTTCACCCCAACAGAAATATACTTTCCCCAGATTCTCGTTATCTCATTTTTGAAGGCTTCCCATTTTCCAGCCGTACCTTTACCTGCGAACATCTGCCCCCCCCAATCAGCTTTCGAAAGTTTCATGCCTCATACCGTCTAAATTGGCCTTTCTCCAATTTAGAGCTTCAACTTTTAGGTCTGGTCTATCCTTTTCCATCACTATTTTAACACTAATAGAATTATGGTCACTGGCCCCAAAGTGCTCCCCCACTGACCCCTCCGTCACCTGCCCTGACTTGTTTCCCAAGAGTAGGTCAAGTTCTGCACTCTCTAGTAGGTACACCCACATACTAAATCAGAAAATTTTCTTGTACATACTTAAGAAATTCCTCTCCATCTAAACCCTTAACTCTATGGCAGTCTCAGTCAATGTTTGGAAAGTTAAAATCCCTTACCGTAACTACCCTATTATTCTTACAGATAGCTTAGATCTCCTTACAAGTTTGTTTCTCAATTTCTCTCTGACTATTGGTGAGGTCTATAATGCAATCCCAAAAAGGTGATCATCCCTTTCTTATTTCTCAGTTTCACCCAAATAACTTCCCTGGATGTATTTCCAGGAATATCTTTCCTCAGCACAGCTGTAATGCTATCCCTTATCAAAAATGCCACTCCCCCTCCTCTCTTGCCCCCCTTTCTATCCTTCCAGTAGTATTTGTATCCTGGAACATTAAGCTGCCCGTCCTGTCCATCCCTGAGCTTTGTTTCCATAATTGCTATGATATCCCAGTCCTATGTTCCTAACCATGCCCTGAGTTCATCTACCTTCCCTGTTAAGCCCCTTGCATTGAAATAAATGCAGTTTAATTTATTAGTCCTACCTTGTCCCTGATGAACCAGAGGACACAGCTTAAAAATACGGGGTAGATCATTTAGGACAGAGATGAGGAGAAACTTCTTCACCCAGAGAGTGGTGGCTGTGTGGAATGCTCTGCCCCAGAGGGCAGTGGAGGCCCAGTCTCTGGATTCATTTAAGAAAGAGTTGGATAGAGCTCTCAAGGATAGTGGAATCAAGGGTTATGGAGACAAGGCAGGAACAGGATACTGATTAAGGATGATCAGCCATGATCATATTGAATGGTGGTGTAGGCTCGAAGGGCAGAATGGCCTACTCCTGCACATATTGTCTATTGCCTGTTTGACTCGCTTCTGTTTTCAACTGTATCAGTCTCAGATTGACCTCCTTCCTCACTGTCTCCCTGGGTCCCAACCAGCAGGTTTCCTATCATATTATTAAATGGAGTTTAAATTCCCCACAACCCATTATACTAGCTCAGAGACTACAGTCAAATAATATAGCCTTTGTTTATATATTCACAAAACAATTGTTAAAGAAGTGATGTCATTCAACTTTTGCTCTGAACATATTTTCATGATTAGCTTCTTATTTAACCCTATCATTCACTTGAAGCACACCACCCACCAGCACAAAAATCAACCCCAACAATTTTTGGATCCCAACAGCCTTCCCTAATTTTGATTATCAGTTATTATTCAGTCAACAATACCCTTATTTTTGTACCAACCATTAGCAGTTGGCTGGTACCTGAAAATTAAATAAAGGAAAGGATCCTTACAAATAACAAATAGCGATGATAGACAACAGCATCAACAGTTCCAACCTTTGACATGAATACATGACAGCTGTTTAAAGGTATTTTTGTTCAGTTTTCTTTCAACAAAAAAAAAGCACAAACTGTGTAAAAATCTACAAATTATTTGGTTTAATATTTCATCTCTTTCATTGAAAAGATGTTTCGCTCTTTTCAGGGGCCGCTCAGGTAACGGCTTCTACTTACAGTAGGAGTGTCAATCTGATAAGAAAATCCTCATCACAAGTAATCAAATCACATAGTATCAGGTAACCCCACTTCAACAAGACGGTTCAGTGATGCTACATTGGTTTCACTCTAATAGCTGGACCTTGCAATGTGTCCCGTAGATTTTTGGATCTTCATATGGTGTGCATTCTATCTACTGTACATGGCAGAAGAATGATTTTTCCCTTCTCTTCATTAGCAAATTGACATTTCTTTCAAAATATATGCAATGTATAATTATATGGAAGCTATAACAATGACAACTCAAAGGCACAAACTGTACACAGCCCAATCCAGGTAAATATACCCTCCAAAGGGGAAGCAAGAGACTTAAGTCACTTCACTCACATTGTGATGTATTGTCAAAAGATATTTCACCTGTAAGTTACTAATATAATGACAACAGTGTAGTACAAACTGTTAAAATATATGCCCATAGAAATAACTGAATCCAGGATGCTTCAAATGAATCAAAGGAGCTTACTGATCAAGTACTGTTAAACTTTAAAGGTAGTTCAAAGTAATTAAGCTTTGCATTTTATGGTTTACATATTTACACTGAGAAATTTAGTTTGAATGAAAGAATACTTGAAAAACCACACATTTGATTCACTTTCATTTATTCTTTCATAAGATGTGGGCATGCTGACCAGGGTAGCATTTGTTATCCATCTCTCGTGCTTTTGAGGTGGTGGTGGTGGTGGTAAGCGATCTTCCTGAAAATGCAGTCCATGTAATGCAAATATATCCAGAGCGTTAGGAAAAATTTCCAGGATTTTGACCCAGTTAACAGTGAAGAAAAAATTTAAAATCAGATTGCTGAGTGTCTTGGGAGGAACTTGCAAATCGTGGTCTTCCTATGTATTGTCTTTGCCTTACAGCAGAAGGACATGCTTCCAAACCTATGGCTATCTTTTCAGCTTTATACAGGAGCTCCTCAGTCTAGACTTCCTTTTAAAATAAAAATGCATACCCTATTGGGGAAATTATTTATTGGAAGCAGTCTATCATTGTCGTCTGCTCCTTCAAACACCTTGGATCAGATTTTCATCTCACAACAGTTAGAAGAATCACATTAAATCAGGAAACCTACAAGAGAGTGATTTTCATCTGGCTGCAACACAAATTTGTTCTGCTTCTCTTACCAAACGCTACTTCTCCTCTAGCCTTATAATAAACCGTGTGCATATGCACCTCTTCCAAAGTTGGAGGGGCCATTGTGAAGACCACAAAAAAATTTCAATTTCCTTTCTAATACTCTTTTCAAGCACTGTTGTGGGTTTTGGAAGAAGCCGATCAAACAATCAACCAACCAGAAAATAAATATTCCATCATTTTGAAGAGGTCACAGCCACTGCAGGATGCCTGTAGAGTCATTGAGAACATTCTAACACCTAAGTATTTCATGTTTGACCCTTCAATGTCACTAAGAGTTAATGCATAGTAATTAATGTACATATGTTTTTAGTGCAGTGATTGATGCAGGCCCTGTCTTGTGGAAAGTGCATTAAGGCATTCAAAATTATAGAAAAATTGCTGGCATACTCTTCTTTCACACTTTGAACTAAGATGAATTTCATTTAAAAATGTCCAACTATATTTGACTTTGGGGGAAAAAAATCTGCTCCACTCTATTGATTGAAAGACATTCTGCTTTGAAATGGAAATGAATCACCATCTGTTTTTGCATTTTTATAAGGGTCTGAGATTAAAAGCTAATATTTTGATAGCTGTGGCCATTATGAATGTTTGGCTGTGTTCCAAACTTAAGAGTGCTCAGCTCTGTCACAAAGCCACTTGTGAGACTGAATAATAATTTTGAATGTTGTAATAACATAATTCACCATTGATGTGGTCTTTGAATATATGACCACTGAGGGAGATCTTGTGACAATAGATAGTGTCCCTGCTTTTGCACCAGAGCTCTGTATTCAGGTCTCCATCCAGGACTTGACAGCCAAAGTTAAGGCACATTCACAACATAAGCAAACAGCTCAAACATCAACTTATTAATCTTTCCACACCTATGGCAGGTGGCAAGAAAGGGAGACACTCATGGTCAGCTACCTGGAGAAACCACTTTAGTCTCTGAGCAAGTTTGGCAGCATCTGTAAAAAGACTTGGGGGTTAATGTTTCGGGTCCAGTGACCCTTCTCCAGAACTGATGATAACTAGGAAAAGGTGGATGTTTATCTAGAAGATCGGGGTGGGGGAGTAAACAGCTGGTGTAAATAGAGCCTATAGAGGGAAACACAGTTGGACAGACAGTGGGGAGGGGGATAAACAGCTGCTAATGGGTACTATGAGAAGCTGACAATGGGATGTGTATTGTCGCAGCCCATTTGAGGCCAAGCCCTGCTAAGTGGAAGCTGAGGTCAGTACATGGCAAACATATGCACACACAACCTATTAATAGCCCCTAACATCAGCTATTCATTCACCCAAACTGAACTTAAACCATCCTTTGTCTGTACACCTGATTTTCCTCTCTCTTTAGGCTCTGTCTCCACTTATCACTTCACTATCCTATTTACCTGCAACTCCACTTTCAAGGAACTATGAACGTGCACTGCAAGGTCTCTCCGTTTAGCAACATTCCCCAGGATCTTACCATCAAGTGTACAAGTCCTCATCTGATTTGCTAATCCAAAACACAGTACTTCACATTTATTTAAATTAGACTCCATCTGCCACTCCTCAGGCCATTGACCCATCTGGTCAAGATCCCATTGTAATCTGAGGTAACCTTCTTCACTGTCCACTACACCACCAATTTTGGTGTCATCTGCAAACTTAATTACTATACCTCCTATGTTCATATACAAATCATTTATATAAATGATGAAAAGCAGTAGATCCACTGGTCACAGGCCTCCAGTCTGAAAAGCAACCCTCCCCCACCACCCTCTGCCTTCTACCTTTGAGCCGGTTCTGTATGAAAATAGCTAGTTCTCCCTGTATTCAATGGGATCTAACCTTGCTAACCAGTCTACCATGAGGCACCTTGTTGAATGCCTTACTGAAGTCCAGATAGATCACGTCTACTGCTCTGCCCTCATCAATCTTCTTTGTTACTTCTTCAAAAAATTCAATGAAGTTAGTGAGACATGATTTCCCACACACAAAGCCACGTTCACTATCCCTAATCAGTCCTTGCCTTTCCAAATATACGTACATCCTGTCTCTCAGGATTCCCTCCAACAACTTGCCCACCAATGTCAGGCTCACTGGTCTATAGTTCCCTGGCTTGTCCTTACCACTTTTCTTAAATAGTGGCCCAATATTAGTCAATCTCCAGTCTTCCTGCACTTCACCTGTGACTACCGATGATACAAATATCTCAACAACAGGCCCAGTAATCACTTCCCTAGCTTCCCACAGAGCTCTACAGTACACCTGATCAGCTCCTGTGGATTTGTCCACTTTTATGCATTTCAAGATATCCAGCATTTCTGCCTCTGTAATATGGACATTTTGCAAGATGTCACTATTTATTTTCCTACATTCTATATCTTCCATGACTTCTCCCACGGTAAATATGGATGCAAAAGACTCGTTTAGTATCTCCCCCATTTCTTGTGGCTGCACACATAAGCCTGTCTTTGCCTACTGCTGATCTTTGAGGTGCCCTATTCTGTCCCTAGTTACCTTTTTGTCTTTAATGTATATATAAAATCCATTTTGATACTCCTTAACCCTTTCTCATGTCCGCTTTTTACCCTCCTGATTTCCCTCTTAAGTACACTCCTACTGCCTTTATACTCTAAAGATTCACTTAATCTCTTCTGTCTATACTGAACATATGTTTCCTTCCTTTTCTTAACCAAACCCTCTAGCATCCAGCATTCCCTACACCTATCAGCCCTTATGTTGACCCTAACAGGAACATACTGTCTCTGGACTCTCATTATCTCATTTCTGAAGGCTTCCCATTTTCCAGCTGTATCTTTACCTGCGAATATCGGCCCCCCAGTCAGTTTTTGAACATTCTTGCCTAATACTGTCAAAATTAGCCTTCCTCCAATTTAGAACTTCAACTTTCAGATCTGGTCTATCCTTTCCCGTCACTAATAAAATTATGTTCGCTGGCCGCAAAGTGCTCCCCCGTTGACATCTCAGTCACCTGCACTGTCTTATTTCCCAAAAGTAGGTCAAGTTTTGCACCTTCTCTAGTAGGTACATCCACATACTGAATCAGAAAATTCTATTGTACACACTTAACAAATTCCTCTCCATCTAAACCTTTAACACTATTGGCAGCCCCACTCTCTGTTTGGAAAGTTAAAATCCCTAACCATAACCACCCTATTATTCATATAGATAGCTGAAATCTCCTTACAAATTTGTTTCTCAATTTCCTGCTGAATATCAGGGGTCTATATAATAAGGTGATAATCACTTTCTTATTTCTCAGTTCCACCCAAATAACTTCCCAGGATGTATTTCCGGGAACATCCTGCCTCAGCACAGCTGTAATGCCATCCCGTATCAAAAATGCCACTCCCCCTCCTCTCTTGCCCCCTTTCTAATCTTCCTGTAGCATTTGTATCCTGGAACATTAAGCTGCCAGTCCTGCTCATCCCTGAGTCATGTTTCTGTAATTGCTATGATATCCCAGTCCCATGTTCTTAACCATGCCCCGAGTTCATCTGCCTTCCCTGTACAGCCTTTTGCATTGAAGTAACTGCAGTTTAACTTATCAGTGGTATGAAGATGTGGGCGTACTACAGAATTGCGACTGGGTTGACAAATTGCAGTCTACTTGGATGATGTGGTGATCTTTACTAAGTCCTGGAAAGATCACATGGTACAGATGGCAGAGCTCTGTGAACGACTAGGAGAAGCAAAACTGGTGATAAACTTAAATAAAACGGAATTCGTGAAAGCACAGGTGACATTCTTGGGGCATAACATCAGTCATAAAAGAAGTTGCATCAAGACACTGTTCAAAAGGGCCACAACACACTGCAGTACACCAGAACTGCAAAAAGAGGAAGAAGAACATTATACAATGTACTCGCCAAAAACGGATACCCACGCAATTTCATCAACAGATGCCTAAGGGAAAGAGAACGGAACGAGGACATGCTGCAACCCAAAGGACTAGCCACACTACCATACATCAAGAGCATTTCCAAACTGACAGCCAGACTACTGCGACCACTAGGACTCATAACAGCACACAAACCAACAGCCACTCTCAGACAACTCACCAGAACGAAGGACCCGATACCCAGCATGAGCAAAACCAATGTAGTGTGCAAAATCCCATGCAAGGACTGCACAAAATACTACACAGGACAAACAGGAAGACAGCTAACGATCCGCATCCATGAACACCAACTAGCCATGAAACGACATGAGCAGCTATCCGTAGTAGCCACACACGCAGATGACACCAACATGAATTCAACTGGGACAACACTACTATTATAGGACAAGCCAAACAGAGGACAGTCAGGGAATTCCTAGAGGCATGGCACTCATCCACAGATTCAATCAATAAGCACATCGACCTGGACCCAATATACCGGCCACTGCAGCAGAACTGACAACCGGAAGCGGCAGATTCAAATCACTATAAATGCCAGAGGAAAGATCACAGAAGCGCTTCACAGGAGGCTCCCAAGCACTGAGGATGTCACCTAGACAGGGGACGAAACGTCTGCATCACAAATTCCCAGCTCGGCGAACAGAACCACAACAACAAGCATCCGAGCTACAAATCTTCTCCCAAACTTTGAATAGAAGGTTGACCCCATGAAACGCAAAGACAAAGGCCATTGAGGAATTTCCACAGCCAACCTCGAAGAAAGAGATTCTTCGATTCTTAAGTCTCAGTGGATTCTATCGGAAGTTGTTCCAAACATCAGCAGTGTAGTGGCACTGTTAACCGATTTGCTGGAGAAGAACACAAAGTTTCGGTGGGCAGAACATGGTCAGGAGACACTCGGCTGTTTGAAATCCATATTAACCAGCAAACCAGTTTTAGCTACATCAAACTTCAAAACCTTTTAAAGTTGCCATCGATGCTAGTGACATAGGAGTACAGCTCCATCTCCTACAGGACGATTGAAATGCCTGTTGGTTAATTTTTGAAGATCAACATTCATCAGAGGAAATACTCCACAATCGAAAAGGAATTGTTGAGCTTGGTACTGGCCTTCCAACATTTTAATGTGTGAGTCACGAACAACATGTTGGAGACAGTTGTATACATGGATTACATTCTTAGAACGCTTTAAAGACAAGAATATGAGACTATTTCGTTGGAATCTTACGTTGCAGACTCTTAATTTAAAAATCATACATGTTCTGGATCAGAACAATGTAATCGCAGATGCGTTATCGCGGATTTAACTGATGGAGGTTAGATGAGATTTGTATATACATACACAAACAGGTATATGAGAAGAAGTTATCTGTATGTTAGGATAATGTGTTTAAAAAGTAGAGGAAGAAAATGAAGCCATTTTTCCATGACAGTGGTTCATTTTTCTGAAGGGGAGAGATGTTCTGAAGATGTGGGTGCACTGTACTCGAGAGATAATACCAACACAACTACCTGAAAAGAACCAAGTGTTCAGTAAAAAAACTATAATGTAACATTTGGTCAAACAAATTGATTAGCTGGTTGCCTGGAAACGACAAAATAGATTTGAATTAGGCCAATCAGTTTAAATTATACCCCGAAAATTATACCAAACTCCAATCCCGTTTGAATTTAGTGTATTGACAAACTTAAAAGCCAATGACACAATCCTGACGCTTTGAGGGTATAAGACCGGAGAAAATCGCACAATTGGGAGAAGTGCCAAGCTCCGGCATGTAAAAAAAAACTCCCCGAAAAATAGCTTCCTTAAAAAGGTACCTTTATCGATCAGCAACCTGTGAATCAAAAATCCCGAACAAGAAAAGAAGACCGGAATTCAGAGAAAACGAAAGCTGCCTGGTTTTGAGATAAGAATTTTTTTTTGCAAATCTTAATCGGGAGTTTTATCGGACTAGTAATATGAAGGGAAAGAAAGAGATAGGTTAGAGTAAGGAATTGTAAATAGTTGTTAGTTAATTATTCACTGTTATACTTTACAAAATAAAGTTGTTAATTTTTACTTGAACTAGTTCTTGGCTTATTGAATTTTCACAGATTACTACACAGGATAAGCCTTTTCTGTGTTGCTGGTTTGAAATGAAGCAGGAGGGCTTACCCAGTGTCATAACATTCAGTCCTACCTTGTTCTTTATTCCTTCCTGCCCAGATTATTTGACTTGCTCCTTTTCCCAACTGTATCAGTCTCAGATTGATCTCTTTCCTCACTGCTTCCCTGAGGCTCCCCCTCCCCCTGCCTCTCACAAATCTCCCTGCTCATACCTTAGTCCCCTTCCAATTCAGATGCAATCATCCTTCTTGTACAGGTCACTTCTTGTACAGAAGAGATTCCAGTGACTCAAAAATGTGAACTCTTCTCCCCTGCACCAGCTCCTCAGCCACACAGTCACCTGTTCTATCCTCCTATTCCTACCCTCACTAGCTCGTAGCATCGGGAGTAATCCAAATATTACTACTCTCGAGGTCCTCCTTTTAAAACTCCTGCCTAAGTTTCAATATTCTCCCTTCAGAATCTCATTTCTTTCTCTTTCAATGTGTGCAATGACCTCCTGCTAGTCCTTCTCCTCTTTGAGAACATCCTGCATCCTCTCTGAGATGTCCTTGAAATGGGTACCAGGGAGGCAACAAACCATTCTGATTTTTTGCTGCTAGCCACAGAAACATCTGTCTGTGCCTCTGACCGGAGAGTCCCCTATCACAATCGATCACTTGGAACCCAAAATACCACTCATTTATATTAAAGCCAGTCTCCAAACCAGATACTCTTCCCTGAGAGTCAATCACCCCCGCACCCCCCCCCCCCACCCCCCACCACATTTTCCAAAACAGGATACTTATTTGAAAAAGGGGATAGCCACAGGAGATTCCTGCACTATCTGCATACTCCTCCTACCTTTCCTGGAGTTAACCCATCTACCTGACTGCATCTGCAGCTTTTCCCCCTTCCTATAACTGCCATCCATCACACATCACATCCCCTAGCTCTTGCAAATTCCTCATTGCCTCCAAGCGCTGCTCCAACCGATCCATGCGATCTGATAGGATTCGTAACCACAGACACTTCCTGCAGACATAATCATCAGTAACATGGAAACTCTCCCTAAACTCACATCCAACAGGAAGAATATATCACTCTACTAGAGGCTATCTTTGCTCCCTCATAATCTACAGACCCAGAAAGTAGTACCATCGTTTTGCTCTAAAAAGCAATGCTTAAGGTTAACTTAGTACTTAGGGTTTTGTATTTTTAAAATTTAATCAAGAGATAGATCTCAAAAAAAGATATAATCAGGAAAGATCACTACTATAGACTTACAGCATGGCTACATGTTAAAAACTGCATTTACCAGCTCACCCACACCGGTTTCTCCAAGGTCGGCTGTGAATTTTACTGTTTGTTCATTTTTCCTAGATGCACTCCCATGTCCAGAGATACGTGAACTCAAACAACAAAGGCAGTAACTGTACAGATTCACTGCTGTGTCAGTTCTTAGTATAGGTTCTTTCTCTCTCCCTCACTAACTATGTGGTCGCTGCCTTTTGTCTGTCTCCCTTCTTTTAAAAGGGCCATTGTTTTGATCTTTTTCTCCCCCAAAGTTCCAAACAATGTAACAGCTTGTAAAACAATAATTGCTACACCTGGAATTCGAGAAAATCACCTCTAACACCAAAGTACCTCAAAAAAGGAGCAGCTCTTACAGTCACAAATTTTTCTCGTCCTCCATCTTAGATTACCCAGAATCATTTCATGCATTTGCAAATTTTTAGAGAATATAGTGAGTTCCCTCACCTAAATCATTTAGCCGATCTTGTGTATAGCCAGAGTTCTAGTATTGGTCCTTGCAGTATCTTAGTAGTCACAACGTGCCATTCAGAAAACGTCCCATCTATTCCATACTTTGTTTAGTAGGCAGGAAACAATTATCTCATTTCATTCAAGATAATATCAATCTATAAGATGTAACATCAGAAGCAAGCATTCAGCCCACTGAGTATGCTCTACCATTCAATGAGCTCACGCGTCATCTGATAATCTTCAGCTCTACTGTCCTGCCTTTTTCCTATAAACATTGATTGCCTGACTGATTAAAAACCTGATGAAGGGGTTTTGCCCAAAACGTCAATTTTCCTGTTTCTCGGATGCTGCCTGACCTACTGTGCTTTCCCAGCACCACTCTAATCTTGACTTTGATCTCCAGCACCCACTTTCACCTGATTAAAGGTCTGTCTGTCTATCTCAGCCTCAGGTATAATAACCCGGGTTTGACTGAGCTGAAGAATTCCATAGATTCATTAACTGAAGAAATTCCTTCTCATCTCAGTCTTCATTATTCTTTGCTAAAAGAACTGCTCTCTGACCGGAGAGTCCCCTATCAATATTTTTTTAAAATATTGAAGTAAAATCAGTACTCAGCATTCATAAAATGAATCAGATTCTGACTTACCCATGTGCCTCTTAGTACCAGCTGACCTAACCAAGTGCTTCTGCAGAATGTTTGAAATGATGCCGTCAATAATATTGTGCTATTACCGTCCCATTTGTCCTCATGAAAATTAATTTCATCACATTAGTTTCATTAAAAGAGGTACCACAAACATTTTGAATCAAGTAAAACTGTCTGCATTCTTTACTATGATTGTATGGTTAAGTGAAAATTCCTCTGATATTGATTAACACCTTTGCACTGAATTAGCAACTAAAAATCAGAGACTTAGACCAGCACGGCTCAGTGCGATTTCATATACTGGAACCACATGCTTTTACAGGTTGGACTAAAGGGTCTGTTTCCATGCTGTATGACTTCAAAACTCCTCTATTTGCTCATAGCCAGTGACACTGAAGGGGAGAGTTTAATCCCAATGTTACAAAGACAGCACATTTTCCAGAGAACGAGGACCAACACTTGATTGAAAGCAATCCTCAGGCATCACCTATCTAGCTGGGATGATCTGCTCTGCATCAATTTCAGGCCTATAGATGATTTTGGAGGCGGCTGAAGAAAGCAATATTTGTGAAATGCTGGAAGCATTAACTTGTTCCGAGTTCCAAGAGAAGGAGGTTATTTTTCCTAAGATAAAGAAAAATATATATTTGACTGTCAAGTCTTTAGGGTCAGAATGAAGACTGCAGCAGTGATCAGGGCCCCTTATTTAAATAATTAAGAGATTTAAAGTAATGTCAGGTTTTCCCTGAAATGCAGAGAACAGGGAATCCCGAGACGAGTGGCCTTCATGGCGTCCGTGAGAAAGTTTCAAGGTGATGACCAAAAATAACAAGCAAGTGTTTAGAAAGAAAAAAAACTATCAGAATAGGCCAACCTAAATCAGTGCCAAGAAAAGCAATGGTAAAGCTGACTTGTCAATCATGGTAAGTGTTGAATGAGTCTGCCTCAGAGATCGCACTTGTTTGGTTAAAATAGAGAGTGAGCGGGCGTGGGAGCAAGAACAACAGTGCAAGCAAACACCATGCACGACAGTTGTAATGGTTAACATTTCAGCCCAGTTCAGAGAGGGAGCTCTCCAAGGGCAGGAGAAACGGTTGGGGGGGGAACACTTAGGTGCTAAGGCTTTAACTGGCAAATAGCATCTTTGTCAGACTAAGATGATTGCCTGACAGTCAGGAACTTGACTGAGTTACTCCTACTTTTTTGTTCATTCCATACACATGTGCAATTTTCCCTCCAAGTGTTAATGTAATTGATTTTTGAAGGTTACTGCTGAACCTGTATCCGTTATTTTATTACGCATTTCATTTCAAACTCTGACCACTTGTCAAGTAATAAGTTTCTCTTCATGTTCTGATTCCTTTGTGAACTACCTTAAATCTGTCCCTCTGGTTATTGGTTTTTCAGCCAGTGGAAACAGTTTGCTACGCTAAGCAGAACCGTAGCTTCTCCAGTTTCTCCATGTACTGTTTTTGCTCATCCCTGTACTAATTCGAGGAATTCTCTTCTGTACCACCTCTAATACCTGCTCGTCCTTCCTGATATGCAATGCCCAGAAACTGGACACAAGTACAGATACTAAAACTGAACTAACATTTTATATAAGTCCAACATAACTCTTGCTTTTTTGCCGTACGCCTATTTTTCTCAAAAAAAAGGCTGGAGAAGCTCAGCAGGTCTGACCACATCTGTGGAGAGAGAAACGAAGATTACACTTTGAGCGTGAGGGGACTCTTTTTGGAAAGAAAAATCACATCAGACTCAAACGTTACACATTTCTCTCTCTCTCCACAGATGCTGCCAGACTTGCCGAGCTTCTCCAGTATTTATTGCTTTTGTTTCAGATCTTCAACATCTGAAGTAGCTTGCTTTTATTTACCTCTATTTTTCAAGTCTGGGGCTCCATATAAAGGTTATCTAGGTTCTGTTGCAAATTCAAAGGTAACACTTCTTTTTAATTAAATGAAATATTATTTGGATTATCCATTCATCCATGCACGAATTTAATAAATTTTAAAAAGGTTGAACCAGAGAAGCTTCCTTTAACAGAACCCAGGGAGCAGAATGGTGCTCCCACCAGATACTTTACATGTTCTATCTCTTCTTGAAACCTCTCCTTCCTCTTATTCTCTCAACATTTAACCTTGTTGGATATGAGCACTGCCTTAGTTTTGAATCCTAGTTGCAAAGTCAAAGGAGATAGATTATAAATATGTAACTTGTAAAAGTATCAGTAAGCTTTCCACTCTAAGCATTCCTCTTTTTAAATTCATTCATGGAATTGTCAGTATTGTTTAAAAAAAAGAGTCTAGGTTCCCTTGAACAACTGCCACTAGAAGTTTCCGATAACGTGTGGTGACAGAACCGTACTACATTGAGAATAACTTGCAGCACTTACTGTCCTGGCTCACAGGAAAAGAATGCCTGTATGAATTAGGCATTCAAGAATCAACTCAATTCACATGCCAACATAGCACACTGTTTTCAAAACAAAAGGAAGTTGGAAAAGTTTAAAAAAAAGGAAAATCTTGATTAAAAAGAATAGTTAATAAAAAGGGATATTCACCTCATCTTCCTTCCATTCGGAGAAGTCAATCTTAAAAGAAGGAAGTGAGAACTGCTGGCTCACACCTCGCTTGTAATGGATGGTCTCAGAATGCATGGAAGGATGTTTTGATGTATATCTATAATCAACAAAAGTACAGGTATTAAAAAGGTAACAACAGCCTTCTCCTACCGAATAACCTAAACATTCAATTTTATCACAAACTTTGTTCTGTCCATCAGAATTTCATAAATAAACAATATTTCATATTTGTGTGAAACAGCACTAAATTTTAAAAAGGTAATAATCCATTTAACAAGAATTCCTGCTGATGACTATCCTTGCAGTCCATATAGCTATTTGGAGACAACCAAACTCAAAGACCACAATGCTTTATCAACACAGATTTGTGTTCTATCAGTACCTAATATCTCTGAGGCTAAATCTTTAATGGTACAATCTAAAACCCGAAAGCCATAAATTTGCACTTTTTCTAAAAAGGGGTTAATTGCTGACACTACGAATAGCTTTCTTCAACTAAAAGCAATTGAAAATGAAGAATACACACAGCAAACAAACAACTGTGAAAATGGTCAGCGAAGCTTTGACATTCCATTATTTTAGTTTGAGGACACAAACAAATGAAATAAGAATTCAGCAATCATTCAAGTAACAGAGAAGCACAATTTTGAACTCTGATGAACCTGGCCACTGAGTGAGCTCCCAACACGAGGTAATTGTTAGGACGATGATAAATCACATTTATGCAGTGCCCTTCACAACCATAATATGGTCCAAATCGGTTTACAGATAATCAAGTATTTTTGAAGTGGAATCACTGCTTTAATACAGGAAAAGGAATATACACTGACATTAGGCATGTTGTTACAATATTCACACAGTCTACGCAGATGTACCTGCATTGTTTTTTGTCAGGCTTGTTGCATAACAAAAAGCCCTCAAATGCTTTTTTGATTGTTTTGTACTTACTTCTGCTTACTGATCTGTTAAAAAGTTAGGCAACATGGATAAAACATGTGATAACATCATACAAACAACTTGCATATATGTAGCACCTTTAATGCATTGTGGCACTTCACAGTGATGTTAAAACAAAATTTAATACCAAGCCACAATGAGTTATCGGTTCAGAGGACTAAAAGCTTGGACAAAAAGCAATGCTTCAAAGAGCATTACAAAGGAGAACTTGAGAAATTTAGGGAGGGAATTAAGAGCCTGGGCCTTGACAACTAAAAACATAGCCACTGATGACGTCATCATTAACATCAGGTATATGCAAGAGGGATATCTGGAGATTTGCGGAGGTGGATTTAGTGGAGAGGTATGTGGCTAAAGGAGCCTACTGAACCAGGAAAGGGAAAGGCCTTGTAAGATTTGAAAACAAAGTTAAGTATATTAAAACTAAGGCATTGCCAGATCTGGAGCCAAAATAGGTTAACAAGCAGAGGGGTGCAGAGTGAACAAAGTGGGGATAAGTAAGGATACAATCCAAAGAGTTTTAGACAAGCACAAGTTTATAAAGGGACCAGGTAGACCAAGAGATCATTGTAACAATCCAATCTAAAGGGTAAAAAAAGACATGGATGAGGGATTCAGTGGCAAGTGAAGTAACATGGGGAGGACTGAGACAATGCATGAGAGGTGGAAGTAGACAACTTTAGGCAGATTAACATGTGACTGGAAGCTCATTGTGAGTGCAAATATGACAAAACTTGCAATGATCTGCCTCAGACAGTTATCACAGAAAGGGGCAGAATTAGTGATGAAGAAATAAAATTTGAAGTCACATTGAAGACAATGGAATCTAACATCCCACTATTTGGAGGACATATTTGCTCATTTGGACATTGGACATGCACTTACCTTACAGATAGTGCAGGGGTTCAGGGAGATGGTACGGTCAGCACTAGAAATCAGAAATTTTTTTTTGGATGGTGACATGGGGGGGGGGGGGCTCAAATGATATCCCTAGTGGGGGGTGGGGGGGGTTATCTTCTGATGTGACTGTGCAAGAATCAAAAGGGAAGCCACTGCAACTGATTCTCTGGTGGCAACCAATTAGACAATTGAAATCAAATGGTAAGGAAATGTTCAACCAATTGGATAACAGAGGAGAGACATTGGAGGAGGATGGCTTCATAAAAGATCAGCAGTTGCCATAAACAGGGAAAGAGATTGGGAAGAGACCTTCTGACAGTATAGATGCAATAGCGAGTTGTTTAAGTATAGAGATCAGGGTTGGATGGGATCAGAAGATACATGGTTATAATTGGAGATTTTAAATTCCACCTATAGTGAATTGAATTGAATTGAATTTATTATCACGTGCATCGAGGCAGTGAAAAGCTTGGTCTTGCGAGCAATACAGGCAGATCAGAGTCAAGTAGCATAGGTAAGTAAATTGGTAGAGATATTGGAGATATACTGGAAGCTGGTGACTAGTGTTGTTCCACAAAGGTCAGTGTTGAGACCACAACTTTTCACTTTTTACATTAATGATCTGGATGAAGGAATGGAGGGCATTCTGGCTAGGTTTGCAGATGGTATAAAGATAGGTGAAGGGACAGATAGTATTGAAGAAGTGGGGAGGCTGCAGAAAGATTTAGAAAGGGTAGGAGAGTCAGCAAAGAAGTGGCAGATAGAATACAACGTGGGAAAGTGTGAAACTGCACATTTTGGCAAGATGAATAGAGGTATGGACTATTTTTTAAATGGGGAGAAAATTCAGAAATTTGAAGTGCAAAGGGACTTGGGAGTCATAGTCCAAGATTCCCTTAAGGTAAACTTGCAGGTTCAGTTGGTAATTCAGAAGGCAAACACAAATGCTGGCATTCATCTCGAGAGGACTAGAATATAAAAGCAGCAATGTACTTCTGAGGTTTTATAAAGCTCTGGTCTGACCACATTAGGAATACTGCGCAGAGTTTTGGGCTCCATATCTCAGGAAGAATGTATTGGCCTTGGAGCGGGTCCAGAGGACGTTCATGAGAATGATCCCAGGAATGAAAGACTTAACATATGACAAGTGTTTGAGGATTCTGGGTCTATACTCAATGGGAGTTTAGAAGGATGAGGGGCGATCTAATTGAAACTTACAGAATACTGAATGGCCTGGACAGAGTGGACATTGGGAAGATGTTTCCTTTAGCAGGAGAGACTAGGACCAGAGGGTACAGCCTTAGAGCAAAGGGAAGACCCTTTAGAAGGGAGACGAGGAGAAACTTCATCAGTTACACAGTGGTGAATCTGTGGAACTCATTGTCTGTGAAGTATATTTAAGACAGAGATAAACAAGTTCTTGATTGTGAAGGGTATCAAAGGTTATAGGGCAAAGCAGGAGAAAGGGGTTGAAAAACTTATCAGCCATGGTTGAATGGCAGAGCAGACTGGATGGGCCAAATGATCTAATTTCTGCTGTGTCTTATGGTCTAAAAAGAACAGCTTACATAGTAAAAGAAAAAAAAAATTCTAGAATATCTAGAATGGCATTTTTTATAACCAATAGGGACTCTCAAAACACTTGTGTTGAAATTACTACCTTTACTGCAACCATTCCTATGTCATCCCTCTCATGCCATACCAACTGAATTTCATTCATTGCTCTCATAACCATCCCTCCTCCTCATTACCATTTCCCATTCTATCCCCAATCATATCCCACGGTGCACCTCCTGACATTCCAACACCTTCCCATAGCAATGTGAAACAAGTCAGAATTAATTAAAATAAACAGCATGGAAGCATCCAAGGAACAATGTGATTGAATTTGATGTAGGGCTTCAGGGAGAGAAGATAGCGAACACTGACAAAAGGTAAACTTCCAAGACAAGAGAAATAAATTGACTACAGTAGAGTCATAGGGTCATACAGCATGGAAACAGGCCCTTCGGACCAACTTATCCATACCAAAGAAGTTTCCTGAACTGAACTAATCCCATTTGTCTGCATTTGACCAATACTCCTCGAAGCTTTTTTCTATCCATGTACCTGTCCAAACGTGTCTTCTAAATTTTGCAACTCTACTCGTGTCTACCACTTCCTCTGGCAGCTTGTTCCACATACACCCTCCTACCTCAGTATGAAAAGTTGTCCCTCATGTAGGAATATAAATGACACCTTATCCCTTTAGCATGTTCTGGCATTCAGTGAGATCATTGAATTGCTGATATTTTATGACCAAATATCCAAATGTCTGCACTTTGCCTATGTACCTCAATATTTCTGGCTGACAAAAATCTTCCAAATTTGTATGTAAAATTTACAGTTATCCTGCCATCAACTGCAATTTGGGGGGGGGGGGGGGGGGGGGAGAGGAGGAAGAGGAGGATTTTAAACTTCTAGATTCCTTTGTCATTTAAGTGATTACTGCTATCACTTCTGAAAGATCTAACAGCAATTCTTAGATTATGCTTGGTTCTTCTTGATTTCTCAAACAGCAGAAATAGCTCTATCCTCCCTATCTGTGTCCTTTATCACGGTAAAAACCTGACTCAAAAAACCCTTTCATCTTCTAATTTCCAAGGGAGGTAACCTTTTATGTAATCTCTTTTGATAATGTAACTCGAGTCCAAAGTATCATTCTGGTAAATATCACTCTCCACTGCTAATTGTCCTGCCCAGAACTGTGCTCAGTACTCCCAGTGCAGACTAACCAGGTCTTTGTATAACAGATTATGGTATAAGGTGCCATTTAAGATAAATATTGAGATTCTGGAAATGAGAACCATTTTTCAAGTCATGGAAACCTCCCCTTAATAAAGATATCATTATGGACATCACCTCTAATGTGCCAGTGCAGCCTTTGGCTGAGTGAGAAAAGAAAAAGAGTATTGAGAACTAGAATTCAAACCTGAGACTAAAGTCAAGATTTACTGGGTAGTGATCACCACGCTCCTAGATGCTTCAGAGAGTTGGACAACCTCCAACAGTAACTCAAATCACAAGAAAAATACCATTAGCATCCCCTTCATAAGATCCTCCAAATCTTGTGGCAAGAAAGGTAATCCAACCTTTCTCAAGCCAACATGCTCAGCTGAAGGCATTACTCACTCAAAACCAGCTCCATTGTTAACAGAGATGTCATTCACATGCCTAACATCAGACTCCCAAAGCAAGTACTGCAACTCAGGCACAACAGAAGACTCCCATACAGAGTCCCAAAAGCATCCCTAAAGAGTCAAGCATCGCCTGAGTAATGGGAAACCCTGACCCAAACAGAGAGTCATTGAAGAAGCAACAGATCACAGCAAGAGACACCATTGGGAATGCACAGAGTTAAGTTAGAACATCAGGGAGCCCACGAACCTCCAAGCATCTTATCCACCCGACTCTTGAAAGCATGACTCACCCGACATGTGGCACAGTCTGGATAAAATGCATTGGATTTATCAGCTATCTCAGAATCCATCAAACCACAGTCAAAGCAAGTCTTCCTTGATTGCAAGAGATTTAAGTAGTATGACTGAAGCATGACTATTTCAAGAGGACTAGAATTCAAAGGCTAGCAATCCATTAAAGCTTTTAGATTATTTTTCATACTTTCAAGACATTTTAATGATCTTTGCCCACAAACCCCCAAGAATCTTTAAACTGTTTCTAACTTGCCTCCATTTAAAACGTTCCCACGTTCTATCATTTTTAGGTGTACATCAAAATCCATCTGCCACACTTCTGTAGACTTACTTTATCAATGTCAATTACTTTTCTGCTTTTATTTACACTGTTTGCAAAACTACTTTGGGTATGTGCAGAGAATCTAGCCTAACCTGCTAATGAATAAACCATATGTTAAGAGAAATGAGAGAAAATCTACACACACTCAATTCAATTCAGAATCCAGGTTAAATGAAGATTGCAGAGGGCATGCTCAGAGCAGCATCACTACGTACCTAAAAATGAAGAGTCAACTTGTTGAAAGCTACGAAACAGGACTGGTTGCATGCTAAATACCAAAAAGGAATCAATGGCCTAGTGGTATTATTGTTGGACTGTTAATCCAGAGACGAAAGTGTTCTGGAGATCTGGGTTTGAAACGCACCATGATGATGGGATTTGAAAGCAATAAAAATCTGGATTGAAGAGTCTAATGAAGGTCACAAATCCATTGCCAATTGTCAGAAAGATCCATCTGGTTCTACAATGTCCTTTGGGGAAGGAAACTGCCATCCTCACCTGGTCTGGCCTAAATGTTACTCCAGACTCAAAGCAATGTGGTTGACTCTTAACTGCCCTCTGGGCAATTAACAATGCTGGCCTAACCAGGACACACATTCTTTTTTTTAGCTAGTGATAGTCAGAGCTAAGTAAACGAAAAGCAAACAAACAAATCAGATCTAAGCTCTGCAGTCCTGCCACATCATCAGGAAAGATGGTGGACAATTAAAAAAACTCAGTGGTGAAGGCAGCTCCACAAACATCTTCATGTCCAAAGACAGAGGAGCCTGTCACATCAGTGCAGAAGGTAAAGCTAAAGCAGTGATGACAACATTCAGCCAGAATTGCTAAGTGGATAATGCATCTTGGCATCGTAGGTGCCAGTTTGCCACCTATTCCATACACTTCATGGGAGAGAAACAGCTGGAGCCACTGCATACTGCAAAGGCTACGCACCCTGCCAACATCCTGGCAACAGTATTGAGGACACGTGCTCCAGAACTTACCACGCCCCCGACCCAGCTGTTCCAGTGCTGCAACACTAGGGCATTTAACTGACTGTGGACACATAAAAAGCAGGTTAATCCACCTCAGTCAAATTCACCTTCAATCTATTCTCACCTTCCATCACTTGATGATTCTCATGCAGCACTCCTTGGTTAGTAATAACCTGCTCAGTGATGCTCAGTTTGGGTCCGATCAGTTCAGCTCCTGACCCCATAACCACTTTGGATCAAGCATGGACAAATGTGGTGACCCAAATTTTCAATTCCTCAATGACCAAAGGACTACAGGACAGCTAATGTGGGTCCACTTTCAAGAAGGGTAATAGGGACAAACCAGGGAATTACATCCCAGCAAATCTCACATCAGTGGTAGGGAAACTATTAGACAAAATTCTGAAGGTGAGAATTAATTTCTACGTGGAGAGGCAAGGTTTGATCAGGGATAGTTTTCATGACTTGTCAGAGGCAGGACATGCCTCAAATTTGATTGAAGTTTTCCAAGAAGTTAATCAGATGTGTAAAAGAGGATAGTGCATTTGATGTAGTCTATTTGTATTTAAGCAAAGTCTTTGACAAGGTCCCACATGGGAAACTGATCAACAAGTTAAATGCACATGGGACTCAGGATAACTTGGCAACAGTGATCCAAACTTGGTTTCGTGGTGGAAGGCTGTCTGTGTGGCTGGAAGCCTGTGTCTAGTGGCATACCACAGGGATCAGGGCTGAGTCTCTTACGGTTTGTGATATTTATAAACAATACAGATGAGAACATGCAGAGAATGATCAGTAGGTTGGTGGATGACAGTGTTTGGTTGGGCGATTAACAGTACAAATTACGTCTTGGGTTACAGGAAGATACGGATGGATTGGTCAGAAGGGGGCGATGAGTGGCAGGTAGGATTTAATTGTGACAGGTGAGAGGTGATGCACTTTGGAAGAAGGAAGAGGGCAAGGAAATACTTAATGATTGACAGGATGTTCAGAAGTTCACAGGAACAGAGGGATCTTAGGTTGATTGTCCACAGGTCCCCAAAGGTGACAGGACAGGTCAACAGGATGGTTAAGGTGCCATAAGGGACACTTGCCTTTACTCAATCATGGCGCAGATTACAAGAACAGAGAGGTTATGTTGAGGCTGTATAAAACTTTGGTTCAGCCACAGGCAGAGTATAGTGTGCAGTTCTGGTCACCACATTACAGAAAAGATGTGATTGCACTGGAAGGTTGCAGAGGAGATTCACCAGGATGGAACCCTTTAGCAATGAAGAGAGAAGCTGGATAGGCTTGGTTGTTTTCTTGAGAACAGAGGAGGCGGAGATGGGACTTGATTCAGATATGTACGATGAGGGACGTAAACTGGGTGGATAGAAAGCAGATATTCCCTTAGTTGTAGCATCAAAAATAAAAGGGCAAAATTATAAAGGTAAAGGACAGGAAATTTTAGAAGGGATTTGAGGAAAATACAACTTATCCAGAAGGTCGTGGAAATTTGGAATGCATTACCTGAGAAGACAGGCAGAGGCAGGAAAGCTCACAGCTTTTAAAAGGTCCCTGGATGAGCACTTGAAATGTTATAACTTTCAAGGCTATGGGCCAAATGGGATTAGTGTAGACAGGTTGATATAGATTCAATGGACCCAGTGCCTTTTCTGTGCTGTAGAGTCTGTAACATCTCTGTTGGAATTCCTCCTTTCCCTGAAAGTGCCTTCCATCAAGGTTGGAAGGAATATTTTCAACAATTCAAATGTGAAATTCATAGTAGCAACTAATTCTCTATCTCCCAGCACCCTGTGGTAGATTTCATGCGTGTAGCAGCATTGATAGGAGAGTGACAAGTAGTGAAAGGTTTTTTTTAAATTAAAGCTGTGGACCTGCTGATATTCCACCTGAGGCTGTCAAAGCTTTTGCTCCCATCAAGACTTCAAAAAAATGACAGGTGTAACTAATTTTAAGAAGGGAGATAAATCAGGATATGAAAATTAGCAAGTTAGTTCCCTGTTGGCCACAGCAGAGAAAATCATCATACACAACCAGCAGAATTGTCTACTTCCTGTAGCAGAGGAAATCCTCCCAGTGCGTGGCTTTGGTCTTGTTGTCAAACTAATCCACACAAATGAGAAGACAATCACAGGGAACTCTTCAATGTATTCATTTGCAAGACTAGTGCAATCAGGTCAGTGAATCATGAGATACGATGGATTACACTCTGGAGACTATGATGTCCAAAAACTTCACCATAATCCTGCAAGTGATTCACGGTTACAAGACTCCATCTACTGAGTTGCAGATCTGAAACTGACACCTTAAAAATTCAGACTAATACCAAGCAAGACTGCTGTTTACAGGCTACCTAACAATGCCTATTCACCTCTTTGAACGATCAACTGCTCTATGGTGTGACTATTAAATACCACCTAGATGGAAAACTATTTCACTTCAGTCTCTTGAATGCCAAAAGTAAACCAAATCATCAATGTCACGTCTGATCTACAGCATGGGGGTGACTGCAGCATTGCTACTTTGCATCAAATTAGCAAACCACCACAGATGTCTTCAAATTCTGCATACAAGAGTTCTAGCTTGACCTTAAAAATTGCCAGAATGAAAGAAAAATTGATATCAACTCAGATCTACTCAGTCAAATATTCCATTTCCCAACAACGTTGAAGGAGATACTCCAGAATACGTTGCGCATTTCTCATTCCTTGGCAGCCACTTCTCTCTAATGGACACCATTGCTGAGAAGACCCAACACTGGATCAGCAATGTCAGTTCAATCTGCTACAAACTGCCGTTTGCCCATCAAGCTGCTTCATGTTGAGTCCAAGCACCTTAACAAGGAAATAGAGTGATGGCAGAGAAGGAAAGGAAATAGATTCCGAAATTTAGGTGTTTCTACCTCATGGAACATCTTGCGCCCTGTACCCAGATATCTGTGGGCCAAAAAAGCATCAGTAGAACTTTTATTAATCTGCACTATAGTTCTGTCAAGGTCACTATACCTTTGTAGAACATAGACCATAGAAAAGTACAGCACACAACAGGTCCATTGGCTCACGATGTTGTGCTGAGATTTAATCCTAATGTAAAATATAGTAACTTAACCTACGCACCCCTCAACTCACTGCTATCCATGTACATGTGCAGCAGTTGCTTACATGTCCCCAAGGGCTCTGCTTCCACCACCACAGCTAGCAACGCATTCCATGCATTCACAACCCTCTGATGTCTCCTTTATACCTTCCTCTGAGTATCTTCAAACAATGACTTCTCAAACCAGTCAATCCTGCCCTGGGGAAAAGTCTCTGGCTATTGACTCTTTCTATTCCTCCCATAACTTTGTATACCTCGATCAGGTCTCCTCTCTCCCTCCTTCTCTCCAGAGAGAAAAGTCCAAGCTTATTCAACCTTTCTTCGTAAGGCAAGCCCTCCAGTCCAGGCAGCATCCTGGTAAACCTCTCCAAAGCCTCTATTTTCTCTATAGTAGAGTGACCAGAACTGGACATAACATTCCAAGTGTGGTCTCACCAGGGACTTGTCGAGCTGTAGTAAAACCTCGCGGCTCTTAAACTCGATCCCCCTGTTGATGAAAACCAAAACACCATATGCTTTCTTAGCAAGCCTAGCCACTTGGGTGGCAACTTTGAGGGATCTATGTACTTGCACACCCAGATCCCTCTCTTCCTCCACACCGCCAAGAATCCTGTCTTTAATCCTATATTCAGCATTCGATTTTGACCTTCCAAAATGCATCACTTCACATTTATCCAGGTTGAACACCATCTGTCATTTCTCAGCCCAGCTCTGCATCCTGTCCATGTCACGCTGCAGCCTGCAATAGCCCTTGATATTATCAACAACATCTTTAACCTTTGTGTCATCTGCAAATTTACTAATCCACCCCTCAACTTCCTCATGCAAGTCATTTATAAAAACTACAAAGAGCAGAGGCCCAAAACAGAGCCTTGCGGAACCCCACTCAACACTGACCTCCAGGCAGAATACTTTCCATCTACAACCACTCTCTGCCTTCTGTCAGCCAGCCAATTCTGAATCAAGATAACCAAATCTCCCTGTATCCCATACTTCCTGACTTTATGAATAAGCCTACCGTGGGGAACCCTATCAAATGCCTTGCTGAAGTCCAAATACACCACATCCACTGCTTGACTGTCAACCTGTCTTGACACTTCCTCAAAGAAGTCAATAAGATTTGTGAGGCATGACCTGCCCCTCACAAAGCCGTGCTGACTGCCTTTAATCACACTATGCTTTGCCAAATAGTCATAAATCCTATCCCTCAGAATTCTTTCCAAAACTTTGCTGACAACAGACGCAAGACTGACTGGTCTGTAATTGCCAGGGATTTCCCTATTACCCTTCTTGAAAAGGGGAACAACATTCGTCTCCTTCCAATCCTCCAGTACGACTCCCACGGACAGTGAGGAGGCAAATATCCTCGCCAGCGGCTTAGCGACCTCCTTTCTCACTTCCCGGAGCAGCCTAGGATATTCCCGAGGAATATTGCAAAATATGTACACAGTACTTTGTGTAAGGCCCAAATCAAGGCTCTACAACTGAAGCACAACTTCCTCCCCTTTGTATTACAAATACTTTGAGATAAAGGCAATAATTCCAATTTCTCCACAGGAAGACCAGATGTAGAAAGCCATGACCCAAAGTAGACATCATCCTTGAATTAGGAGAAAGTGAGGACAGCAGATGCTGGAGATCAGAGTTGTGTGTGTGGTGCTGGAAAACCACAGGATGAAGGGCTTATGCCCAGAACATTGATACTCCTGCTCCTCAGAAGCTGTCTGACCTGCTGTGCTTTTCCAGTGCCACACTCTCGACGACGACCATCATCCTTGAAGTGGGGGGCAAGTGACCACAATGACCCACTAGGTACCAGCACAAGTAGGGGCAATAATGAACACAAGTGTAAAACAAAAGCAGATACTGCTTGCGAACCTCAGGTCTAGCAGTATCTGAGGGGAGAAAGCAGAGTTAACATTTCAGACCCCCCAAACTCAATTGTTAACTGTGTTTTCTCCTCATGGATGATGCTGAGTCTGCTGAGTTTCGTCAGCAATTTTTGCTTTTGTTTCAGATTTCCTCCATCTGTAGTTCTTTATTATACTTATATGAACACAGATAAGGCAGGTCTATTAAATTAATAATTTAAATCTGCTTTAACAGCGGAGGAAAAGAACAAACATGAATGATATACAGGTGTAACTGACACCCAAAATAAGGGACCGTTTTTCAGGGCCTGCAGTAGAGACAACTTTTTGTCATATTTATCAGTGACTTGAGTGAAAGAATCAAGTTGCACATTCAAGTTGACATGAAATTGAGGCACAGTGAATTGTGCAGATGGAAGCAGGAAGTTACACAGCCAGATGTAAACTAAGTGGGCTTAAAACATTGGCAGAGGTTCAAGGTGGGAGAAGTGTAAAGTTATGCATTTTGTTTCAGAGGAAAATAAACTGGAATACAAACTTTTTTTTATAACAAGAGAGAAGGAATTGTGGACCATAAAGTCATCAAGATAGCTTCTGGATTTTTTTTGTCTTTATCCCAAAGGATTTGTAATACAAAGGGGAGGAAGTTATGCTTCAATGGTAGATCCTTGATTTGGGCCTTACACAAAGCACTGTGTACACGTATGCAATATTCCTCAGGAAAGGCATAGTGACCTTGACAGAAATACAGTACAGATTAATAAAAATTCTACTGATGCTTGCAGAGGCAAATTATGAGAATAAGTGTCTAAACTTAATTTGTATTCCTTTGTGTTTAAAGGTTAAAGAGTGATGTAATTGATGTATTTAAAACAGCAAACAGATTTGATAAGCAAAGGGAATATTTCTACTGATGGGGGATCCTGGACAACATCACACAATATTAAAACTAAAGCCAAGTTATTTAGAAGTGAAATCAGGAAGTACTTTTTAAAAGAACTAAAAAGTAGGGAAAACCTAGAATTCTATTCCCAAAAGACAGAACAGTGGGTTAAGTGGAGATTTTGCCATATTTTTTGGTAACAGGATTTTGGTAACATGAAGCTATCATGGAAGGAAAGCAAATATCGGAAAATTAAGTACAGATCATCCATAATCTGGCTGAAAGTGCTTAAGGGACTGAATGGTTTGCTCCTATATTTGTATCTATATTCAAAAATAACATTTGCAGAGTGCAAAAAGCAAGTATATTCAGCACAACTCATTTTCATTTTTAAATGATCCCAGAATGCTGAGATTTCCTCTTTTCGTCAAATTCTTTTCAAGATCCAAGAGACAAGACCACAAATTTGTTGGTATAAACTAAATAAAACTCAAACAGGAAGGATTGAGACCAGACAGAAATGAAACAAAGTTTTCAATTAATCATGATGCGTTACACCAAAAAGGGAAATCAACTCAAGATGAAAATAATTCTTTTTCTGCCGATTTGAATTTTGTGGATATGGCAGCCTAAATGCAGTTGATCTTGGAACTGTTACCTTATTGGTTGATAATTCCAAACTTATCCCCAGCATGGGCTTTGCATTACTTGTCCATCTTCCCTCTAAGCAACTAAAACAGTTCATTGACAGTGCTTGCTATGACAAAATGTAAAGCACAGAATTATCAGGGAAGAGAATACTGAATTTGGACACTTTTGTCCAAAGGGAAATTTCAAAACTGGAAAACAAACCATGGTTAAGATAGTTAGGCAACAGGACCTGGCAGCGATAGCTGGCTGCTAAACAGCTGGAATAAAGTTGATTTACTGATGTAAGAAGCGGAACTCATTTGGGCAAGAATCATAAGCTCTCTATAGATGTAGACAGAGCTTGCTAACATAGGGCAGAACATCGTGATCAGGAACAGAACACTCTGTAAACTGATTGCTAAAACTGGGACTTCAGTGCAAGTAGGAATGCAGTGCTGAGGAAGAAGGTAGTTTTTTAAAATTCTGGTTGTGTTTAGCTAGTTCAGTGCTTTTTTTTTAAACTCTAAGCTAAGAGACTGTAACTTGCTATTACTTTACTACATGAGTAACTAGTTACTTAACCAAGAAATAAGACTGGAGAGATGGCAGGGTAGGTCGACAGCATTCCGATCAGACACCTACATTAGCAGCTCAAGCAATTTCAGATCAACAATGCTGAACAGGAGTTTGAGTGACAGACATTGCAGGACATCAGAGTGGGGGAGTTACCTGGACATTGTCCGACGAAGCAGTCACACCGTTATTAGGTAAAGCTTTAGATTTTGATAATGGTCAAGAACAGGAGATATGGAATCGAAATCGTGCAAGTTCAGTGGAGCAATGGGTCTCTATGGCTTCAGGCCCAGCAGACCTTTGAAATTCACGGAGTGTGTTTTGAGTGGCAATGTTCAACTTTGAAATGAGACTGGATGTATCGCCACCGAAGTCAGTCCCCTGCCAACAACAGTACACCCTGAGGAATGGAATTAAACAATTCTTCATCTCTTTTGATGTCTTTGTTCCAAAGAAACACTTAATCATTCCCATTCCCGTCACTTCCTCAAATTCAAAAAGATTGAATGTGCTGACATGCAAGTGGTTCTAGTCATCCGGGAGATTGTCCAGCTTATTTATTTTTCCCCACTATCAGCCATCTATTCAATTCCCTCCTGTCCCTTCTACACTTCATTGCAATAAGTCGTACAAGGAGTTCATAAGCCTTTTTCACCAAAACACAGACCACCCATTTAGCTAGCTCTGTTACTTTTCCTTTCTCTGGCCCATAAGTCAAACCTCCCCTCCAGTCTGTTCAAGCATCGTCCTGAAGTTGAATCTGTCTTTACTTGCTAGATCATCTGCCCTCACACATTCTCAAGCTCATCTCATGCCAACCAGAAAATCACCACCCACAACTGACCTGACAAATGCTATATTGGAAGGTGTAAAATTAACAGGCAAAAGAAAACAGCTGATCCAGGAAGCTCACTGACCAACTTGTCATCTTAACCAGCATGCTAAAAGACAAAGGAAATGTTCCCACTCCTCATTCCATCCCATCCTTTTGAAAGATGTTTTCATCCATCCCTGGTCAAAACCAGGGGACTGACTTTGGTGGCGATACATCCAGTCTCATTTCAAAGTTGAACATTGCCACTCAAAACACACTCCGTGACTTTCAAAGGTCCGACCTTGTGAACTGCTACCACACTTCACACTCCCTTTGCTCTTCAAAGTCCTTGAGTATGCATTAGTTGGGAAAAAAAATCCAAATTCAATTTTATTCTTTCAACTCAATTTGAACCACTACTGCTGCCATAGCATTAATACAGTGTGAAGAAAATGTATAAACAGCATGAAGTAAAATGCCTTCATCACCTTTACAGCTTTTTATAATCAACACCACCTCATCTAAGGTTTCTCACCCTTTATAGTATTCAGGATCCTCCCCTTGCTTCGTTACACACCTACTTATGTGATTGTAACCAAGCATCTACAGCAATGGTCACACATAGGGAAAAGAGCAAACTCCATGCTCTCGTTACCTCTTGTTCCTCTAACCTCTGAGGATGATCAGAAAAGATTGGATCAGCATCTATATGTTCACTACTGAAATTCAGTTCTGCCCTTGAAACAAATTTTGGATTCTGTAATGAATCTGTAGTTTATTTTTATGATATCATTTATTCCCCTTTCACCTCCAGACTCTTTATAAATCAATACTGTCCTGGCCGGACTTGCATTCACCGTTAATTTGAAATCATTCAAAACTTTGCTGTCCATAGCTTAACTACCATCATGTTGCATTCACCGATCACTCCACGCTCAGTAATTATATTGCAGCTCGATCGCTAACAACTTTCATTCTAGTTTTAAAAATCGCTCCACTATCTGGTATCTTTGCCAAGAACCTACTGAGATCTCAGTACTTCTCCAAGCCTGGGCTTTTGCACATCTGCAATTTCAAGAACTCTTGTTAACTTCTATACCTTCAACTGACTGTGCTCAAGCTCTGTAATTCCCTTTCTAAATTGCTAAACTTATACAATACTCTCTCTACCTAATGTATCTTCAAATCTCATTCTGTAACAAAGATTTTCGTCTCCTGACCCAAGGCCTCCTACCATATTTGAGTGTCAAATTTTTGTTTGACAATGCTGTGAAGCTCCCTAGGGCATTTTCAATGGATATGAGGTGCTCTACATATACAAAAACAGATACTTCTTGCATGTAGGTCCCTGATTGATTTCACAGGTCAGCACAACATCGTGGGCCAAAGGGCCTGTACTGCGCTGAATTATTCTATGCAAAACAGCCTCAAGTCGCTCAGCCTTTCCTAGTTAGACCTGTTCTCCATACCAGGCAACATCGGGGCAAGTCTCCTCTGAACCCTTTCCAAAGTTTCCATATCTTCCCTTTCATGCAGTGACCAGAACTATATGCAATACTCCAAGTGAGGCCACATCACAGTTTTGTACAGCTGCAGCATATCCTCATGAGTCAGAAACTCAATCCCTCTAACAATTAAAGCTAACACACCATATGCCTTCTTAAAACTTTATCAACCTGGGTGGCAAAGTTCAAGGATCTATGTACCTGGACACGAGATCTCTCATCCACACTACCAAGAATCTTGCCATTAACCCAGTACTCTGCATTCCTGTCACTCCTTCCAGAGTGAATCACCTCATACTTTTCCACATTGAACTCCATTTGCCACCTCCCAGCCCAGCTCTGCAGCTTATCTATGTCTTTCTGTAATCTACAACATCCTTCATCACTATCCACAATTCTACCACCCTTAGTGTTATCCATAAATTTACTAACTCATCCTTCTACACCCTCAATCAGTTCATTTATAAAAATGACAACCGACAACGGACCCAAAACAGATCCTTGCAGTACACTACAAGTAAATGAACTGCAGGATGAACATTTCCCATCAACCACCACCCTCTCTTCTTTCAGCTAGCTAACTTCTGAACCAAACCACAAAATGACCCTCAATCATATGCCTCCGTATCTTGTGCGAGAACCTACTCTGAGGAATCTTATCAAACGCCTTACTGAAATCCACATACACCACATCAACCATTTTACCCTCATCCTTGGTCACTTGCTCAAAGAACTCAATAAGGTTTGTGAGGCACAACCTACACTTCACAAAACCATGTTGACTATCCCTAATCAAATTATTCCTTTCTAAATGATTAGAAATCCTATTTCTTCTAATGTTTTCCAACACTTTACCCACATCTGAAATAAGGCTCATTGATCTATAATTACCAGGGTTGTCTCTACTCCCCTTCTTGAACAAGGGGACAACATTTGCTATTCTCCAGTCTTCTGGCACTATTCCTGTAGACAATGATGACAGAAAGATCGAAGCCAAAGACTCTGCAATCTCCTACCTGGCCTCCCAGAGAATCCTAGGATAAATCCCATCTGGCCCAGGGGACTTATCTATTTTCACACTTTCCAGAATTGCTAACACGCCTTCCTTGTGAGCATCAATCCAGTCTAGTCTAGTCGCCTGTATCTCAGTATTTTCCTCGACAACATTGTCTTATTCCACTGTGAATACTGACAAAAAAAAATTCATTTAGCGCCTCTCTTATCTCCTTGGACTTGATGCACAACTTCCGACTACTGTCCTTGATCGGCCCTAATCTTACTCTAGTCATTCTTTTATTCCTGATATACCTATAGAAAGCTTTAGGGTCTTCCTTGATCCTACCTGCCAAAGACTTCTCATGTCCCCTCCTGGCTTTTCTTAGCTCTCTCTTTAGGGATCTTCTTAGCTCTTTCCTGGCTAACTTGTAACTCTCAAACGCCCTAACTGAGCCATTACATCTCATCCTGACATAAGCCTTCTTCTTCCTCTTGACAAGAGGTTCAACATCTTTACGAAACCACAGATCCCTCGCTCGACCACTTCCTGGCTGCCTGGTATATACCTATCAAGGACAGGCCACACTGTTCCTTGAATCAGCTCTGCATTTCAATTATGCCCATCCCCTGCAGTTTCCTTCCCCATCCTATATATCCTAAATCTTGCCTAATCACATTGTAATTGCCTTTCCCCCAGCTATAACTCTTGTCCTGTGGTATATACCTGTACCTTTCCATTACTATAATAAACATATCTGAATTATCACTATCACCAAAGTGCTCAACTACCTCCAAATCTAACACCTGGCAGTGTTCATTACCTTGTGGAAAAACCTAATGTGGCCTCGCCCCTTGTTGGCCACAAGCCAACATTAGAGAGAAGGTTGAGAAGTGACTTAATTGAGACATACAAGATAATCTGAGGGTTAGATAGAGTGGGCAGTGAGAACCTTTTTCCTCAGATGGTGATGGCTCGCACAAAAGGACATAGCTTTAAATTGAGGGATGATAGATATCGGACAGATGTCAGAAGTAATTTCTTTACTCAGAGTAGTAAGGACGTGGAATGCATTGCCCGCAACAGTAGTAGACTCATCAACTTTACGGATATTTAAATGGTCATTGGATAGACATATGCATGAAAATAAAAGAGTGTAGAATAGATGGACTTCAGATTGGTTCCACAGGTTGGCGCAACATCAAGGGCCGAATGGCTGGTACCGCACTGTAATGCTCTGTGTTCTAAGGTGATCCTCCATAAATCCCAGTTATGTCAAGAGGTTTCTGGTCAGCCTATCTAGTAGTGACTTTTGCAACTTTGTTTATTTATCTGATTGCATATGAGCTGGCTTTGGGGATTCTTTTATATTAAAGGTGTTACATAAATGCAAAGTAGAGGATTGTCCCAAGTGGGTTTAATAAACTTTTTGCCAAAATTGGATTTAGTCAAGTCATACCCTACATTGCTTCAATGAGCTTTCAAAATTTTCAAACTGAAAATCCTATAGGATTTTATAGATTTACCTGATATTTGAAAATTAAAAATCCTTATTCACTTACACTGCCATACCACCGTGGAATTCCTCTGTTGCCTGACAATAGATGGTTATTGCAACACGTGCATCAGCATCAAAGGTAAACTCCACGCTGTAGAGCACTTTTGGCTTTGCATTCTCATCTGTCAGACTGTCAGCTTCATCTTTGTACCTGTAAGGGAGTAAATATAAATACATGCTTACATACAACATCAGCTATTAACAATACTGACCTAATAGCAAAGGAGCAGCAGTTAAGTGACAATTTAAGTACCCTGTGTCAATCTTAAAACAATGTCTTTTTTTAATTCAAGGTTAATACTCTTGCCTGGACAGAAAATATCAAGTAGTTAAGCTCATTTATATAAAGTTATGCTCTCTACCTAGCTCCACAAACCTCTAACAAGAGTGTAAGCATTCTTATCTACAGTTCAAATACACTGTAGATGTCATAAGTTGGCAAAAGTTGCCTTCACCTCAAATTATTTCGGGCACACCAATGGCGCACACAATACTTCATGTTCACAACTCTGTTAACCTCTACACAAAATCACTTGGTCCAAATATCTAGTCAAAGTGATACACATTTCCAATCATACCCAAGGGACCTACAGTTGACTGACAGAAATTCCTGAAACTACTCATCACTGAGCAGTCTGTATGGGTGGCCAAAAACAATCAAATAACATTAATAACAAAAATACTGAAGCTCTCCCCACTTGGTGTTCTATACTGCCCCTCAACCACCTTACTTCTCCTGTTCAATGAAATATGAACAGAAATTGTACTTCAGATAAGAAAGTGAATGCCATATTGCAATCAAAGAGTACATGGTTAGCATTTGTGGAAAATTTGTCATTCAGCAAATGTTATTAATATTTGTATGGACTGGCTTCTCAATAAAATGGTTCATTATGTTATGAAAGTTAATGATTGACCTGTATTGGAGGAACTTGCATAAGTTTATTAAGTCAATTCAACTTTGCTTTAAAGATTGCTCTTGAAGCTTTTAAATCTACACTCATCAAGACAGAATCACAAAAGAATATTAATTTATTGTATAGAAGATTATTTAGTATGAGGAGATAAGAAAATAGGCTCCGAATTTATGAATGTTTTCGGGTGGAAAAATCAACTAATGGAGTTCCACAAGGATCAGTCCTGACACCTCAATTATTTACCATCTGTAATTAATTACTTGGGAGTGGAGCTGGCGTGTAACGCATCAAAGTTTGTTTGAAATAAATCCAGAGAGGCCAGTATCCTGTCACCAATACACCCTTTATTTATACATGGAAAGTCATTGACAATGATCCAGCTCCCTCAGAGTCAAAATTTCTGATATTCCTGGTTTTAATCTGTCAGTCAGGGCTTCCTCATTGGACCAGGTTAACAGCCTCAATCAGGGAAATCATTCTATGAGTCTAGATGAGAGTGGTGCTGGGAAAGCACAGCAAGTCAAGCAGCATCTGAGAAGCAGGAAAATCGACATTTCGGACAAAAGCCCTTCATCATTCTATGAGGCCCGCCTAGCTGACCTCATCATAGAAAATAATTCAAAAATAGGCAGGAGAACATGTTGTGACGATGACAGAAGGAATCTGCAAGGAGATGGAAATGGGTCGAGTGAGTGGACCAAACCTTGGCAGATGGAGTCTACTATAGGAAAATATGAGGTCATGCACTTTAGTAGAATCAAAAGGCAGTCTATTATTACAATAAAAAAAAGCTCAATATTTATCACACAGATGGATCTGGATATTACAATGGATGCAGCACAAAAAATTGTCATGAAGGTGAAGCAAGTTAATTGAGGCAAATGGAATCTCAGGCTTAATTTTTGGGAAGGAGGTATTTAAAAACAACCGAGTCTTACTGTACAGACTGCACCTCGAGTACTGACTAAAGTTATGGATTCCATGTTGAAGAAACAACATACTGGCATTTCAGGCACTCAACCTCAGCTGTGAAGGCGAAACCACTAAAAGTATCAAAAGAGGTAAATTTCTGAATTTCAGAGGAGCTGAGGACTGTTAGAAGCTGCCATAAAAAGAAGAGTGAGGCCCGAGGCAGATCGGTTCACATGTTATAGTCTAGTTAGCCAGGCTTGACAAGCCAAACTATCTACGCTTGTTCCAATTTCTTAGGAGTAGTTTGTCTCATGAGGAAAGGTCGGACAGGGTGGATCTGTTTCCACTGAATATAGAAGAGTGAGGGGTAACTTGAGCGAATTGTCTCAGACCTTGAATGGCCTTGACAGGCAAGCATGGAAAGGTTGTTGCCTCCTATGGATGAGTCCAGAATGGGAAGCACTCTTAAAATTCAGCAGAGATTAAGGGGCTCAGATATTTTTTTCTCTGAGGGTTATGATACTTTGGAACGCACTGCCTCAGAACTCAATGGAAACAGGCTCATTGAATATTTTAAAAGCAGATGTACATAAATGCTTGTTTGATAACAGAATTGAGGCAGCAAATGGTCTACTTGTACTCCTAGTTTATATGTTCACAAATGTCTGAGCTCAAGGACCTGCACACATCCCTTATATTAGCGATTTTGAATTTGGTCCATTGGCAGGGAAAGGAGGGTGTCACAAAAGATGGCCTTTAGTAGAATGGTGTGATCCTCTTATCGGAAGTGGGAGTTTCAGGAGAGTTTCCATATTATTGATGATTATGTCTGCAGGAAGTGTCTTTGGTTGTGAATCCTATCAAATCGCATGGACCGGTTGGAGCCACAGTTAGAGACAATAAGGAATTTACAGGAGCTAGGGAGCGTGATGGATGGCAGTTATATGAAGAGAGAAAAGCTGCAGATACAGTGAGGTAGATGAGTTAACTCCAAGAAAGATAGGAGAAGGAGGCAGGTAGAGCAGGAGTTTCCTGTGGCTATCCCCATCTCAAACAAGTATGCTGTTTTAGGAAGTGTAGGGGGTGATGGACTCTCAGGGGAACGTAGTATGAACAGCCAAGTTTCTGGTACCAAAAATACCTCTAATGAAACGAGGGGAATGTAAGGTTCCAAACAATCGACTGTGATAGGGAATTCTCTAGTCAGAGGTACAGAAAGATACTTCTGCAGCCAGGAGTGAGAAATCAAAATGGTGTGTTGCTTCCCTGGTGCCAGGATCAAAGGTATCTCAGAGAGGGTGCATAATGATCTCAAAGAGAAGAGGGATCAGCATGAGGTCATTTTACACATTGGAATGAACAATATAGGAAGGGAAAAGGATGAGATCCCGATGGAAGAATATAGAAAGTTAGGCAGGAATTTTAAAAGGAGGTCCTACAGGATAGTAATATCTGGATTACTTCCGGTGCTATGAGCTAGTGAGGATAGGAATAGGAGGAAAGAGCAGATGAATGCTTGGCTGAGCGGTTAACGTCAGGGAGAAGGGTTCACATTTTTGGATCATTGGAATTTCTTCTGGGGGGTAGAAGTGACAGTACAAGAAGGACGGATTGCATCTGAATTGGAAGGTGTCTAATATGTTGGCTGGGAGTTTTGCTAGAGTTGCTCAAGAGGATTTAAACTAGTAAGGTGGGGGGGATGGGACCCAGGGAGATAGTGAGGAAAGAGACCAACCTGAGACTGGTACAGTTGGGAAAAGGAGCAAGTCAAACAGTCAGGGCAGGCAGAAACAAAGCAGAGAACAAGGTAGGACTGAAAAATTAAACTGTACTTACTTCAATGCAAGAGACCTAACAGGGAACTCAGGGCATGGTTAAGAACATGGGACTGGGATATCATAGAAATGTGGCGCAGGGATGTACAAGACTAGCAGCTTAATGCTCCAGGATACAAATGTTATAGGAAGGATTGAAAGGGGGGCAAGAGTGAAGGAGGAGTAGCATTTTTGATAAGGGATAGCATTACAGCTGTACTGAGGGAGGATATTTCTGGGAATACATCCAGGGAAGTTATTTGGGTGTAACTGAAAAATCAAAAAGTGATGATCACTTTATTGGAACTGTATTGCAAACTCCCTAATAGTCAGAGGGAAATCGAGAAACAAATTTGTAAGAAGAACTCAGTTATCTGTAAGAATAATGTGGTGGTTATGGTAGGGGATTTTAACTTTCCAAACATAGACTGGGACTAACAATAGTGTTAAGGGTTTAGATGCAGAGGAATTTAAACGTGTTCAAGAAAATTTTCTGATTTAGTATGTGGATGCATCTACTCGAGAAGGTGCAAAATTTGATTTCCTTTTGGGAAATAAGGCAGGGTAGGTGACTGAGGTGTCAGTGGGGGCGCACTTTGGGGCCAGTGACCACAATTCTATTAGTTTCAAAATACTGACCGAAAAGGATACACCCGACGTAAAGTTAAGTTCAAATTGGAGGAAGGCTAATTTTGACAGTATTAGGCAAGAACTTCCAAGAGTTGACTGGGGCCAGATACTCGCAGATAAAGGAACAGCAAAGCCTTCAAATGTGAGATAATGGGAGTCCAGAGAAAGTATATTCCTGTTAGGGTGAAAGGAAAGGCTGGTAGGTGTAGGGAATGTTGAATGACTAAAGAAATTGGCGGTTTTGGTTAAGAATAAGGAAGCGTATGTTAGGCACAGTCAGGAGAGATCGAGTAAATCCCTGGAAGAGTATAATGGTAGAAGGAGTATACTTAAGAGGGAAATCAGGAGGATAAAAAGGGGACATGAAATAGTTTTGGCAAATAGGGTTAAGGAGAATCCAAAGGGATTCTATGAAAACGTTAAGGACAAAAGGATAACTCGGGAGAGAATAGGTCCCCTTAAAGATCAGCAAGGTGGCCTACGTGTGGAGCCACAGCAAATGAGGGAGATACTAAATAAGTATTTTGCATCAGTGGGGAAAAGACAATGAAGATATAGAATGTGCGGAAATAGATGGTGACATCTTGAAAAATGTCCATATTACAGAGAGGGAGGTGCTCTATGTCTTAACGTATAAAGATGGATAAATCCCCAGGACCTGATCAGGTGTACCCTAGAACTCTGTGGAAACTAGGGAAGTGATTGCTGGGCTCCATACGGAGATATTTGTTTCATCGATAATCACAGGTGAGGTGCTGGAAGACTGGCTAACATGGTGACACTGTTTAAGAAAGGTGATAAGGACAAGCCAGGGAACTATAGACCAGTGAGCCTGAGGTCAGTAGTGGGCAAGTTGTTGGAGGGAATCCTGAGGGACAGAATGTACATGTATTTGGAAAGGCAGGAACTGATTAAAGATAGTCAGCATGTCTCACGAACTTGATTGAGTTTTTTGAAGTAACAAAAAGGATTGATGAGGGCAGAGAGGTAGGCGTGGCCTATATGGACTTCAGTCAGACATTTGACAAGGTTCCTCATGGAAGACAGATTAGCAAGGTTAGATCCCGTGGAATACAGGGAGAATTAGCCATTTGGATACAGAACTGGCTCAAAGGTAGAAGACTGAGGGTGGTGGTGGAGGGTTGTCTTTCAGACTGGAGACGTGTGACCAGTGGAGTGCCACAAGGATCGGTGCTGGGTCCACAACTTTTCATCATTTATATAAATGATTTGGGTGGAAACATAGGAGATACAGTTAGTAAGTTTGCTGTTGACACCAAAATTGGAAGTGTAGAGTACAGCAAAGAAGATTATCTCAGAGTACAACAGGACCTTGATCAGATGGGCCAATGGGCTGAGGAGTGGCAAATGGAGTTTAATTTAGATAAATGTGAGGTGCTGCGTTTTGGAAAAGCAAATCAGAGCAGGACGTATACACTTAATGGTAAGGTCTTATACAGTGTTGCTGAACAAAGAGAGTGCAGGTTCATAGTTCCTTGAAAGTGGAGTCACAGGTAGATTGGATAGTGAAGGCAGTGTTTGGTATACTTTTCTTTATTGGTCAGAGTATTGAGACAGGAGTTGAGATGTCATGTTGCAGCTGTAGAGAACATTGGTTAGGCCAGTTTCGGAAAATTGCAGCAACTCTGGTCTCCCTCCTGTCAGAAGAATGTTATGAAACTTGAAATGGTTCAGTAAAGATTTGCAAGGATGTTGCCAGGGTTTCAGCAATAGGAAGAGGCTGAATAATCTGGGGCTGTTTTCCCTGGAGCATCGGAGGCTGAGGGGTGACCTTATGAAAATTTATTGAATCACGAGGGGCATGGATAGGATAAATTGACAAGGTCTTTTCCCTGGAGTGGAGACTCCAGAACTAGGGAGCATAGGTTTTGGGTGAGGGGGGAGAAATTTAAAAAGCACCTAAGGGGCAACTTTTTCATGCAGAGGTGCGTGTATGGATTCAGATGTCAGATGAAGTGGTGGAGGCTGGTACAAATACAATATTAAAAAAGCATCTGGATTGGTGTATGAATAGGAACAGTTTCGAGGGATATGGACGAAGTGTTGGCAGGAGGGACTACATTAGGTTAGGATATCTGGTCAGCATGAACGAGTTCAACCAAGGTGCCTGTTTCCGTGTTGTATATCTCTGTAACACTAAGTGAAGCAGTTATGGAGATCCTGAAAGTCGCAGTGAAAGAGCTTCAACTGTTGAAATTATCTAATCAGTCAATGTTCTTGCAGCCTGTGTCAACAGGAGCAGGGAATTATAGAAAAAGCAAGCTAACTGGCCATACAACACCAAGTCATACAGGCCAACATCACTTTGTCATTTCTTGTTATGTTCAACAACACAGGTCACAAGTTAACATGTATGTTCGCACCACTGGAATGTAAATATCACCAGCACACAAATGTTAACAAATGATAAGCTTTTTAGGAACAGTGCAAAGAGTCAATAAGAATGTTGAAGGCAGTTAGTTTTTCTGAATTCCTGTCAACTGTGACGTGGGATGGATAAACAGTTATACTTTTGGCTACAATTTGTCAACATGCCTGTCCTTGTTGTACCAACAACTGTGCCTTCATATTAAGGCAAAGGTCAGTAGTGTTTCTAACTTTACATGCTAAACTAACCAAAAATCTACAAATGGACTGCCCGAGTAGCTTTTGATTACTGACTCTACCCTAACATGGATTTCCTGGCAGCTTAATTCAGTGCACTCAAATAGCAGACTGCAACTAGTGGGACTATTTTTCATGGAAGGACGAAACAATATCTAGTAAGAAATTCTGTTCAATCCTTTTAACATGATGATTTGCACAATTCTACAGGTATAACTGTTACCATGGTTTTAGGTATTGCTTTGCCTACCTTTACACAATTTGAATTTTAAATAGCAAGGAAACCACTGCAATAACAGAAGCAATGGCTTGTCTTGCACATATCACAAACAATCAAAATGATGTCAAAATAAAAGGAGGCAGAAAGCAAACTAATATTAAAGTGAATATTTTTTCTTTCGCTCGCAACTCCTGGCTTGTGGAAAAAATGCCCCTCAGACACTGAAGATAACTCAACAGGAAGGTGTTGAGGTAACGTGTATCTTAAATCTGGGTGAGGGTGCTGAATTAGAACAGTAATACATGGGATTACAAGGATGATTAAAGCATTTAGGGAGTAGCTCCTGAAATACCTAATTCCTTGGGAAAAAGGAATTCTCCTGATTTAGCCATTTTCCTACCTTGTGATTCACATTTCAAATATAAGCACAGTTTCCTTTCCTTCTGAATTCCCAAGTCCCTCCCTACACCAGTCTTAATACAATTTCTCCTCACGTCAACATCTGTCCTTCTAGCGTTACCTCCAAAGTTTACATCTTGAAACATCCAGCTCCTTTAAAGATATGAAGTAAGTTATGGTTATGATCGGGCAAATAAAATTCAAATAAACTTGAGCTCACTCAAGATTTATGACATGGTGTTTGACAATGATACATTTCAACATGTCTATGCAAATTGTGTGTTTAATTCAAGTTGTCATTATATGCTCAAAAACCCCAGTGCTGCATATGGTTTTGTATCGCTACTAATCATTTCAGATGGAAAGTTTATTTTGAAATGTTACACATATTTAACCCCTGTTTACTGTGATCCACCCATAAACAAAAATATATATTCAGGTTGCTTGTGTAAAAAGTTGTAGCAGCAGGATAACATTGCCAGGCTCTGATAAACACAAGCTCACATGGGCAATTTTCCACTCCTTCAGCTCCCAATACAACCAATTTCCCTGGAGGTAATATCAAATAGATGGTTAGTTCAGCAAGGAAAACAAACCATCAAGTCAGCTGTACTATCCAATTATACTGGCAGAAGCCCAAGTCTAGTGTGCTTCAATTAAAATTAACAGCTTCATTTAAAAGAATCAGAGACTGAGGAGGAATATAATAACACTGTGGAAACTTGCTAAACAATCTGGAATAGGCATTGTAATTTTTTTTAACACAATGATTAACAAAGACATAAGGCTAGACTATGACCAAATGAAACAACAAATTCCAAAAACTTCAGCAATTTTTTTTAATCTTTTGTACAGATACTGACCTGACCAAGCGAAGAGAGTCTTTTCGAATATTAACCAAACTGCGTAAGGTCTTCACAGGCTCATGAGCCGCTGGTGTCACATATGGAAACTGAGATTGAAAAAAAACAAATCAATACATGAATCCAGTAGTTTAAACAAAATACATAACATTCAAAACAATAAAGGACAAGCTGTTTCCTAAATGGAGGGAAACATCCAGTGTTGTTTCCAAGGGGTCAGAAGGACAACCACTGACAATTCTGTACAATATGTTGTAATGACTTGGGCATGCAAAACATAATTGCAAAGTCAGCAGGTCACATAAAACTCCGAACGCAAAATCAGTAAGAAATGCCCACTAAGCCAAGTACACCTGTGTTTTGGTAAGAACACTACAACGTCCTAGGTGTATCAATACAACTCCACTCTGACTTCTTTACACTTAGACTCTTGTCCCTTTGCCATAAAGGCTTATTTGCTTTCTAAACAGGCTGCTAGAAAAGTACCATAGTGAGGGATTTAAGTTCAATCAGAATTGAAGAAGCTGAGATGGAGAATAGAGGATTCAACAATGATCGGACTGGACTCTTCCTGCTTTTGGCAACAAAGCATAACTGGGTAGCCTACCACATTGCTGGTCAGATAACAGTATTGTTCTTAAGGCATAGCTTGAGTAGGAGCACAATCAGTTCTACTGTACAAGTCTTCATTGCCACAAAGCTTTCAGTCCTCCATAGCCATTTCTTCATGTTTACAAGTATGTCACAATCTAATCAATTTAATTCTGGTAAAGATTATAGATAAAATATACCATAAGACTCAGACAAAGGACTTGGTTGTATTTTACTGAACCAAAAAAAAAGAATTTCTGTGCAATTGCATTAGATTCTCATGTCTTCCTAGGAATGGTGGAACTGTGAATCCATATAGTACCACAAAGTGCAGCAGACTCATTCATATTCAGTGTTGAGCTAGTATTCAGCAGGCTTCCCTTTGTAGCTGGGGCAAGAAAGATAATTCTCAGTTTAAGTCTTGGCATGAAACTATCCCAAGTGTAATAAATTGACAATGATGCATTTAGCTCAGACTGCAAGTTGAAAATGATAATGATTTTACCATGCCACAGTTGTGACCAAGTCCGAAGTGCTACTTAAATAATTTTAAAATCCAATTGAATTAATTCTGAAATGCCATACTAAGGTAAATCTTGTTTTTAAATGGTATCTGGTATGACTTCAAAAATGCTTCACAGCCAATCAAATATTCAAGAATTTTAGGCACACTTGTTGAGAGAAAAAAAATGCAATATTCAACCAGTATACAGAATGAACTCTCAAACAAATGTAACAAACAAACATTTGGCCTGTCTTAGTGATGTTGATTGAGGGACAAACATTGTTAGGAACTTCTATGCTCATCTCCAAAATAACATGATGGATTTTATGTATCCTACACAGAGGGGTAGGTCTTGGTTTAACATCTCCTGCAAAGACGACAGGACTTTCAGCAGCACATAACTCCACCAGTACTACACTGGCAGTGACAACTTGGATTTCTTTTGCTCAAATCACTGGACTGGATCTTGAACTTATAACCAACCAACTCAAATGTGAGTGTCCTGCTAATAAAGCCATCGATGACTCCAAAACAACTGCAGTTTCTCCCTCGGGCTAACTAAACTGTCCACTAGGGGCAAGAATGCACAAGGCAGTGCTGGCTGCATCCATTCCATTGCTGCAACTGAAAAACATTAAGAGACCTCACAAGAGTGAGCGACACAAATTAAGTAGAACAAAACACAACTACTAGTTTGCACTGACTTAAGAGAACTAACGATAAAATTACTAGAATTGGCAATAATAATCAGGGAGAGGAGCAGAAGAGAAATCATTTGAGATCCCACTCCTGATTGTGTTCCAACGACTCCTGGTGAAAAGTGCTTGTGTACAGGTATCAAGGAAGGTCTACAGCAATACCTCTACAGTTCAATAGCTCATCTTTAAGCTCATCTGAATAAAATTCAATTAAGTGAAGCAGAGAGTGTAGCTGGTAATTGTAATACTGTAGCCCAACATGAATCAGCAGTGCAAGAACCAAAGAGCATTTCCTCTTTTTAAGATACAAAATCTTTATAAATTCACATCTATTCAAAACAGAAAGATGACAGATCATCCAATTTTTATTAACTACCACTGAACAGGTAGGAAATATGACATGCAAAAATAATGATACTACGAAACATATGCACAGTAACAGCCAGTACTGCTGTTTTTTGTTTCTGTTTCCATTATCATTCGGTATAAACTCGTGAAATCCAGTTGTATGATGAAAAAAAGAAGTCCTTCAGATATTACTGAAATTCTGTTGTCTGAAGTAAGAATGGAACGTTCATTCATCATATCAGTCACTTACTCGATGACTTTGCTGACACTTCCTGTTGTAGTTGGCAGTAAACACGAAACTTGTACACAACTACTACTCAACCTGCAAAGCGTTATAATCCCAGTAGAGACTGATAAGTTTTTGAACAAAAACAAATTTCCTAGTGACAGAGGCACAGGACTGCATAACAAGATTTTACGTTTAACACATTTACAGCAACAGAAATTAAAATTAACCTTAGCTAAAAACTACTGAGTAGGCAATATACTAAACTGCAGAAAACTGCTTAACATAACTAAAAATGTTACAACATATTATGCCACACTCTCAGCAGAAACGTGGTCTTGTGTTTAAAGTTCAAAATTTCTCCTGGCTTTACAAGGATCTGTTCTTCGTTCCCACCCAAAAATTTAATCTTCACTGATTCATCCCCACACAGCTTTCGGACAAGATTACATTGATTTGTCTTGGCAGATTTTGTAGAATTTACCTTCTTCAAATGACGCCATTTTATCTTGAATTAAAGGATTAAAATATAATCTTAAAAAGTCTGATGTTTGTAAGTAGGGGAACCATTAGCTGCAACACTAAGCCAATGCACTGACACTGGGAACAAAGGAAGGAAACAAGTGACTGTCAAATTCAGCAGACTCTGCTTAGCTCTGCACAGAAAAGGAGTCAGTTTTTCTATTACACATTTGAACAAAGCTATCCCAAATCAGTGGTCTGGAGTTACAGGGCTCTTACTAAGAAACTATTGTTAATTAATTTATAAAATAGTTTCTACCACGTGCATTTATTCACCTACAGTTACAATATTAACATTCATCATCAGGCACTGCCATTTCTCATTCGGTGCTGCCCAGCTCTCTCCACAGCATGCGGGATCCCATCAGATTCAAAAGATGCCGTTACATCTTCCAGAGCAGCTTTCCATTCCAGCCCCAACCATCAGCCACTCCTGTCAAAAGCCAACCATTTTCCTCAACTTCATCCATGCCCCTAGCAGCAGTTTAGGCCGAGCTGAATGGTGAGTAATCTTGACAACTGTTCAATCCCACATTCTAAACTACACAAAAAGCTTCTCCAAATATTCCTACCTTACTCCCTGATGCCACAGACTGACTTATCTACTGCTTTGTCAATAGACACTTCATCATGGCTTAACAAAGTCCATACCATAAACTGCAATTCCACCAAAAAAAATCTAACTTTTGACACTAGTTTTCTATCATTATGTCCTGCTTGATGACCATCAGGTCTCCTTCAACACATCAGTCTCACCATTCACAAGTTCTTCCACAGCCTCATCCTTCCCTATCTTTTTAACTTCTAGTTTTGAGTTCCTCATGTACCCATTATTCCTTCACTCTTGCTTTGTTTTCAACCTTCAGTCATCAAGCCTACAGTTTTCTTAGACCCATTCAATTACTCTTCTGGAAACTTTCCACCTTAACAGTGCTGTTCCTCCATCCTGAGCCTTCTCAAACCTCTCTCTTCAACAATGCCTTCTCCTGCTATTTTTCAGTGTTTGTTTTTAATTTGCATTTCTGAGCATCTTTAGGTATCTTATTACAGTAAAGATACTATACAAATGCAAATTTTTGTTGTTGGTCATGAGCCTACCTTTATTAATGTTTGGAACTGAACTAGGATGTAGGGATTTAACTTTACAGAGCAGGATAACAGGTACAGAAGTACATTTACAATAATGCTTTCTTGGAAGAATGGTGACTCATTAAGTACACATTACACACCGTTAAGCTAAGATCAATGTTGTACTGAGCACATATTACCTGTACAGGGCGGTTTCCCAAGAAATTCAAGTCCATATTTTCACCAAACAGGTATCCCTCAGGATGTGGAGTATCAAACTTCTCCCCACCCATGAAGAAATGGCTTGCAAAGTAATTTCCTGGAATATGAAATAGTAACCTCATTATAAACAGTTCTGTAAATACAATTCTTTCAATATCAGAAAGTGCAGACAGCTGATATTTAAGAATAATTCCAAGATGATTTATTTGAAAGAGATTACAGTATAAATTGACAGACTGACTCAAATCCACAAGATTGGCTGTTGTGGAAATAAAGACTAAATGACTCGACAACACACATTTGAGAACATCCAGCACATTTTATGTGCAACTTCAGATGCCTCACGTTGACACATCAAAAGTATTTTTAAGAAGCTTGCTTTTCCCCAGGACGAAGTCAAAACTTCAGACTAATATGGGAACATCCTTCACCAAATGGCAAATTAAACAAGTTTGAACTTGGTCTGAATATCTGTGACAATTATACTTTATGGTCCTAAGAGCATAGACAAATTTCAAATGGCCGCCAACAATGTGGTTAACTTAACTACCCTCTGAAATGATCCAGCAAGCCATTTATTTCGAAGGCATTAGAGATAGGGAAGAAATGCTGGCTTTGCCAGTGACACCTATCATCAGCAATCACTTACTAATGAGTATGATTGTCTACCTAGGAATTTCAATGTCACTGGCCCTGGGTTCTGACAGTCCCTGCATGGCTGATGAGCCCAATCCTAAAGCCATATCTCCGACCACACACTCAACAAGTATTTCCGGGAAGTTGAAGTGATCCTTAACCTCGAGATCGTTACAATGATACCATAATTTTACAAATAAATAAAGAACCTCTTCCTCACTTGTAACTTTAAGATTTCTTCATTTCTAATTAATTATGAGACAATTTACTAAATGTATTATACAAAACATTTCCTCACTATGATGATGTTCAACACAAAAGTCTCCCAGGAAAAAGAACTGGATCCTAAACAGCTTATTCCATGTTTCTATAAACGGCATCATAGAATCACACAGAAGAGCCCACCAAGTTAGAATCAAAAGCTAACTCTAAATTGATACGAGTCCCAATTTCCAACACTTGGCCTATAGCTTGGTAAGTTTTGACATTCCAAGTGCTTGGGATTATGTTCGGCACGGACTGATTGGACTGAAGGATTTGTTTTGTGTTGTAGGACTGTATGGATGCAAGTTCTTTTCAAAGGATGACATGAAATTCATTCAGATTCCCACCACCCTGCAGGTGAAAATATGTTTACCTCAAATCCCCTCTAAGCCTCCTACCTTCCACCTGAAAATGATGCCCCCTTGTTACTAACCCTTCAACTGAGGGGAGCAGCTGTTTTCTGTCCACCTGGTCCATGCTCTCATAATCTTATAAACCTCAGTCAGATCCCCCTCAGCGTTATCTGCTCCAAATATGCAGTACATTTTCTAAAAACATAACCAGAATTAAGACACAGTAAAGTTTGTGTTAACTGGCAACATACCACTGGAATCTGATATCCTATCCTTGGAATATAAAATACTGACATTGTCTCTCTGAAGTGTTTGCAAAGAACGGACTAATGTTAAAGTATTTTTCCTTTGGTATTTACAACAGACAGTCAAAGATCATAAGCATTTGCACGTTATAGCAGATGTCAAAGCATGTTTTTGCTTGATTTCGAAGATAATCATGAATGACAATGGGTTAGTTGGGCACAACACCTTTCCACTGAGCAGGAGAATACAAATTTTACTGAAAGAAATTCTGTTTCAGTAACTTGCTTTGCTTCCTTGAACACCCTGGTACCCCTTTCAGCAAAACATCAGCATCCAGATATCTGTACATGTTCCACTACATATCAGGAATCTTACCCAACCAGCCATCCCCCCATACTTAAAGGCCCAATATATCTTCGCATGTCAACAAAACTGCTGACATGCACTAATCAATCTCCAAAAGTATCAATATTTCCCAAGTTACCTATTTTTAAGCCACAATTAAGTTTTAGCAGCATTTTAATTATGGAATGATTAAGGAGAAATCAATACTTAAGATCCTTTCAGTTTGAAAAAGAAAGAGTATTAATATAATTAAGAGAAATGTCAGAAGTTGCTATGCAACTCTTTATGCATCAAGCAGGGAGTGAGGACGAGATTGTTGTATTACCGTATTACTTTGTTGAGACACCACCAGATTATGGGCGGCATGGTGGCACAGTGGTTAGCACTGCTGTCTCACAGTGCCTGAGACCCGGGTTCAATTCCCGACTCAGGCGACTGACTGTGTGGAAGTTTGCACGTTCTCCCCGTGTCTGCGTGGGTTTCCTCCGGGTGCTCCGGTTTCCTCCCACAGTCCAAAGATGTGCGGGTCAGGTGAATTGGCCAAGCTAAATTGCCCGTAGTGTTAGGTAAGGGGTATATGTAGGGGTATGGGTGGGTTGCGCTTCGGCGGGTCGGTGTGGACTTGTTGGGCCGAAGGGCCTGTTTCCACACTGTAAGTAATCTAAATTTCACAAGCATTGCTCCAAACAAACATCGTAAACTATTAAAATTAGGAGAACTATGTGTTTTTATGCCAAGTATAACTTACTTTTAAGATATAAAGTAGTGTTATTAATGCAGATTCAATAACTGGCCAGTAGTTGAAGCAGCTCAAAGTAAATCAAGAAATATTGATCTGCAGCTTGCTGATCTACTAACTGCAATAACCGAGTCATTGGCATCAATGAACAGTACAATTATTCATATTCTACTTCTCCTATTTTCCCTTTTAAACAAAGTCCTTGCAGTTCCAAATTTATAACAAACCCCTGAAAATGGATGGGGATTCATTTAATTCATCACTAATTACATATAATGACTTAACTCACCTGACTAGTTCAAGTTGCCAATAAATGCTGCTTCAGCCAGCGATGCCCACATCCCACAAATGAATAAATTTTTTAAAGAAGTTAATTCCATTTTTTTTGCAGGATTTTCCCCACAGCTAAACTTGTAGATACAAAACAAATTTAAAACTACACATTAAAAGGGGTAACAAAAGGCTACAAAAGTTAACATAACATAGAACCTTGATAGAATATAAAACATAGAAAATACAGCACAGAACAGGCCCTCTGGCTCATGTATGTAAAAATATGTAAAATATAGTAACTTAACTACACACTCCTCAACTCACTGCTATCCATGTGCATGTTCAGCAGTCTCAAATGTCCCCAATGACTCTGCTGCCAACAGCACTGCTGGCAACACAGTCCATGAATTCACAACTCTCTGCATAAAGCACCTATCTCTGAAGTCTCCTTTATACCTTCCTCTGAATATCTTTCAACTATGACTCCTCGTACCAGTCAATCCTGCCCTGGGGAAAAGTCTCTGGCTATTGACTCTATCTATTCCACTCATTATTTTGTACACCTCGATCAGGTCTCCTCTCTCCCTCCTTCTCTCCAGAGAGAAAAGTCCAAGCTTATTCAACCTTTCTTCGTAAGGCAAGCCCCCTAGTCCAGATAGCATCCTGGTAAACCTTCTTTGCACCCTCGCCAAAGCCTCTGTATCTTTTCTATAGTAGGGCGACCAGAACTGGACACAACATTCCAAGTGTGGTCTCACCAGGGACTTGTAGAGCTGCAGCAAAACCTCGCGGCTCTTAAACTCGATCCCCCTGTTAATGAAAACCAAAACACCATATGCTTTCTTAACAACCCTAGCCACTTGGGTGGCAACTTTGAGGGATCTATGTACTTGCACACCCAGATCCCTCTCTTCCTCCACACCGCCAAGAATCCTGTCTTTAATCCTATATTCAGCACTCGAGTTCGACCTTCCAAAATGCATCACTTCACATTTATCCAGGTTGAACTCCATCTGCCATTTCTCAGCCCAGCTCTGCATCCTGTCTATGTCACACTGCAGCCTGCAGTTGCCCTCGATACTATCGACGACATCTCCAACCTTTGTGTCATCTGCAAATTTACTAAGCCACCCCTCAACCTCCTCATCCAAGTCATTTTATAAAAACTACAAAGAGCAGAGGCCCAAGAACAGAGCCTTGTGGAACCCCACTCAACACTGTCCTCCAGGCAGAATACTTTCCATCTACAACCACTCTCTGCCTTCTGTCAGCCAGCCAATTCTGAATCCAGATAACCAAATCTCCCTGTATCCCATACTTCCTGACTTTATGAATGAGTCTACCATAGGGAATCTTATCAAATGCCTTGCTGAAGTCCAAATGCACCACATCCACCTTCGTCAACCTGTCTTGACACCTCCTCAAAGAACTCAATAAGATTTGTGAGGCATGACCTGCCCCTCACAAAGCCATGCTGACTGCCTTTAATCAAACTATGCTTTGTCACTAGGGAAGGGTTTAAACTAGTTTGGCAGGGGGGTGGGAATCAGAGCTACATGTCTGAGAGGGGGTCAGTTGCAGATGAGGCAGTGACAGGATGCACTGAATCTAACAGGAAGGTTTCTCACGTGATGAAACAAAGGGATTGGTTAAAGTGTAAGGAGTGTCCAAAATAAGAGTGACAAACTTCGAGCAGGGATCAGTACTAGGGGCTACGATGTTGTGGCCACAGCGGAGAGGTGGGTTTCATGGGGCAGGAATGGTTGATGTTCCAGGGTTTAGAATATTTAAAAAGAACAGGGTGGGTGGAAAAGGAGGAGGGGGTGTAGCATTGCTAATCAGAGAGTGCATCACAGCTAGAGAAACCAAGGTTATTGAGGAAGGTTTGTCCACTGATTCAGTATCGGTGAAAGTTAGGAACAGCAAAGGAACAGCCACTGATTGGGGGTTTTCCACAGACCACCTAATAGCAGTAGAGAGATTGAAGATCTCATAGGCTGACAGATTCTGGAAAAATGCAGAAGTAGCAGAGTTGTTGCTATGGGTGATTTCAACTCTCCTAATATCGACTGGAACGTCATAAGTGCAGATGGTTTGGATGGAGCTGTTTTTGTCAGGTGCGTTCAGGACGAGTTCCTTACTTAGTATGTAGACAGACCAATGAGAGAGGCCATTTTGGATTTGGAGCTCTGCAACGAGCCAGGACAGGTGGCAGATCTCGTGGTGGGAGAGCACCTTGGTGAAAGTGATCACAAAACTGCCTCACATTTAGCATAGACTTGGAGAGTGAAAGGAGCAGTTACCGAGGGAAGATATTTCATTGGGGAATAGGAAATTATGATGCTATCAGACAAGAGTTGGGAAGTACAGACTGGAAGCAATTGTTCCACAGAAAGAGCACAGCAGACATGTGGAGACTATTTAAAGAGCAGTTGTTGCGAGTGATGCACAAATTTGTTCCTCTGAGACAGGTAAGAAGGGGGAAGATTAAGGAACCTTAGATGATGAGAACAGAGGAACTTCTTGTCAAAAGGAAGAAGGCAGCTTACGTAAGGTGGAGGGAGTAAGGATCTAGTATAGATTTAGAGGATTACAGGCTTGTTAGAAAGGAGCTCAGAAATGGACTGAGCAGAGCCAGGAAGGGGCATGAAAAAGGCTTGACAAGAAGGATTAGGGAGAACCCAAAGGCATTTTACTCATACGTGAGGAATAAGAGAATAATATGGGAGAAGGAAGGGCCAATCAGGGATAGTGGGGAAACAGGCTATTTGGCCCATCAAGTTCACACGACCCTCCAAACAGCATCTCACCCAAGCCCACCCCCTACCCTATCCATGCAAGCTTGCATTTCCCATGGTCAATCCACCTAACCTGCACTCTGAACTGTGGGAGCACCCAGAGGAACCCTTGCTGACACGGGGAGAATGTGCGATCTCTACACAGACAGTTGCCCAAGGGTGGAATCGAACCTGGGCCCCTAGTGCTCTTAGGCAACAGTGCTAACCACTGAGCCACCAAGTCACTATGCCAACACAGACTGGAGATTGTTTATTCTCTCAGTTTTCTGTCCTTTAGCCAAAGGGGAAATTTTCAGGATTGGCAGGCTGTAAAAGTGGAATGCTCCAAAGGTCAGTACAGGGGCCTCAGCTATTTACAACTGGATCATAATATGAATGACTCAGAACTGTACAATTGAGGCTAGCGACGATGGTGTAATGGTACTGTCATGGGACAAGTAATCCAGAGTCCCAGGCTACTTCTCTGATGATGTGGGCTCAAATCCCACCGCAGAAGCTAAATGGAATTTAAATTCAATCAATCTGGAATTGAAAGTGAGTCTCAGTGATGATGACCATCAAATAATCATTGATAACTGTAAAACTCCATCTGTTTCACCAATGTCCTTGAAAGAAGGGAAGCTGGTGCCTTCTACACGAGAAATAATTCAAGGTTTGGGACTGAACTGAAGTTCAAACAGAACATGTTAACCAAGTACATCATAGGATACAATTTCTCCTGGACTGTCAAACTGTACAGAGAAGAATGAAAAAATAAAAGAGAAACATCTGAAAGGCAACAGAATGAATAATAAATGTTATGAACAGCTATCAAGAATTTCAACACTTGCCTTCACTGCTGGGAATGTGGAAGAAGAGAGTTTCACACATACACTGTGATATACACCAATCTTTGACCAATGAGATTTTTAACAAATCCAAACAGCTGACTGCAGACTTAGCTCTTGTCAATCACTGAATGGTAGCATAGTGGTCAGAACTGCGTTCGATTTTTCTTCAAGTGACATTTTGGGCATTTTTTCACTTTGGCTGCTCTTTTATATCGAGTAGAGTTACGCACATTAGACCAGCTCTGCCAAATGGCTTTGCGAACAATAAAACATTCAACAAACATGTGCTTTGTCCATTACATTCTGCAATTTGTCACTGCAGCAGTATTGAAACAAGTATCAGTGCTGTGTTTAAAAGCATAAAGTTAAGGTTTTAAGTGACAGTCCTGTCCCTAAGTTTACTCAGTGGAGATGGGTAAATACCACAAAATTATTTCTCATGTAATACACAGTGCGGCCATCTGGTATTGATTTAATCCCTTGATTTAAATATCCTTAGTATCTCGAAGTTTTTTTTAAGATTAGATGATTCCCTACAGTGTGCAAACAGGCCCTTTGGCACAACAAGTCCACACCGGCCCTCCAGAGAGTAACCCATCCAGTCCATTTCCCTCTGACGAATATACCTAACACTACGGGCAATTCAGCATGATCTGCACATCTTTGGACTGTGGAAGGAAACCGGAGCACCCGGAGGAAACCCACGCAGACACGGAGAGGATGTCTGTGTGGAGTTTGCAGTTACCTGAGACTGGAATCAAGCCTGGGACCCTGGTGCTATGAGACAGCAGTGCTAACCACTGAGCCACCGTGTCGCCCCACCCAATCAAGGCAGTTAAATGGCTATTTATTACAGAATTAACATTTACCATTGTTATTTCAAAATACAAAACAGCATTCTTGTCATGGAAAATGACTGGTAATTTTAAGTTCCAATAACACTGGGAATTGATTGTAAACACTTTACACATTACTGCACAGATTTCAAAGCATCTGCCAAAAACAAACAACAGCTGCCACATTTTTGCAGACTGAAGCAAAACTCCTCATAAAATGTCACTTAAAATGCCAGCAGCTTTTAAACTAATATTTTCCACACATCATGGTAAAGAGATACAGGTGTGGTGCCAGAGGTCTACAGAATTACAAATGCTCACAAAAAGTGTGCAAGGACAAACCTTGCAACTACAGTAGAGATCCATTTAAACTGGGTAGAGTCAAAATTTTTCAAAACAGTAATCCAGTATAAACTTAAATTGGACAAATGTGGATTCATTAAGGGAAACCAGCATAGCCCAAATCTGTTAAAGGCAACCTTTGCTTAACAAATTTGTTGAAAGTTTTCTATGAGGTAACAGAAAGGGTTGATGAGGAGAATGCAGTTGACCTATCTACGTGAGTGTCCAAAGCAAATTTAAGACCACAACTAAATCAGCCATGACCTTGCTGAATAGCAGTGTGGGTTCAAAGGGCCAAATGGCCTACCTAAACTATGCATTCTTCAGAACAAAACTGACAGTGTTACAGGAAACACTGAGCAACACTGAAGGCTTATTCTTTTGGAGTGGAAGGTAGTGGACAGCTGGACTCCCCAAGGGTCAGTGCCAGGACCACTACTTTTCTTGATCTTTATTAATGACCAATGTTTCTGCCAACAGAGGACAAGTTCAAATTGAACAGATGACACTAAACCTAAAGTATTGTGACGTGTAAAGATAATGACATACTTCAAAGCAGCATGGAATGGATGGACATGAGACAGCTAAGTGTGAAGAAATACAATTTGATTGTAATATGTACCTGTACCACACTTCTGGGACTCCGTACTTTAAATTGAGATCAAATAGATGTGTAGTTTCAGTTTGATAAAGTTTTCCTTTTAAATCAATCAGAATCATTTGGAGCAATGAACTCAAAACTTATTTCCAAGAAAGCGCATGACTTCACTAACTGTCTACTAGGCTCTCTGTACAGCTACTTGTGGTTACAAAGTTGAGTTTTCATGACATATTGAAAAAATAGACTAGACCCAATAGCTTTATTAGAGTTCAGTTCAGAAACAGATATTAATTCAGAATCAGGTTCATCTTAGCAGAAAGTTTTGTTTATGAATGTTCCAAGTTGAGAAATGGTATATAGAAGTGACCAAGCTGTAAATATAAAAAGAGGTTCTGGGGATCAGAACCGGAAAGAACTCTCTACACCAGCAAAGCTAACTAAGAAATTGAGGAGTTAACCTAGGAATGACTTCACTGGGATGGAATAGCACTAATCAATATTGTTGGAGACACAGTCCCTTAGAAGAGGGGTTAATAATCAGGAACATTGATTTAGAGTAAGAGTGGAAGTTTGTAGAAAAATATTTTAAACTCAGGTCTGAAACTCACTGTGTGAGAAAGGTAAGGGAGGTGACATCACATTTTTAAAAATTTTTTGGACATGGATATCAAGTTCTGAAACCTATGTTCTGCTTTGTCTTTGATGTTAAGACTTTTCTCAACAGTCATAAAGCTGTGAGGTTCTTTTCTTCTTGGGTTAATAAACTTGCATTCTTTTTGTTAAAGAATTCTGGCAGCCTCATGTGACGAGGTTCAGCGATCCACTACCACAGTAATCAACTGCCAAAATTCACTCTGGGTTTTGACTGATCTATTTTCATCATCTACTGGTATCATAACAGTAGGAATAACAAGCAAAGGAGACAATTCTAAAAGGAATGCAAAAGACTGATCTGGGGTTATAGGCACAAAAGTCTTAAAGGTATCAGTTAAAGAATGTGGTGAAAACAGCCTGTGAAATTCTGGGACTTTATAAATAGAGGCATGTGGAAAAAGAAAATGTGATGACCCCTTATAAATGAATGGTTTGATCTCTAGTGAAGTATTATGTCCAATTCTGAGCAGTATACTTTAAAAAGCAAATGAAAATGAGAAAGAGCACATGAAAGATGAGAAATTTTTCAATTTATCATTGGATACGGACTTGGCTGACTATGCTAGCAGGTATTGTTCACTGCCCTTAAGAATGGTTCAGGGGCTGAGGGAGTTCAGGCACGTAGTTGTGTTGAAGATGCTGGGAGTGTTTGCCCCAAAGGGAAAAATGTAGACAGGAGTCTTGATACAGCTGTTGAAAGTCATGAGTGATCTAGAGAGAGCAAAACCATTCCTGTTGGTGGAAGCATTGAGAATCAGAAGGCATTGATTTAAGATGAATGACAGAGGAAATAAAGCTATAACCTGGTGTTTTAACTTTGTCCACCCCAGTCCAACACCTGCACCACCACATCAACAATAGGAATAGCATTTTAATGCAGCAATTGCTTAAGCTCTGAAATTCAGACAGTGTGGTGAGATGGATTCAACCATACCTTTTAAAAAGGAAATGGATAAGTGCTTGAAGAGAAACGATTTGCAGATTAATGGGAAAAGATGAGTAACTGTCTTACCTTTTCAGCAAACTGACCCAGATACAAGGGATATAAGCAACCTGTCCTGTGCTGTAACCATCCAACACTGCCAAAAAGTAAAAATCTGAGCTTTATGAAAATATTGAATAAGCTGCAGTTTCTTTCTTTAGAACAAATAATGACAAGCAGAGATTTAATAGAGGTGTACAAAATCAAAGAGCTTGGATAAGGTCTTTACAGAGAACAGCGTTCCTTACAGAGGGGTAAATAACCAGGAACACAGCTTTAGGAATCAGAAGTACGCAAGAAAAGTTGTAGAGAAAATATTTTAAACACAGATGGAAGTGCAGGTCTGAATTTCACTCCTTGAAAAAAGGACAAAGAAGGTATTTTAAAAAAGGTTGAAAAAGTACTTGGATATGGACTTCAAGGCCTGAAACCTTAGGGCCAGGAGCTGGGAAGTTGAATTAAATTGGATAACTGTGTCAGCTGGCCAATAGCCTCTAGCTGCACTGTAGATTTCATGCTGCAAGTATTAAATCCACACATAGAATGATTTCTATCCATCAGAGCAAGTCTGAGAATCCACTATTACTACACACATTAGTATGTCAGAAATTGGCATCAATGGCAAACTAATTCCCAGTTCAACTTAATGTAATATTAATTCTACATTGGTCTTTGTACATGAACAGAGTGAGAGACCATTACAAGAGTACTGCAACAAAACAATATGAAAAATTTAGAGTCAGAAATCACAAGACACCAGGTTACAATCCAACAAGTTTATTTGAAATCACAGGCTTTTGAAGTGCTGCCATTTGTCAGATGAAGTGAGAAGATACACAAGCACAGAGAGATCAAAAGATCATACAAATGGTTTTAATTAGATTAAAAACCACTGTCACTATCTCCGCCCACCAGAACCCCGAGGGGAACACTACCCCTGCTCATGACTCCACCCCCATTCCCCCACCACCACACCCACTCCAGTTACAAGTTCCGCTCCCACTCCAAGCTCCACACCCACACCAGATCCCAGCTCCCAGCTCTGCCAAGTTTTCACCATCCCTCCAGACCTTCCCCTCACTGAGGACGAACAATCAGTCCTTCATCCCTCTCCGTCCGCGCATCAATGAATTTAATACACGCCGTGACGTCTTAACAATTCTTCCGTTGCCTCCGCCTCCGAGCGTACTTTCACAATCAGGATTCCCGCCCAACTTCCGAGGACCCCTTCGCCCACCTCCAACACACTGCATCCACCTGGACACCCTGCGCTGGCCTATCACCTGCTCTCGACCTCTTCATTTTCAACTGCCGCCGGGACATTAACCGCCTCAACCTGTCTACCCCCCTCCTCCACTCCAACTCTCACCCTCACAACGCGCAGCCCTCCAATCCCTCTGCTCCAATCCCAAACTCACCATCAAGCCAGCAGATAAAGGGGGCACAGTGGTAGTCTGGTGCACTGACTCTATACCGCTGAAACCAAACGCCAACTCGAGGACACCTCTTCCGACTGCCCCCTCGACCATGACCCCATCCCCCATCACCAAACCATCATCTCCCAAACCATACAGAACCTCATCACCTCAGGAGATCTCCCACCCACAGCTTCCAACCTCAGTCCGGGAACTGCCCGGTTCTACCTCCTTTCCAAGATCTACAAGCCTGACCACCCTGGCCGACCCATTGTCTCAGCATGCTCCTGCCCCACTGAACCCATCTATACCTACCTCGACACTGACCTATCCCCCCTAGTCCAGGAACTCCCCACATATGTTCAAGACACCACCCACGCTCTCCACCTCCTCCAAGACTTCAGTTTCCCTGGCCCCCAATGCCTCATCTTCACCATGGATATCCAATCCCTCTACACCTCCATCCACCATGACCAGGGCCTCCAAGCCCTCCGTTTTTTCCTCTCCAGACGTCCCCAACAGTACCCTTCCACCGACACTCGCATTCGTTTGGCCAAACTGGTCCTCACCCTTAACAATTTCTCCTTCGAATCCTCCCACTTCCTCCAGACCAGAGGGATAGCCATGGGACCCAGCTATGCCTGTCCCTTTGTTGCCTACGGAGAACAGTTGATCTTCCGTAATTACACCAGCACCACTCTCCACCTCTTCCTCCGCTACATTGATGACTGCATTGGCGTCACCTCGTGCTCCCGCAAGGAGGTTGAGCAATTCATCAACTTCACCAACACATTCCACCCTGACCTTAAATTTACCTGGACCATCTCTGACACCTCCCTCCCCTTCCTGGACCTCTCCATCTCCATTAATGATGACCAACTTGACAATGACAATTTTTACAAACCCACCGACTCCCACAGCTACCTGGATTACACCTCTTCCCATCCTACCTCTTGCAAAAGTGCCATCCCCTATTTCCAATTCCTCCACCTCCGCCATATCTGCTCCCAGGAAGACCAATTCCACCACAGAGCACATCAGATGGCCTCCTTCTTTAGATACCGCAATTTCCCTTTCCACATGGTTAAAGATGCCCTCCAACGCATCTCGTCCACATCCCACATCTCCGCCCTCAGGCTCCATCCCTCCAACCGTAACAAGGACAGAACGCCCCTGGTGCTCACCTTCCACCCTCCAAACCTTCACATAAACCAAATCATCTGCCGACATTTCTGCCACCTCCAAAAGGACCCCACCACCAGGGATATGTTTCCCTCCCCTTTCCACCTTCCGCAAAGACTGTTCCCTCCGTGACTACCTGGTCAGGTCCACGCCCCCCCCCCCCCCAATAACCCACCCTCCCATCCTGGTACTTTCCCCCGCCAGGAACTGTAAAACCTCCGCCCACACCTTCTCCCTAACCTCTATCCAAGGCCCTAAAGGAGCATTCCACATCCATCAATGTTTCACCTGCACATCCACTAATATCATTTATTGTATCCATTGCTCCCAAAGCGGTCTCCTTTACTTTGGGGAGACTGGGCACCTCCTAGCAGAGCGCTTGAGGGAACAACTCCGGGACACCTGCACCAATCAGCCACACCGCCCCGTGGCCCAACATTTCAACTCCCCCTCCCACTCTGCTGAGGACATGCAGGTCCTGGGCCTCCTTCACCACCGCTCCCTCACCACCAGACACCTGGAGGAAGAACACCTCATCTTCCGCCTCGGAACACTTCAACCCCAGGGCATCAATGTGGACTTCAACAGTTTCCTCATTTCCCATTCCCCCACCTCACCCTAGTTCCAAACTTCCAGCTCAGCACTGTCCCCATGACTTGTCCGGACTTGTCCTACCTGCCTATCTCCTTTTCCACCTATCCACTCCACCCTGACCTATCACCTTCATCTCCTCCCCCACTCACCTACTGTACTCGATGCTACTTTCTCGCCACCTCCACCCTCCTCTAGCCTATCTCTCCACACTTCAGGCTCTCTGCCTTTATTCCTGATGAAGGGCTTTTGCCCGAAACAGCGATTTTGCTGCTCCTTGGATGCTGCCTGAACTGCTGTGCTCTTCCAGCACCACTATTCCAGAATCTGTCTACATACTGTGTCAGGAAATCGTCCTGCACACACTGGACAAAAACTGACCCATCTAAAGTACTTAAACTATTGCATTTCCAGTCAACATTTGGAAAGTTAAAGTCTCCCCAAACAACTACCCTATTACTCTTGCTCCTATCCAGAATCATTGTTGCAATCATTTCCTCTACATCGCTGGAACTTTTCAGAGGCCTCTAGAAAACTCCCAACAGGGAGACCTCTTCTTTTCTGTTTCTAACCTCAGCAGACAAGTCCTCAAATGTCCTTTCTGCAACCATAATACTGTCCATGACTAACACTGCCACACCAGCCCCTCTTTTACCACCTTCCCTGATCTTGCCGAAACATCTAAACCCCAGAACCTCCAACAACCATCCCTGTCCCTTCTTGATCCATGTCTCTGAAATGAACACAATATCGTGGTCCCAGGTGCCACCCATGCTGCAAGTTCACCCACCTTATTCCGGATTCTCCTGGCATTGAAGTAGACACACTTCAAACCACCTTTGTCTGCCAATGCACTCCTCTGACATTGAAACCTGATTCATGACCTCATTCCTCTCAAGCTCCCGTATACTGCAGCTACAATTCAGGTTCCATCCCCTGCTGAATCAGTTTAAACCCTTCCAAAGAGCATTAGCAAATTTCCCCTCCAGGATACTTGGTACCCCTCTGGTTTAGATGTGGACCATCCTGTTTGTATAGATCCCACCTACCCCAGAATGAGCCCCAATTATCCGGGTACCTGAATCCTTCCCTCCTGCACCATTGCTATAGCCACGTATTCAACTGCTTTCTCTCCTAATTCCTCGCCTCGCTATAGCACATGGCACGGTAACAAACCAGAGATAACAGCCGTTTGTTCTAGCGCTAAGCTTCCACCTAGCTCCCTAAATTTCTGCTTTACATTCCCATCACTTTTCCTACCTATGTCATTGATGCCTATGTGGACCATAACTTGGGGTCGCTCCCCCTCTTAAGGATCCCGAAAACATGATCTGAGACATCACGTACCCTGGCACCTGGGAGGCAACAGACCAATTGTGATTCTCTCTCGTTCCCACAGAATCTCCTAACTATGGGGTCCCTAATGACTAATGCTCTACTCCTCACCCCCCCCTTCCCTTCTGAGCAACAGGGTCAGACTCTGAGCCAGAGACCTGTACCCCATGGGAGTTTGATCTCGTCATGTTCATTCTATCTTAATTCGTTTGTACAGTTTTGGATTACTTGTTACTTTGGTGTGACCCTCAGCATGAGACTATTATAGCTATCATGTTATTCTAGTCATTTGATATGTCCCCAGCACCACTTTATGTTCTTTTTTGTAATTACCTCTCTGCCTTAATCAATCCGATTATCAGTCACCTCTTCACTTGTAAATCAGCTGTTGACTCTTTACTCACACTATCTGACATTCTTGATCACCTGCAGAGATTATTTGGCCTGTTGCCACTCCACTCACACCATTTCAATGATCCTCTGACCTCTCAGATTATAAATTCTGGGCCCGTGTGTCTTCATCTGACGAAGGGTTAGTGCTCTGAAAGCTTGTGATTTCAAATAAATCTGATGGTCTATAACCTGGTGTCGTGTGACTTCTGACTTTATCCGCCCCAGTCCAACACCGGCAACTCCACATCATGAAACATATGTTTAAAATTTCAGCCAAACACTACCATAGGAGAATATCAAGGCGAGGAAAAAAGTACAGATCAGGACTACAGCAATCCCTACCCTCATCATTATGGTTTCAAATTATGCTCCAAGCGCCATCAGACATTCACGAGGGTATTTAAGATCATATTTCTGTACTTTAGCTCTTATTGTATGGCATTTGTTTTGTTGTGTATTATTTTTAAAAAGAATTTTTATATTGATGGCACTTGCTTTCTTTTGAATGGCCAACTCCATCCTTCTGAAGTTCAAGATTGTTGATACCTGCAGAGATAATTCTCTCTCAGTTTCAAATCCAGTGACCAAAATAGTAAGTCCAAGTTTCACAGCTATTTTCTATAGCTCAGCATAACAGGCAGCACCATTTTGATGTGCAGTATTGCAAAACCCATAAAAAACCTCAGTGCTTAAATGGATGGCTTGATACAAATTCCAAATTTACGGCAGCATGGTAGCTCAGTGGTTAGCACTTAGTGCCTCACTGCGCCAGGGACACAGGTTTGATTCCAACCTTGGGTGGACTTTGCACATTTCCCCCGTGTCGGCATGGTTCTTCCCACAGTCCAAAGATGTGCCAGTTACGTCAACTGGCAATGCTAATTTGCCGCATTGTGTCCAGGCATGTGCAGGTTAGGTGGATTTGCCAAAATGCAGGATTGTGGGGATAGAGTGGGCTGGAGGTACTGGATCTGGGTGAGATACTCTTCAGAGGGTGGTGCAGACTCAATGGGCTGAATGGCCTTTCTTCACTACAGGGATTCTATGATACAAACTTAACATATTGGAAACTAGTGGATTTTGATGGTGCTTCATTGATTCAGCATTTAACACACCATGCCAAGAGATTTTTCTTCATTTGCAATTTAATGAATGAGCTGTTCAAAACTTGAAAAATTGCCAGTAAACAATCATAACCTCTTTTGTAAATGCCACTGAGATTCAAATACAATTCTCTTCCTCCATGTGTTTTTAATTAAAAGTCTGCTTTATGATCTGCATTTATCAGCTTAATATAGTAGACAAGAAAATTACACCATTGAAAGTACACATTTATTCTATTTCATCCATTAATACAATAAATCTTTCAATAAATTGTTAAATACTTTTATGGGGAATAAAATACAGTACATTAACAAGGTTCAAAATGCAATGATATTTCTGTTCATGGGCAGCAATTTGTTGAAAACTAGAAAATGCAACACCAAGGAGTGAAATAAGCCAACCATGTGCACACCAGGTCATTGCCTTCTTTTGCACATAACAAAACAAAATGGTCACTGCCAGGGAGACCAAGAAAATCCAAACATCAATACTCGGATTTCTGGTCTATAGTCAACATGTTGGGAGCAAAATATGCAAAACTTTTGCCATGTAGATTTTACATCACAGGATTGAAAAGCCTGCAATGAATTTCTAGGCAATTTTGATCGCAGAAACTGTTTGCTTACATTTCCAACAGCTGATTCCATTTACATAGCACCCGCAAAGTATCAAACCGTTCCATATGAGAATTATATTAAAAAAATTAAACATAGTGGTACGCAAAGAGATATTAGGACAGCTGACCGAGAGCTTTGTCAAAGAGGCAGGTCGGAACTTCTGTAAGGAGGATCAGAAGAGGTAGAAAGGTTTGGGGCGAGGCATAATAGGCAATGATGGAACAATTAAAATTGGCAATATGCAAAAATCCAATCTTGGCAGAGTACACAGACTTTCAAGGCTTTTAGGGCTGGAGGAGAATTCAAAGACAAGGAATAATGAACGCAGGAAGGGATTTTAAAACAAAGATGAGAATTTTATCAAAGAGGGCAGACTAAGAGCCAAAAGTAGGTTAAGTGTGTACAGGGAGAATGGGTGTACAGGATTTCAGGATGCTGGCAGCAATATTTTGGATGAGCTCAAATTTAACAGTTCAAGCATTTCACAACAACTGTCCTGACCTCTAATCTTAAATTGTCCTCGTTCCATCGTCCAATTTTATCCGACATTTGAGGGATTTTCTTTTTCAAATACAATCCCTCTTGAACATACTGACTTTTGCTGATTGTGGGAACCAGCATATCTACCTAACATTTGATACTTTAGAAACTAAAAACCAATATCACTGAGAGCCGTCTAGGCTAAATGCCTTTAAATCCCATCACAGCAGCTGCTGGAATTTTGAAGGCAGGTAGTGGTTCTTCTGCAACCAGCTCTGTGTTCAAGTGCCACTGTGGGACTTAATAGTCTTGGAAACTGCGTACAAAGAAGGTTATCAATCTTCTCAGTAAAGGTAAAATCGCACAGACAGTCCTCCACTGGAGAATTTTTTGGGGACTTGGTTACAGCGGAGGCAGTTATTGAGCCCTCTGCACCCCCGCTCTCACAGGACCAACTCATTGGGTCCCACTCCTCCACCTTTACCCAGTGGTCCTGCAAATTCTATTTAGATATTATCAAACACCTTTTTGAAAGACGTCTCCATGCCCTCTAGCAGTACATTCCAGAACCCAACCATTCAGCGCATTCAAAAAAAATTTCCAAGTCATAGTTGCTTCCTTTATTATGACCTTTGAATTGGTGACTGCCGGTTCTCGATTCTTCTGTCAATACAAAACGGTTTGCCCAATCTGCTTTATCCAGACCAAAGTCTAGAATAACTAACCTTTCATCCGAATTTTATTAAATAAATTCCTGATCTGTCCATTCAAAAATCCTTGAATGGAAGAGAGGTTAGGGGAATCTTCCTCAGGGTCATAAGAAATAGGAGAAGATCATTCAGTCCCTAGCCTGTTCCAACAATCAATAAGACCACAGCTAATCTGACTGCATCATCCTCACTGTCACTTTGAGATTAACCCAGAATAGGTAATTAATATTTTAGGTTTCATAACTATGTGAAAGTAAGGACTGCAGATGCTGGAGATCAGAGCTGAAAAATGTGTTGCTGGAAAAGCGCAGCAGGTCAGGCAGCATCCAGGGAGCAGGAGATTCGACGTTTCGGGCATAAGCCTTTCTTCAGGAATAGAGAAGGGCTTACGCCTGAAATGTCGATTCTCCTGTTCCTTGGATGCTGCCTGACCCGCTGCGCTTTTCCAGCAACACATTTTTCAGCTTCATAACTATGTGTTTTACTGCTGTATCAGGCAATGTAGTTAGGGTAAGAGATTTATCCACTGATCACCTGGCTTGTCATTGCTTGTTTTCAATGGGAGGAAATTTGCAAAATATTTGTGATGAAATTATCATTTTCACAACACTTCTCAAAATCCCCTTTTATTCCATTCTCCTTCTTGCCTTCTCTTTCCCATAGAGTTATCGAATCAGAGTTATCCTGCATAGGATTAGAATCTTTGGCACACCATGTCTATGCCAAAAAAAAACACCCTAATCCCATTTGCGTGTAATTGGACCAAAGCCTACATGCCTACTCCCTGACATTTTATGTACACATCTAGATGCTTTGTGAATGCTGCAAGAGCATCTGCCTCCACAATTTATTCAGGCAACATGCTCCACATATTTACCACCCTCTGAGCAAACACAATTCTCTCTTAGATTTCCTCTAAGCCACTTGCTCCTCATCTTAAACTCTGCCCCCTGGTCTTAGAATGTTTACCTTGAGGAAGAGAGTCTCACGACCTACTCTGCCTATACCTCTCAATTTTGTACACCTTAAATAGATGCTCCCTCAGCCTCGCCTGCTCTAAGGAAAACAAATCCAGCAATATCACGGTGAATTTCCTCTGCATCCTTGCATGTATATTCCAAGTCCCAGCTAATGAAGGTAAGCATCCCGAATGTCGTCTTCACCACTATTTCCCTGTGCTGACACCTTCATGGATCCATGGGCTTCTAGACCAAGATCCCTTTGTTCCTCAGAGATCCTGAGGGACCTAACATTTATTGTGTATGCCCTTCGCTGATTTGACTCCCAAAATACATCACCTTGTACTGACTAGGATTAAACACTGCCACTGCACTGCCCAATTTACTAGCAAATCAATATCAGACTGTAGGCCGAGACGATCCTCTTCGATGTCAACATCACCAATTTTCACGTCATCTGTAAACATATTAATTATATGTTCTACTAGCTACCTGATGAAGGACAGTGCTCTGAAAGCTTGTACTTTCGAATAAATCTGTTGGACCATAACCTGGTGTTGTGACTTTGAACTGTCTACATTCACATCCAAGTTATTAATGTACAGAAACAGCAAGGGTCCTAGCACCAATTTCTACGGTACACTGCTGGTCACAGGCTTCCAATTACAAAAATAACCCTCCACCATCATCTTTGTTTCCTTTCTGGAAGCCAATTTTGGATTCAGTTTTCCAACTTGCCTTGGATACCATGAGTTCTTACCTTTTGGACCAGCTTTCCATTTGGAACCTCGTCAAAGGTGTTACTCAAGTCCAACTGCACTATCAATATATTTAGTCACAATTTTCAAAACAAGACAGGATCTCCCTCTAACAAATTTGTGCTATTACTGATCAATCCCTCCCTTTCCAAGCGTTGATTAATCCTGTCTGAATTTTTCCCAACAATTTCCTTACTGCTGACGTCAAATTAACTGGTCTGAAACTACCTGGCCTATCTTTGTTGCCTTCTAGAACAGAGAACTACATTGCCTATTCTCCAGGCACTTCACCTGTGGCCAGATATATATTAAATGTCTCCACCAAGGCCTCAACAATCTCCTCCCTTACCTCCCATTGCAGCCTGAGATACATATGATCAGGTCATAGGGATCTGCGCAACTTTTACGCCTGTTAAAATGTCTAATACTCTCTCCTTATTAACCTTAATGCATCCTAGGACCTCATCATTTCAACTGAAACTCCTGTTTAAAAAAATCTTTTTCCTCTCTGAGTACAGATGCCAAGTATTCATTTCAAACCTCACCCACATCTGCTGCCTTGACACACAGGTTTGTCCCATTGTTCTCTAATATGTGCCACCCTTTTCCTGGTAATCCTCATGGTACTTAATATACTTTAAAAAGATCTTAGGGTGTTTTCCCAATTCCATCTACCAAAGATATTTCACGGTCCCTCTTTGCTCCCCTAATTTCCTTTTTGAGCAACCTCCTAAATACTCTATTCTTTTGAGGGGCCTCCAATAACACACTGTGCCTTACATATGCCTCTTTGACACTCCTTAACAGCCAAGATTCCCCGGACCTGTTGCCTTTGTTCTTCACTCTTAGAGGAACATGCTCGCCCTAGATTCTCAGTACTTTTAAAAGACTCCCACTTTCCAAATCCAAACTAACCTACAAGTAGCTGGTTCTAGTCTATGTTAACCAGATCCTGTCTAATGATATTGAAATTGGCCTTCCCATTAATTTAGCCACTTCACTTCTACATATCCTTATTCCTTTCAATAATGACTTTGAAACTTAACAGTTATAGTCACTATCCCCAAAATGCTCACCCAATTAAACTTCAATCACTTGACTCGCTTCATTCATAAGGCTTAAGTCTAGCACTGCCCCATCTTTAGTAGGATTACCTATGTACTAGTATAAAGAACTTGCCTGAATGCATTTTCAAAATTTCACCTGATCCTTTAACACTATAGCAATTCCAGTTAATGTTAGGAAGGTTGAAGTCCCCTCTAACTATAATCCTGTTTCTCTCACACCTTTATTGTTTGTTTATATATCAAGTCCCATCTCCCTCTGACTGCTGGGAGGTCTGCAGTATGATCCCCATGAAGTAATCGCCTGTTTTTATTTCTAAGCACTACTGAGATAGCCTCATTCAATGACCCTTCTATGACATCCTCCCTCATTATTGCAGTCATGATTTCCTTTATCAATAATGCAATGTCCTTAACTCTTACTTCATCCCATTCTAACTGAAACTTCTATTCCTTAGAATGTTGAGATGCCAGTCCTTATTCCATTCTGTTCACTTTCCTTTCATCAATCTTATCATTTCCATCCCATCTCCCATTCATCCCTCTTTCTATGTCACCACATTCTCAATTCATCCCTCCCATATATACCACCAGCCACGCCCCCAACTCATACTGGAACCCTTCACATGCCTTTCTGCTGTTGCAGTATACCATTACAATACGGTCTTAGCCAACTAATGACATGATGTAAACTTCTTCAAAATGGGAAGTTTCATCACAGAGAGCTGTAACTCTGGAGCAAGGCACTTCCCTCTGGAACACGTTGTGCAAAATTTAAAAATAACAGACACTTTCTGAGAAAATCATTACCAGAGTACCCTCTAAAGCTTCAGAAGGGAGATTGGGTGTGAATAAGCTCAATGTTTTCTATAATGATTACCAATGATGCAGGGCAAACAGATTCAAACTTACCAACATCTGAGGGCAGCTCTTGAGGTACAATGGAGTGTCCCTATCTCTTGACCTGGTCTTGGTTTAATTCTCACCTGTCCCAGAGGTGTGTAGTAACATCTCTGAACAAGTTGATTAAATTAACTACTAACAAAGATAATAGGGACTGCCAGCATTGACTCACTTTGATGCAAATTAGATTTTGGTGATAGATTTGTTAGAGACATAAAAAGGTGTTAGACAGTCTTACTGTATCTATTCTGTCTCCACTAATAGAAAGATTGAAAATGGGAAGACAGATTTCAAATAAAAGCAAGAAAAGTCTTTTCATGCAATGTGGTTAAGAATGCATTCCCTGAGTACAGTAGAGGGTCGTTTATTCAAGAAGCAGTGAAATGTTCATCTGCAAAGGCAGAATGTGCAAGCTTATGGGAAGAAGGCGGAAGAACGGCACTGGGTGCAACATTCATTTGGAGAGGGGTTATTGACGCAATGTTCTCATCTAATGTGAGCTGAAAGAATGCCCGAGATTTAATGGATCAAGGGACAGGTGAAATTTTATTAAAACTAAATCTGGCTCCCTCATTATCTGTGTAATGTGCGCTTGAGGCCAGCTTCTGGAGCAGTGGTAGCATCCTTACCCCTAGGCCAGGAGGCCCAGGTTCACCTGGTCCAGAGATAACAACATCTCTGAATGGGTAGATTAAAAATAGGTTTAAAAAAAGGGTGAATTATTGGGGGCCCTTTTTTGGCACAGAGGTAGTGCCCCTACCCCGAAACCAAGAGACCCACGTACCAGTCCCTCCTGCTCCAGAGCTGCAAAACACCTCTGAACAGGTTAATTAGGAAAACAGGTTAGGTTTAAAAAATTTAAATAATTCATAAATTATTTGGATAAAGATGGGTAGATAGTAATCAGCTTGCTGAGTTTTAAATGGAATGCCGCTAATGGAAATAAAGCTCACACTCTTCATAGAACAGCAAACCTAAAATTGGTTCAGATAGCTTTCTTTTGGAATGCAACAATGGCAGACGTCTGACGAAGTCTGGGGTATGATTACTCGCCCCAGTTTTCTGAAAATGTGCTTAATGCTTGTGAAAGAAAAATGTTACAACATTGGCCTAACTTATTTATTTATGAAAGAGAAAGCAGCATACAGCCTTCGCACATTTGTTATCATACACAAGCAAGACACAAATGAAGTTTTTTTTGGAATTGAAACCTGATATTTGGACATAGATGTTAACATTGTGGATACAATTATCAACATGATGATCTACTGACTGCTTATGAAGCATGGTCAGACTTTGACAAATTTTGAAAGTCTGAGGACAGTAATATTGAACAGAATTCGGTAGGTGCATTCGAGACTGCAGAAATCTTCATCTGGAAATTCACAATCCTTGCTGCTATTTAACTCACTGCACGGCACCAGAGTATGAAAAAAGGGCAGATTTCAAGAGTTTGGGTGTATACAGAAGTGCCACAAAGCCAATAACCATCCCTATCACATCACTGAATATGTACCAAAAAGGTGTCCGTGACGGAACTTCAATCTGAGACAAGGCTAGCGGCAAAGGATTAGAAGAAAACAAAATTGAGAGATCAAGACAGGAGAGCAGACTCATCAACTGCAAGTGAATCTATTTTGAAAACTTATGGCTTTGTTCGCAACAGATGCTTGAGGATATCAGATCAATTGATATGAAAGTTGCATTTCTGAAGGGAGGTCAGCTTAAGAAGAAGGTGCCTCTTTGCCCTCAAAGAGACAACAAAACCGCTAAAAATAAAGGGTGCGCAGGCTGATTTTGGTATTTCTCTATCTTAATAGACTTTGGGTGTCTTCAGATTAAAGCAGGCTTTGTCAATTTTTACTGACATCACATGGAGGAGCTTTCAGGCAGATTTAGGATGCATGTAAATTTTTTTTGAGGGAAGGGAGCAGCTAATTTAAAAACAGAGTCATAAATGGGCTTAAGGCCAAATTTAAAATTGGAAGTCAGGCTTCTGGGGCTTTTAACTACATCGGATTAAGAATCAGCAGAATGGATCAAGTGCCATTTTGCTTAAGCAATTTTTTGTAAAATGTTAGCCTCGTTGCTTATAGTCAAAGTTGGTCTGCACAGAAAGGCTTCCAAAATGGTAAGTGCCAGTTTGAAGTATTAAAGTGAAGTATGACTATGAAAAATCCCAAAGTGGAAGATATTATTCCAAAAAACAGAGAGATCATTGCGAGAAATAAAACACAGTGCACTGTATATGAAATGTCTGTGAGATGCTAACATAAAACTTGTTTTCAATTATGCATCTGATGCAAATCTTGATGATGGGTTTCCAAGAACGCAGGACTTATAATTTGAATGGTGGGAAAGGGAGGTGAATGTTGCCCTTTAGCATGGGCAGCTAAAAAGACCAGAAGTTATAAAAGTATCTTTAGTGATAGAGACTTCCACTCTTGGTGAGATGGTAGATATGGTACTTAATTTTTTTAAATTCTATAAAGGAGTGCTTTACCAATATTATATCACCATGGGATAAGATAAACGCAACATGTGTGATTGAAAACAAGATAGAGGATCAATATCGCAGTTTTAAAACAAATGCTGGAGAAAAGAGATCTCCAAATTGAAATAGCTAAATAGAAAAAAAGACGTTTGGAACTTTATTTTGCATGTTAATCTGTCTGAACATTTTGATTATTGTAGACAAATTTTATCTGAAAGCAAAATGGGGAATCTTACCTTCTAATACAGTCTGAAGGAATGTATGAGGCCTATGGTATGAGGGAACAGGTGATGAATATATAAATAGTTAATTGGGTGTGAATTAGTTGCATGAAAATGGGAAGCTAGTAATCAGTAGGGCGAGCGTTATGGAGCATGGCTCCCCAAACTAAAGCTCTCACAGAAATGGATTTCAAGTCCATACTTTTAAATACAGTTATGCTTTAGAGTGAAACATGCACAAGATGACTAGCCTCTTTCTGCACTGTAACAACTTATTCTTTCAGGGGCATAAGTTCACTGAATCAGCATCTAACTGAACAATAAAGTGCAGACAAAATGGTATTATAGACATTTTGGGTGTAACCCTTCTTCAAGACTGGGGGGGGGAGGGGGGGGGGTGTAGGGGGAGCTGCAGATAAAGGCAGCGGGCGCAGGGTAGTGAAGTGGGCATAAGTGAAGACAGGCAGAGGGTATGACCTGATTGGTCAATGGGAGGAACGAATCCGGTCGGTGGCAGGGAACAGTGGAAGGGAGAAGGATGGGCTGGGAAGGGAGTCAGCAGATGGGGAGGGAGATTATTTGAAACTGGAGAACTCAGTGTTGAGTCCTCCAGCCTATAGGGTGCTCAGACGGAAGAGGTGTTGTTCCTCCAAAAGGAGCTGTGGTTTGTTTTGGCAATGGAGGAGGCCAAGGTTGGTCATGTCGGAAAGGGAATGGTTGGGAGACTTGAAATGGGCGGTGACTGGGACATCCAGTTGCTCCTTGCAGACCCGGCTGCGACGCTCAGCAAACATAAACTTCGGGAATGGTCCACTGAGCATCACAACCGGACCAGGTGCGCAGGGGCCTACTGGACCTACTATTCACCGTTCAATTCAAGTCCCCCCCAAACATTCCCTTTCCGACATGATCAACCTTGGCCTCTTCCATTGCCAAAACAAACCACGGATCTTATTGGAGGAACAACACCTCATCTTCCGCTTGGGCATCCTACAGCCCTGAGGACTCAACACAATTCTCTAATTTAAAATAACCTCCTTCCCCATCCCCCGACTCCCTTCCCAGCCCCTCCCTTCCACTGTTTCCTGCCACTGACCAGATTCATTCCTCCCATTGACCAACCACGTTGTACCCTACCTGTCTTCACCTATCTCCACTTCACCACCCAGCACCGGCCAGCTCCTCTACCTGCAGCTCTCCCTAAACCCATTCCCAGTTCTGAAGAAGGGTTACACCCGAAAAGTTGAATTCTGTGCTTCCTGATGCTGCCTGGCTTGTTGTGTGACTCCAGCCTCCTGCCTGTCTATTTTGGATTCTAGCTTCTGCAATTTTCTCTCTAATCTAGAATGAGAGAATCTAGAATCTTACCTCCAGTATGCTTCTCCATCCCATTTGACACACAATCACCCATCTTCAAGTGTAAAAGGTATTACAATTTGAATCAACTCACACCACATAACTGTCGGGACTGGTTTTAGATCAGTAGGGCAAACAGTGGCTTCTGAGGAGGAGTCAAACGCTTGTCAAACCTCTACACCAGTTTTTACCAGTTTGTATTTTTCAATGGTGATTTTTCGTCAGCTGTTACTGAAAATTTCCACGTTAATTATTAAACTGCAGCATATTAAAATTCCTTATGCTGTAGCATTGAAACCAATTCAGCAACCCATTACATCTCTTGTCCTTGAGATTCCAGTGTTAATTGGCATGTAAATTTTACAAAGAGAGTAGGCAAGCATTTTTCAAAAGCTCACAATAGCAATGGCATTCCCCAACTGGCACACACTTTATCCAGAAAGCTGCTCAGTAGGAAGGGGTTAGATTCATAGTTCTTATTGTTTGAAGTAGATTTACCAAATTTCTGGTATATCCAGCATTATTTGGTATTATTTTGGAGCTAGATGATCTCAGACTGGCTGATGGGAGTGAGAAAGTATACAAGAAAGTAAGATCAAGCATACAATGGAGGACGCTGCTGGAAAATTGTGCACTATTTTATAGTGTGGACTGACTTGACAAACATAACACTACTTTTGACAAACAGCACTTTGTGATTGAAATTCTGTCATAATTTAACTATATTATTATATTTCTTTATAATATATCCGTAACAATTGTAGTAACTCCATAATATTTATTTGAGTCTCACCAGATTTCTACCCTGCTACTGCACTGAAACAGGAGTCCCAACAGACACATTCCAGCGTGCATCTTTCTGTCTGCCCACTAACCCAACTCCCATGACTCGACCTGAACCCAACGGCCCAAATCCACCTGATAACCCCCAAATCTGCCTCAACCCAAGCTCTTATTCACTTACCTCGCACTCTACCTTTTCTACCACCTGGCAGCCTAGCCATCCACTTACCTGGTTTGTCCCACCGCTGCATCCCATCACCCACTTGGCATCCTCCTCCCAATCTCACTCACGTGTTCTTTCATCAACAATCTGTAGTTTCAGCATATTTAAATCTTGAATAGGGCAGGAACTATTGTGAGAAAGGGGGCGAGGTTTCAATATTAGAAATAATATTTCTGATCATGATTGGAAGATCTGAGCCATTAACTTTTATTACATAAAGCATTTTGGATATATTTGACTTCTCTTTTAATCTGGCACTGGTACTACCACAGCTCCCAGTGATCCACCTTAGTCTCCATCTCTTCGACACATTAGCACTCGATGTCTAAGGACTGGAGTCAGTTTCCACGCACTTAGGCAACACAAATCTCAATCTTCTACTTTGCTGTCAGTCCAAAGAATGCTTCAATTCTGTCTGACTGCCAGACTTGCATGAAATAAATGCAGTCAACGCAAATCGGAAAACAATGCGCTCATTCCAAAGGTTTACTTATTATTCTTTGTGCTTCCTTCGACTCAGGGTCTATTGTCATGTGGTCGCAGCTCCGAATGCATGGCAAGAAATCATAAAAGATAAGCCGAGTTTTGTTCCAGTTCTCCCAATGTTCCCTGCTCCTTGTTGTCCCTTCAGTAACTGAACCAATGAACAGAGAAGCACCAAGGGCAAGAAGTAGGGAACCTGTCACTGGTGGAGCTGAAACACTACCCTAGGGCACAAAAGTTTGGCACACTTTGGGTTTGGGTAGGAGAAAGGCCTGGGATGAAAACAACAAAAGGCCAGAATGGAGACAGGTAGAAAACCTGAAATGAGGTCAGATGCAGAACCAGTGGAGCAAGAACAAGGGCAGCAGTCAACAGATAGAAGCTTGTCAAGGGAGGTTATGAAAAGTGAAGGGAGAATTAGCAATGTTCTGTTTCATTTCATTCAATAGCAGGAATTGGAGACAAAACAGTACTTGGTTTATTACTGTAAACTGGACACTGTCGGCAATGAATTGACACTTTTCAGACATTCAGTTGAATCACTCCATATAAGTTAACAAAGGCATTACTTTGCAAAATTAGTTTCATTTTAATCTTCAATGAAACAAGGTTAACATGCTGTTATGATATGTCTAGTCCTCAAATTTGAGATAGGCTACATAGCAGCTCACCCTATTTGAAACTTCTGCTCTCAAGACTAGAGCAGAAAACTTGAAATTAATCCAACACAAACGTAAAGGCAATGCAATTGCACCACCTAATAAAAGAAGTTTGTAAAAATGAACAAAATCAAAAAGGTAGCTTGAGAAAATCTCAAAAAGCCTTTGATAAAGTATGATTTTTACCCAAGTGCAATAATTTGGAATTTTTGTTTTGGGGTTTGTTTCAATGTGTTTTCTCTCGCAAACAGGTAATCGCTGTTGGAATCTGGAAACAGCTTTAATAAACATGATAAGGAATTTACCAGGAGCTTTAAATCAGTAGCAAACTAAAGGTTTTTTCTGATTTTGTAGGGACTGAGCAGGAAAGCTGTGAGGTCCATAATAGAGCTGGGTTATCCATAACCTTAAAATACTTAGAGTTGGAGGGTCACCCAGTTGGATGCTTCTGGAAGTAACCCACAGAATAACAGAAACATTGAGGAGAAAATAATATTAGTATGGAAAAAAAAAGTTTTAGATGTTCAATATAAATTTAAATAAAATCAATCACTTAGCTGATTAATTGAAAAAGAGACTCCTCTTCAAAAAATTTCTCGATATTCCTTTCAACCGGTTCATAAGTATTAGATACCCATAGCAATCACCATGAAGTTTGCACATCTAACTTGCAACAATTTCCAGTATGTAACATCAGGGAAATTCAATGCATACAGTGGAACATAATGAATTGCCATGCTTTTGCTTACTACAGAAAATACTGGCCCAATACAGAGTGAACCAGAACAGAACAAAAAGGCAGCAGCGAGGCAAACAGTGTGCGTGGAACCTCCTACAACACAGCTGCAAACATTCAATTAGAGTCGTCGAGTCATACAGTACAGAAACAGACCCTTTGGTCAACTCATTCATGCTGACCAAGTTTCCCAAACTAAAGTAATGCCATTTGCCTGCATTTGGCCCATATCCATCTAAACCTTTCCTATTCACAGACTGTCCGAATGTTCTACTCCACTGATACCACACTAGGAAAAATATGCTCAGTACCACTCGTTCTAATTTAGCTTAATTGCCAAGTACTATTTTGAAACATATCAGCAAGCTCTGCAACTATTGACTATTCTCAAAATATCTCAATTTTACTTTTAAGCCACAAAAAGGAACGTTTACTTTGACCTTCACCAAATATACAGGGAACATATGGTCTCCAAGATTCCAAAGATACAATCAAATAATTTGAAATACCCCAGGCTGCTGAGAAAAGAAAGCATGGCTAGCATTTCTACAGCACTTTTCATATTGGTGGCACAGTGGTTAGCACTGCTGCCTCACAGCACTAGAGGCCCAGGTTCAATTCCCACCTCAGGCGTCTGTGTGTGGAGTTTGCACATTCTCGCCGTGTCTGCGTGGGTTTCCTCCGGGTGCTCCGGTTTCCTCCCACAATCCAAAAATGTGCAGGTCAGGTGAATTGACCATGCTAAATTGCCCATAGTGTTAGGTGAAGGGGTAAATGTAGGGGAATGGGACTGGGTGGGTTGCGCTTCGGCGGGTCAGTGTGGACTTGTTGGGCCGAAGGGCCTGTTTCCACACTGTAAGTAATCTAATCTAATCTAATCATTTCTACCAGATGTCCCATCAATTGCACACCAACCCCTCAAAACCTCACCAGTTTTCATACCTGTATTAGACAGACATAATAGTTATCCACCTGCTTTAGACAAGAATAAGTGCTTGAGCTCTTCCATGTCCTTACCCCAACCCCCACACACCAGGCCTTGTTATCATATAGTCTGCTATTACACACAACCTTTTGTTAGCCACTAACAGTCCCCATTAACAACTGTTCACTCACTGAACGAGATTGTCATCCGATCCTTTGTCTATCGAACTGTTGTTCTCTCTCTTTGGGGCTGTATCCCCGCCTATTGTTTACTCCTTACCTCTTTCCCCACCCTATCTTCTGTATAAACTGACATTTTCCTACTTACCATCAATTCTAAAGGAAGGGTCACTCCACCTGAAATGAAGGGCTTTTGCCCGAAATGTCAATTTTCCCACTCCTTGGGCACTGCCTGACCTGCTGTGTTTTTCCAGCACCAGTCTAATCTTGACTCCACTTGAAATGCTAACCCTGATGTCTAGCCACAGATGCTGCCAGACCAGCTGAGCTTTTCCAGCAATTTCTATTTTTTGCTTCTGATTTACAGTATCCTCAGTTCTTTGTGTTTTATTTAACAAAATAAAGTTCATTTTCCATTCCACTTCAAAGAAATTTAGATGTACACACTCCCCATTATTTTCTTGGCTTTGACTGTGGTATGCAAAAAAACCTTGGTTGGATCATATCTCACGCTGGGGCTCTATTCATATCTCCTTTCACTTCTTGCTTATTTTCTAACTATGGACAAGACATTAGCCAAACCTTGCAAAACATCAAAAAAATCATCTCGATCCTCCTTGCTCAAAGATACTTTGTGCCCTCTTAGCACTTTTTCAATATCACAGCACTCTTGCTGATCTTTACTGTGAATAATTCAGTCCAGTTTCATCATGTCTTCTAAAGCCAATTCCTCAACATCAAGGCTTTATTCCCTCCACCCCTATTACTTGCCATTGATACTGTATTAATGAGACATTTTAACATTAACTTTACCTGTCATCAGAATACTCTTTTGATATAACTAGTCAGCACTACTCTCTTTCCAAGATAATAGTTAAAAATCACACAACACCAGGTTATAGTCCAACAGGTCTAATTGGAAGCACACTAGCTTTCGGAGCGACACTCCATCAGGTGATTGTGGACGGCTCGATCAAACACTATCACCTGATGAAGGAGCGTCGCTCCTAAAGCTAGCGTGCTTCCAATTAAACCTGTTGGACTATAACCTGGTGTTGTGTGATTTTTAACTTTGTACACCCCAGTCCAACACCGACATCTCCAAATCATGTCCAAGATAATAGACACAGCTACAGCTAAATTGATGACAAAATTGAAGTCACAAATTTCAGACTTTCATTGCTATATGATGCTTGAACCATATCTTCAATCCTATCCCTGTCATCACCCATTTGTTGGTTTTCTCGACTTTAGGTGCAACTCTCAATCTGGCTTGATTGTCCAGGTCTATCATACCTATATGCACAATCTAGAATTTCCAGGGTCCCAAATAAACTTTAAATCTACCACAACCTTGCTCTGGTTCATGGTTGTGATCTAGAGTATGATTGTTTCCTCTACTCCTACATGCCATCCAGACATTACTGACGTTCCAATAGGTACAGTACTTGACTGAAAATGAGGCATTTAAACAGTTGCTGGCTATCATGACAAAAGTAGCATCTAGATTTCTTACCTCAACACTAAACACTGTTTCTGTGGCTTGGATCCCACTTAAATTCAGTGAACTTCTCCAACAGGTTCAGGGAAAGGACTCTCTTCCAATTTGGAACCATATACTTTTGCTATTTCCATTACTGTGACCTTATTGCAGGCTTCCTTCTATAGCAGCACTCTGGCTTTACTGAAAAGCTGGGTTTGTATTTTTATTGCTCCTTAGGCTCTCGTAAACATGCATCTAATGTCAATTTATAAATCTGTGCCAAACGTATGGTGATGAAAGATTCAAAAATATAATCTCCAACAGTTTCACTGAGCAACTGCTTCATTTTTAAAATATTTTAATTGAAAAATAGTTTTTTAAAATATTACAATAAACCAACAACAATGCAAACGGAACAAGCCCACACTCATGCAACTGCTTCTTTTTAACAGAATAAAAACTCAATGAATTGGTTTCTTAGTCATGACAGAATACGAATCCAGAATCTCCTTAACTTTGCGTAATTCCTTAACAGTGGGGTTGCACCATCAACATTGGTTCGACAACTTCAAAAGCCTGTAGCCCCATCAAGGAAGGAAATTATCCTCATTTTCTATTTTATTCACTTTCCACCTAATCAGAAACATTTGTTATTAAACCTGATCTCTATGCAAGGGTTAGATTCTCCTCCACTTTTCACATCATGGAATACTTTACCGACATCGGGTGACAAAAACCTGAGTAGAGGCAAAACATTGGAAATTAAATAAAAACAGAAAGTGATAGAAATACTCAAACAGACTCAACATTGCAGGTAGATGATTTTTTTTTCATCAGATCTTTATCATGAAAGATCAACAACCTGAAATGCTAATTAGAGAAAACAAATCCTGATCTCACACTTTATGCTAAGACATCATACTTGGATTGACTGGAAAAACCCTTTTGATTAAAATCTAGCTGAAAACAAAGTCGCTGTTTCCAAAAGATAATGATGGGTTAAACCCAAAATATAGCAGAAGTCAGCCACTTAGCTTGTTAAGTTTACCCCACTATTAAATTAACCATGGTTCATCTAATAATCCTCAACTCTAATTTCCTGCTATATTCCCATAATCCTGGATTCTCTTAATGATCAGAAATCAGTCTATCTCAACCTTCAATATACTAAATTATCAAGCCTCAACTGCCCTTTGCAGTAAAGAATTCCATAGGTTCACTACCTTCAGAAAAAATTCTCATCTGTCTTATACAGACAAATTTTACCCTGAATATGCTCTTTGGTCCTCGACTCTCCCAAAAGGAGAAACAATTTTTCTGCTTCTACCTTGTCAAGCCCCCTAACAATGTTATGTTTCAATAAGGCCTCCTCTTATTGACAAAGGGTCAGTTAGACTCGAAACGTCAGCTCTGTTCTCTCCTTACAGATGCTGCCAGACCTGCTGAGATTTTCCAACATTTTCTCTTTTGGTTTCAGATTCCAGCATCCGCAGTAATGTACTTCTATCTGTAGAATCACTGTCCTGTGAGAGAAGAAATTCTTCATTTAAGGGATTGCACATTTAATACCTGGATGAGGAGTAATTTATTTTCTCAGAGGGAAGTGAGTCTGTGGAGTTGTTTACTACAGAGGGCTGTGGAGTCTGTGTCATTAGGTATATTCAAAGCCAAGACAGACGGATTTTTAATCATTAAGAGAATCAAGGGATAAGGGGACTCAGCAGCTCTTGCTGGGTGGTAAAAACCTACAGCACCTCTAATAGGGAAAAGGCAGGAAAGTGGAGTTGAGGATTATCAGATCAGCCATAATCTCATTGAATTCAAAGCAAGACTCAATAACCTGAATGGTCTACTTCTGTTTCTACATCTTATATCACAGCAACACGCAGAAAGGTAACTCCATCCAGACCAACACAATTCACTTTATTGGTACTGATTCCAGGAGCAAAAACATGCTTCATCACTGGCTAGACAGTGAAATATGTGCGAGAGGCACTGCAGACAGCTGCCCAGATTTCTTCAACAGATGCAAGTTGTAGTCTCAGTCCCTTGGAGGGCATCAGGTACACAGGCTTACCATCCCCTCCAAGTTTCCTCCAAGTCACACACCAACCTGACTTGGCCATATATTACCATTCTTTCAATGTCACTGGGTCCTATTCCTGGAATTCCCTAGAAACCTTTATCACATGGATTGCAGCAACTCATGAACATTTGCCCTCCCTTCTCAAAGCAATCAATCAATGGTGAACAACAATGCAGCTTTACCAGCAACAATTACTTCCTAAAGACTGATTAAAGAAACAATGTGCTTTGGGTTATTCCTCAGGCATGCAGTAAGGTGCTGCATAGGTTTAAGTTAAGGTAAGCAGAAGAAAAGAAAAACAATAAAAATACAACTATAACATAGAATTTGAAGAGTGAAGGAAACTAAAGAGAACAGAAGGTAGATAAAAATAAATATTTTATTATTCACCTTTAAGATAATCAGGTTTCTAAAATATATATAACACATTTCATTAATTTTACAGTACATCAGCAACTCTTATGGTATTTCTTACCTTGAGCTGAATGAAAGGCTTCTTTGGTAATCTCAATCTATTTTTAAAGAAAAATAAATCGATGCATCTCCACATAATCCACCCCCCCCCCCCCCCCCCCCCCCCTGCCAACCCCCAACACCCAGAGGTGGAAGTGATAATCCACTAGCTCTGATATTCTTCTAAAAGGTGAATGCTGCAGCTCAAAAATGGACCCAATCCAAAAAAAAACATAAAGGCAAGCACACTCCTTTCTCCTTTAGAGCGAACTCCACAACGTAAGTTTTAAAAAAAATGAAACAGTAAGAAATGCAAGAGAAGGACAAGTAGAAAACAAAAATTCCACAGATGAAAATGAATATTTATGCATGGGTAGGTGTAGTGGTTGAAAGCCAAACAGCAGCAATCCACTTCTGCAAAGTATGGGGTTAAGGGGTGGGCGGTTTGCAGCCAGGGAAACTGAATTCAAACAGCTGTATAGGTAGTATGACTCTGAGCTCAGGATAAGATCTCACAGCATAACACAAACCACTGGGTAGGTCTTGAGCACAAAGCAACTCTATGGCAATGTTTATCAGTTTTGAGGTGATTATGTTTGGATTTTTTTTAACATACTATTTAACCTTATTTTTAACATTTTGCCCTTGAGTTACTGATTAAAGCAGAGATTGGTATCATCAGCTCCACTTTTTAACAGCTGTTCTATTGGTAAGCATATGATTGTCTCCTATTACCTGGTTATGGCAGATTTAATTTGCCCAATTGTGATTTATTTTCCTTATCAAGAATAGTTCGACCAATCAGGTTCAAGTGAATATGTTAAATTTTTGATAATAAAATCAGAAAATCCTGGAAATTCTCAGGTCAAGTAGCATCTGTGAAGACGCAAAAAGATTAAGATTTCAGGTCTTTCAGTCACAGTTATCCGAGTACTTTGTTATTTTTGTTCCAAATTTCCAGGAACTGCCATGTTTTGTGTTTGCATTGTGATATTTTTCAAGTTTGCCAGACATAGGCAAGATGTTTGATTATAAAGATTATAATAATTTCACTGGCCATTTCCTGAAGGATAATGCATTGTGAAGGAGTTCTGAAATGTAGACATTGTTCTTAAGATAAACACATAGGAAAGGGACTACAAACATTTAATGTAAACTTCCTGGTAATGTAGGACCTAATGTAAACACAGCCCCCTGTGCTTGTTTGAAAAATATCACTGAATTGCTTACTTTTGCTTGAACAAATGGACACGACCTCTTACCCAGAACAAGTACTCTTACTGTATTCTATGTATGACAAATTATTACTGCCACCGCCTTCTACAACCAACAGATTGTACTGTAGGTTATTTCCATAGCAAATAGCCATCACAAGAACAGGTTATTTGACTTAAACCTTCGAAGAAACACAGCCAGATGTGAGGGGGGGGGGGGGGGGGGGGCTCATCATCCCACGTCTAGGTACAGATATCCTGGTGGGTATCAACCTAGTAATCGGACACCTGGAACCTTATTTTCCCTTGCTAGGACTTGTCCAAAACTGAAAGTAAATTAGTTCACAAATTCCTATTTAGATATCGTGCAAACTTGCAACATCAACGGCAACATTTTGCCCTTAAAACAATTTAAGATGTACAGTCCCAATAAAAGTTGTTTGTGTATTCTGCGGGTACAGTTTTGTTTTACAGGTACTATGACTAATTTCCATTAATCAATTCTGATCTTTTAAAGGAAGTGATTCATATTCAGTCACAATGGCACATAGGTAAAATTAGCCTCAAAACATGTCTTTTGGTATGAAGCACTAGAGACTGATTAAAGCGGGAAGTCCTGACTGAACGGCTAACGGCTTGGGGGGGGGGGGGGGGGGTGGCGGGGAAGAGGAGGAAAGGAGGCGTGAAGGACACTGGAGTCAGACAACAGGAATACTGGTTGGGAACAAAAGGTTACTGAGGCAGAGAAGGGCCCCAGAAATAGAAAGGAGTTAAAACATGAGAACAAAATGTTGTACTTGAAGCACCATGGCAGCATCTAGCATCCTTATAAACAGATATGCCAGATCTAACACAATATTTGACAAGACATTGTTTGAAATGAGCTGTTGCTTGGGGAGGATGTATGGTTAATCAAGAGAGTATCAGAATGAGAGAGACTGAAGAAAAACATGCACAACTAATTCAGTGCACAATGTGCTGAGGCAACACTTACTTTACAGTTGAATGGAAGTCCTCTTAAACAAAGAGGGCCTAAATTATGAAGATGGGGTCAAATGGCTATAAACTATCCATTACCACACTGAAATCTTTTTTTTGCTTCATCAAAATCATATTAACTCTTGCAGTAATTTTTACATATTACTAAACGTGATACGCACGCTTTCTTCCACTCATATAGTATTAATGGATTTGAATAACAATATATAGACATCATTTTTGAATTTGACTACATTTTCTGCACAAATACAAAAAAAAAATCTCGAAGAGTTACCGTTTAATTACAAGGCCATCACTTTGTATAGATTACATCAGACAAAAGACATCTTCAGCACCTTCAAAAATTGCTACCAGGATTGTGAATAAATCAAGTCATCATTCTGTACTATTTTACACTGACTCAAAGGCAATAATTTCAATAATCTGAATTGGTTAAAATGATAGAATTTTGCCCTACAAAATATTGTAAAATTTAACTATGCGCAAACATATCGGAGATCAATTGCCAGAAACAAAAACATGTGATCAGTAATACAGTACAGCAAGCAACATCAGGAAATATTGCAGCGAAACTTTGATATCAATCCCATCTGAGACAATCCAAAATAAACCATGAATAATTCACGAGTACAAAAGTAATAGAGGAACTAGGCCATAAGGTCCATCAAACCTGCTCCACCATTTAGTAAAATGATGAATGGTCTACCTCAATTATTGCTTCCTGGACTGCTCCCCAAAATTCTTGAACTCTTCTCACCTTTAAATACGCTTAACAACAGAGGATCAATAACCCTCAGGTGCACAATTTCAAAGATTCAGAACAATTTGAATAAAGAAATTTCTCGCCTCGGCTATAAACAATTGGCCCTTATCCAGAGACTGTACACCTTTGTGCCCAACCAGGGGGAAAACAACCTCACAAAAAGGTCACACACCTGAAAAGTTAGCTTGTTTTGCTTTTCTCTCTACAGGTATTATCAGGCCAGAGTTGCTCTGGCCTTTTCAAATTACCAGACCGAACCAGATTTGATTTGTGTTCTCTCAGTGTTTACCCTATCAAACCCATTCAAAATCACACGTTTTTCGATAAGAATATCACTCATTCCTCTAAATTCCAGACTAAAAGGTCTAATATATCCAGCATCTCATCAGAGGATTATCACATCCATTAAACCAATCTAGTAAACCTTCACACTACCATTTCAATTCAAGTACACTCTTCCTTAAAGAGGGGGACCAAAACTGTACACTGCCTTCCAGGATAAAAGCAAAATGCTGCAAAATCAGAAATAAAAGCAGAGTATTAGAAGTAATCAACAGCTCAAACTCAAGGAAGTTCCACCAACACATTCCCTGTCCCACCAGAGGTCTAAGCATTCTTGACTACTGCTACAAGACCACAAAACATGCCTACGGTCCAATCCCCTTCTACATTTTGGAGAATCAGATCACAACACTGTTCCTCCTTCAGCTTACAGCAGAAATTGAAGCATTAGTTCCCAAGACAGAAAGTAGTGCAGTGCTGGTCTGAGGAAACTGAAGGGTTTCTAAATGATTGCTTAGAGTCAGTGGATTGGTCCACATTCAAGAAATCAGCAGCCAATCTAAGTAAGTATGCCACTACAGTTACAGACTTCATCAGTAAACGTGTATGATGATCGTGTACCGGAGTTAAGCAGAACGTTGTCCAAACAGAAACTATGGATGCACTAGGAGATCCACTCTCCGCTGAAGTCAGGTCTGAGATTTTCAGGTTAGACAAGCTTGACCCATACAGGAAATCCAGTTATGACCTTCATAAGGCCATCGGGGGTGCCAACAGGCAATACCAAACTAAGCTCGAGACCCAGACTAACCACCTGTCGCTTATGGCAAGGCTTGCATGACATGACGGGCTACAAAGTGGTCAAACAGAATCACGGTGAACAGTACATCCCTACCCGATTAGGTCAATACATTCTATGCTCACTTTGTGCAAGTCAATGAAATGATGCCACCTGCCTCACTAGCCTCGGATGCAACTGAACCCTCAGTAAATGTCACAGACATTAGACTGGCCTTCTGAAGGATGAACGCACAGAAAACAACCGGCCTGGATGGGGTAGTCAGTCGTGCACTCTGATCCTGTGTGGACCAGCTGGCAGGAATATTCGCTGACATTTTTAACTTCTCCTTACTAGGATATGAAGTCCCCACCTATTTAAAGAAGACACCATCATTCCAGTGCCAAAGAAAAATCATGCAGCATGCCTCAATGACTCTCACTTGGTGTCTCTGACATCCATAATTATGAAATGCCTTGGGAAGTTGGTCATGGCTCACATCAATTCCAGCTTCCCAGACTGCCTTGACCCTTGCAATTCGCCTACTGGTACAACAGGTTCATGGGCTCACACTATCTCCCTGGCCCTACAACATCCCTGGAACATCTGGACAAGTATAGCAATGTCAGGCTCCTACTTATTCACTACAGCTCCACCTTCAACATCATAATTCCAAACAAACTCATCTTCAAACTCTTGGATTTAGGTCTCTGCACCCCTTCAGTAACTGGAAGGGTAGTTAAATTGTTCGACCAAGGAGCAGTGGGATGGCTTCATGCGTGTGTCCCAGAGATGTTCTCTGAAGTGTTCTGCAAGTAGGCGTCCTGTCTCCCCAATGTAGAGAAGACCACATTGGGAGCAACAGATAAATAAATTACGGGTGTGGAAGTGCAGGTAAATCTCTGATGGATGTGGAATGCTCCTTTGGGGCCTTGGATGGAGATATTGGGGGAGGGTGGAGTATGTGGGCACAGGTTTCACAATTCCTGCAGTGGCAGGGGAAGGTGCCAGGATGGGAGGGTGGATGGTTTGGTTGGAAGCGTGGAACTGACAAGAGTGTCGTGAAGGGGATGGTCTTTACAGAATGCAGATAGGGGTGGGGAGAGAAATATATTTCTGGTGGCTGGGTCTGTTTGTAGGTGGCGGAAATGGTGGAGGATAATGCGATGTATCCGGAGGTTGGTCGGAAGAAAGATGAGGACCAGGAGGATTCTATCCTTGTGGAGGTTGGAGGGGTGGGGTACAGGGGCAGAGGTGCGAGAAGTGGATGAGATGCACTGAAGGGCTTCAAAGACCACATTTGAGGGGAAATTTGAAGGAGGCCATCTGATGTGATTTAATGTTAACACTGATCTCTCTCTCTGCACCTTCTTAGTAGCTGTAACATTGTATTCTGCAATCTCTTCTCTTACCCTGATGTACTGGTGTAGTATGATCTGTCTGCAAAGCATACAAAACAACACTTTGACAGCACCTAGTTGGTTACATCGTTTTTGCAACCAAATCCCCTTATCAAGGGCAACGTACCATATGCCTTCCTAATTGCTGGCTTTACCCACCGGCTAACTTTGTGATTCTTGTTTAAAGTACACTTACACCCCTCTGAACATCAACATTTACAAGTTCCACATAAGAAAATACCAAAGAATTGCACTCGCTAGAGTTCTGAAGATCTCAAGTTCTGCAGGGTCACTGGACCCAAAGCATTAACTCTGCTTTCTCTTCACAGACACTGCTAGACCTAACCAGCAATTTCTGCTGTTGTTTGCAAATTCCATACTTTCAAACAAAAAAAATCACTTTTGCATTCTTATCAATGTAAAAACCATACACATCCCCCACATCACTTTCCACCTTGGCGGCTTACGTCTACATTGTAAACACTCAAACAACCAATTTCTTACAAAGACATTAACTGACATAAGACGATAAGAAACAGGAGTGGGAGTAAGGCCATTCGGGCCATCGAGTCTACTCCGCCATTCAATCACGGGCTGATGCCCGGAACGTCGATTCTCCTGCTCCTTGCCTGACCTGCTGCGCTTTTCCAGCAACACATTTTTTCAGCTCTGATGGGCTTTCAACGCCACTTGCCCCCCCCCCTACTCTCCCCGTATCACTTACCGATCGTGATGGACATATTTACCATCTCATTGGAAATTCCTGGGCAGAATTACAAGTAGAATCGAACTTAAAACACACAAACTTAAATATAGAACTGATTGCGATACGCGAGGGGGAGGGGGTCGGGGTCACTCTCCCTTACCGGATTTCGGTGGGTATCTGTAGGCCGAGTTAGCCTGGATATCGATATCCTCGACTCCTGCGATTCTCCGGCTGAGCACCGAGCCCATGGTCAGTGACACCGTCCCGGGCGCAGGGGATACGGAATAAACAACAACAACAACACCCCCCACCCCCCCCCTCAACCCTCGGCCTTTGAAGTCTCACCCCCTCCCCTCCCCTCGGGTCGGGTTCAGAGTGGCCCTGAGACCCGGGCCCTCCTGCCTCTGGTAAACCCCAGCCTTCAAGTCAAACACAAGGAACAACAACTATTTGGGGGTGGGGGGGTGAGGCGGGAAAGGGTGCACTCCTCCGACCACAGCTCAAAGCTCCGCGATCTCACGCCGAACAAAGACTAATTCACCCTCCCAGGGGCTGGGGGGGAAGGTACCGACAACAGGAACATTTTCTGTTCCGTCACAGAACGGTCGCAAACTTTCCCCCCTCCTCCTCCCCGCCCCGCCGCCGCCGGAAGTCCCTGTCTCCTCTCAGGAAGTGCGGGGGGGAGGGAGGAAGACATCGCTCGGCGGTTCTGGGAATTGTAGTTCCTCTCTGCATACGGTGAACGCGCGCAGAGCCGGGGAAGACTCCATTACCCGGCGGGCGCCGCGAGGATTACCATCCCTCTTCCGGTTCCTGTCTGGCCTGCCCCCTTGTCCGTCCCTGTTCCTTGTCTGTCCAGGAGGTGCAGGATGAGACAATGTCTGCTCATCTCCAACGGTGTTCCACCTCCAGTGATAATTCTGTGCGGGTCATCTCGTAGCTTTTGTCCTTTATTAGTGTGTGACTGAGCCTTAGCAGATTGCTGGGCAAATTAACTGGTTCAGGGATAACAGGAGCTTGACAACTCTCTTCAAGCTATCTACTTTGTTCATACAAAACCTCTTGGTTATATACATTTACAGTTCAGTTCTGTACAGTAGTATATCAGGGAAACAAATAAGCATTGGGGATTGACTCTATCCCCACAAAAGTAAAAACAAGGGCTGCAGATGCTGGAAACCAGATTCTGGATTAGAGTGGTGCTGGAGCAGTTCAGGCAGCATCCGAGGAGCAGGAAAATCGACGTTTATATACATTAAGGCACTAGGAGGGTCCGATAACTGAACAGACCCCTCATTTAACTTCAGGAAGTGGAAGTCTTTCCCCACTGCGTCTTGGTGACAGTATGCCAAGCTTTAGTATAGCAGCACATCCAGCAGGATTCACTGAATGAACACATGGAATGATCTGAGACACATATATCATCTCTGCCACTCCTAGAAACAACTTGCTGAGTCATTAAGGGTTGTTGTAAACAGTTTTTTTTCTTGAGACATGATTTTAATCAATGAAGTGTTTATGCTTTCATTATTTTGCCCTGTTTACTGATATTATGTCATGCCTTGGGCAGACTAGATTGTGAATTTTGGAACTTAACTAAAGAGAACTGTATTTAAATAACAATCAAAAGTTGTAAGATAGTATGACAAACATTTTCCTATTAAAACATTTTGGGTACATACTTTTCTACCACAATACTTATGCCTCATTTGATTAAACAAATAAAAGATGACTGTGCCACGGATATATGTCTAGGAGAAGGCATTAGTAAGACATTAACTTGAGTAAGTTGCAATTAAAATGTACAATGATACTAAATAATAACATTATTATATATTATTATATCAGGTAAATATTTTATGCCCACTGTGTCCATCATCATGGAAGGTCTCAATGTTGTATATTCCCATCCAAGTTTACTTACAGTGTGGAAACAGGCCGTTTGGCCCAACAATTCCACAACTTACCTGGACATGGCCAAAACTGCAGAAGAGATCCAGAGTACCTTCCTCCCTGATCTCACACTTGCATCCAGTTGAACCATAAAATATTTTTCCCGGACAGGGTGCAGTTCTTATAAAATGACCTCAGCATGTGTGAAGTGGCTTAACACCATAATAAATGGAACTAGAAGTCTTGGTATTGAGGTATGTTTTGAAGAGCATTTTTAAGGAGGAAAGATAGGTTCCAAAGATAAAGAGGTTGAGGGTGGGAATTCTGTAGCTGAAGACCTATGCAGTACAACATGATTATCAACAGTGGAGCAGAATTTATACATGCAGAAACATTGAAAGGTTGGAGCACTAGATGAGATTACAGAGTTAGGGAACGTAGAGGCAGAGAGGTGAACTTGAAAATAAGGATGAGAATTTTAAAATTGAGATGTTATTTGATAGGGAGCTACTGTCGGATCAGCTAGCACGGAGGTGATGAACAAGTGGAGTTTGATATAAGGATATGAGCAGGAAAGGTTTACATGACTCCCAGTTTATTTGAAGGTAGAATGTTAGAGGTCAGGCAACAGTTGGAATGGAAAAATCCAAATGTAATAAAGATGTGGGTGAAGATTTCAGCAAATGAGCTGATGTTGGTGGAGGTTAGGCAATTTTACCAAGGTGGAAAAAGGAAGTCTGAGGGATGGCATGGATTTGTAATTAGAAGTTTATTTCAAATATGTAGCAGAGTCTATGAACAGTCTAACTCTGCCTTAGACAGAGGCCAGGGAGATCCATTTATGGGGACAATAGCTAGGGAATGGAGTTTATGGCTGGAACCGAAGATATTCCTCTTCCAAATATTTCATTTGACAAATGCTGCATATTCAATAATGGAATGGAGGTAAGCAGCCTGGTAACTTAGCAATAGCAGGTCAGTTGACAGTAGTAGTAGTGAGGTTGCCATTAGGCAAGGAGCAGTTGCTTGGTCAAATTCAAATATCCAAAGGTTGCTCTCCAAATTATGCCAATCCACAATTAACGATTTGACTCACTTTTGAAACATACTGAATGGCATTAACTCTGATATTTCCATGGTATGTATAAATTAAAGTTGCCATGTGATGTTAGTACAAGTCATTAAGAGGCATTTGGATGGGTTTGGAGGGATATGGGCCGGGTGCTGGCAGGTGGGACTAGATTGGGTTGGGATATCTGGTCGGCATGGACAGGTTGGACCGAAGGGTCTGTTTCCATACTGTACAACTCTATGACTCTATGACTAAGTCATTTCAAGTTTAAGTAGCATTTTAAAAGCATATGGTCATTGCTGCCAAATGACCTTTCTGATCTTGAAAATTAATGTTGAAAGCATGATCCTTTGTTTTCAGTTAGAGAGGTTTTAAAAACCTTTTTTAATAATTAACTTTTTTTTCTCTAATTTGATCTTTCTTCCAGCTTATTATTTCCATTTAGATACCTAATGTGACATTGAATTCATCCGTTCTAATTTAATCTTCCTTCTTACTTCCTACAATGTTTACTTCACAATTTTTCAGTCAAAATCCAAATGGCACCCATGAAAGATCCTGGATATTACATGGAGAGATAGTATCACCTCGGAAGAAGTGCTGCAGGGGATTGTTCAGGTGACTGATACTGACATGTCAGGAGGAACCCAATCTATGTGAATAAATCTGATTGGTTGAGGAGATTCGTTGTTTGCATGTTCTGGTCACAGATATGCTGTTTTCCTTGCTGTGATAGTATCAGCTTGTGTGTTCATCAAGTTATCATGTGAAATAAATGAGAAAACCAAGCCTGCAAGAGTAAGTCCAACTTTATGACATATGCATTTTACTTTTTTCTTTCTTCTACCCAGATGCGATCGGCCTTGGTGCTGCAGAACACTTCCACATTACCTGTCCTTTGTGGAGAAATTTGCAAAGGGAAAATACCATTGACCACAAGGCTATCAGGCAGTGGTCAGCACATAGCATCCTTGAGACTCTGCAGGAAGAGGTGAGGGCAGATACTGTTGGGATGTTCTCTGAGCAGACTGTCAAAGTCATTTGACAAAATGCCTCATCACCAGAACTTACCAACAGTCACCAAGATATTACATGGCTGGTACCTGTGAAATCCTTCATGTACTCCCTGTCAGGTCTGCACAATCACACACTGCTTGAGAAGCAGCTGTGGTGGAGGTAGAGACTGTTTCACATCACCTCTGGAATGTTCCACTGAAAAGGAAGTCTGGAGGAAGATGCAATGGTTTTTGTCAAGGTTCATCCTGAGCAGCTCTGTGTCGCAGGACTCTGTACTCTATGGTCTATTCCCCGATGCACGCTGAGACAAACATCAACAAACATTGAGGGTGGCATGGTGGCACAGTAGTTAGCACTGCTGCCTCACAGCACCAGGGACCTGGGTTCGATTCCAGCCTTGGGCAACTGTCTGTATGGAGTTTGCACATTCTCCTCGTATCTGCGTGGGTTTCCTCCCACAATACAAAGATGTGCAGGTTAGGTGAACTGGCCTTGCTAAATTGCCCATAATGTTCTGGGATGTATTGGATATGTGCATTCATCAGGGGTAAATATAGAATAATAGGGTAGGGGAACAATTCTGGGTGGGTTACTCTTCAGACTTGTTGGGCTGAAGGGCCTGTTTCCACACTGCAGGGTTTCTGTGATTCTATGAATGTGCCTGAAGGATCATCAACTCAGTAAAGACAGTCTTTGGTCTGCCTGAAACGTGTTGGTCTTCCAAAGTAAAGAGTTGACTTCGACTAAGTGTTGCAGACAGGCATATTCCAAGGTCCAGGACTACGTGCTGAAAGACGCACTAAAGCTTGGGACAGCTGCTGCCAAAATGCAGTGGAGAAAGACCACTGCCTAAGGTCTTATGGGTCGGCACGGTGGCTCAGTGGTTAGCACTACTGCCTCACAGCGCCAGGGACCCAGGTACGATTCCAGCCTTTAGTAACTGTCTGTGTGGAGTTAGCACATTCTCCCAGTGTCTGCCTGGGTTTCCTCCGTGTGCTCCAGTTTCCTTGCACAGTCCAAAGATGTGCAGGTCAGGTGAATTGGCCATACTAAATTGCCCATAGTGTTAGGTTCATTAGTCAGAGGGAAATGGGTGTGGAGGGTCGGTGTGGACTTGTTTGGCTGAAGGGCCTGTTTCCACACTGCAGGGAATCTAATCTAAAAAAAAAGTACAATGGTGGTCCGTTACTGGACCTTACCGGTGCCTCACGTAAATTGTAACGAACATCTTGCATAAGTAAGAAATGCCTATCGGGAAAGTCAAACCAATGTTTGTTTTGTCCTCATATCCAAATTCTGTACAGAACCAAACTGCTTTTTTGACTATGTACATACATAGTATTTTTTATGAATAAAGTGTATTTTTTAACTTAAATAAAACCAGTAAAAACACAATTTGTCCAGGGCATCTCCATGACACAGGACCCTGTGCTCTTGAGAATTGATTATATTGAAAGGTAATGAGAAAAAAGTCCCTTTGTCACACTAACTTGTCCTTGAATATTCAATTTCTAATACATGCATATGCTTTGATGACAAACAGCTGGAAGTGTGGCAAGAAAACAGTACATTTGCTAAAGTATTAAAAAAAATGCAGTCTTTTTTCTATACCTTCGATTGTAAATAAAAGGTTAAGACAAAAAAACTAATTTAACTTTATTAGTTATTTCAATGAGCATTTAGTTGCAAATCCAATAAAATGCACATGTGCCTCTAGTGCGGTTACATTTGAGCCTGGGTGTCCTTGGAGAGGGAGCGCATAGGGTCCATCAATGCTTTCGATGCCTTTAGAGGGAGGTATGCACTATGGGGAATACAGCGCTTTATCTCCCTCTCCAACTCCATTTTGATTTGGTCCCTTCCCATTTGATGATGTGCATTGCCCATTATGGGTTTTCTTATAAACACACAATTAGCTATGAGTGTTTTTACTTCTTTTTATTTCAAAAATATACTTTATTGATTCAAAATCTTTATATGCATTTAATTCTGTACAGTCTTTACATACAGAGAACAAAAAAAACCCAAGGAAATTTCTTACTTATGCATGATACTAATTAGATATATTTGAGGCACCAGGAAGGTCCAATAACTGAATAGACCACTGTTTAACTACTTTGGCAGAAATATCTTAGACGATGGTCTTTCCCCACTATGCCTTGGTCACAGTTGCTCTAAGAATTAGTGCGTCCCTCAGCACATAGTCTTAGATTTTGCAACATGCTCGTCTGCAACACTCAGTCAGGGTCAACTTGTTATATTGGAAGACTATTGTCTTTCCTCGGCTTTCTGTGGATTCAGTGACTCTTGGGCCCAACCTCCAGCTCAGACATGTTGAGGCCATGCCTTACATAACCCCAGGCCCATAGCTGGCTCCGGCTCAGATGTGGCAATCCCATAAGCTGCATTATCGGTGGTAGAGGAGCCCCGAGTCAAGACCCTGGCAACTGATGTATGGTGGCAGTGTCTGGAGGAGTGTTGGATTGGGAACAGGAGATAATGAGACCAGGCCCATGACTCTAACTCAATCATGGCAGTTGCAGGAGCAGTGCACTACCTGGATGCTCACAGCATCCCTGCCATAACTCTTTGCCCTCTCAGCCAGAGCAACTAAGCACAATATGTCTGTCCTGACCTGTCTTTCAGCTTGAACACAAAGCCAGGAGGTTTGTCATTAAATGTCAATCTCACAGCTACATTTTGTGGCAGCAGAGTATATGGAAAACATATAAATACATCTACATATAAACACGTGTGCTTTCGATGCCTTTAGAGGGAGGTATGCACTATGGGGAATACAGCGCTTTATCTCCCTCTCCAACTCCATTTTGATTTGGTCCCTTCCCATTTGATGATGTGCATTGCCCATTATGGGTTTTCTTATAAACACACAATTAGCTATGAGTGTTTTTGTCTGAAAGTTTAAGAGACTAGTCCTCAGTCAGTCAAGGGAGATGCCTTTCAGTCAGGGGAGCTTGGAGCAGTATTCAGCAGTAATAAAACAATAAATATTAATAAATATATCTTGTTTTGTTCAAAGTTTGAAACTGAAGTCAGAGTATTAGGTCTCAATGTTTACACTAATCATATACAGGCCCTTACTCTAAATCTTTAGAGGAAACACAGAATAGATATGTTCATAAGTATTTTAAAGCTCAATTTTTACAATTCTAGTAATTCCTCGTGTTTGCAAGAAACACTGAATAGCCTTGACAATACTCCCTTTTGAAACTAGAAGATACATATAGCTTGTTGGGCTAAAAGGATATAACGATATCAGGAGAAAGTGGATAAAAGGGTATTGAGTTGGCTGATCAGCCGTAATCATATTGAAAGGTGGAGCAGGCTCAAAGGACCAAATGGCCTACTCCACTCCAAGTTTCAATGTTTCTGTTTCTATTTCCTTTCAATGTCATACAAATGTAAAATGAGACACAATTCAGTAGGGTTTCTTCAAATGACATGAGATTAAAGTAAGGTAGATTCCCCATAGTTTCAATTTGAATATTGGTTTCATGATGTATGTTTCAGATTATTAACTGCAATTGAATATTTGGTTACCATATTGCCAGAGTAATAGTAAAAATCATGATCTGATGATCAAATTAATGTGCGTTTATACATTACTTTGGTTAGTTGTCATGTGATTTGCAACATATTTGACGTTTTTTTTGCAAATGATTTTGGCCTGCTGTCCTTTCTAAACTGTATTTGGATTGGCAATGTTATACTACTATAAATAAGAGGTACTATGTCTTTGCATACACATTTCCAGGGTGTTGATAGGGTCTAATCAAATTCCTGTAGTTCCAAAATGTGTCCCATTGCAATCTTCAATAATTACTTTTTGAATGTAGATTTAAATGAAAATAATAGCGACCCTTACGACTTTTTCCAATTAAGAGCATAGTACAAGGTCAAAGAAGTTATTTTCAGAGGAAGTTGGAAACTGAGCCGTACAGCGTGATCAAGAGCAGCAGCTCCTCTCCCGTGGTAGTAAAACCACACACGATTGTTTACAAAATGAATGTATCAGGAAGGGACTTGAAAGAAATGTTTACGGTATTTTGTGATTAAGGCCTGCGCGCATTGAATTCTCATTATCAAATATTCACTTGCATCAGTATATGCCAGTTAGTTACCACTCCCTTCCCTGGCGTGTACTCAGTCTGCCCATTAACAAACACCACACTCACGTGGCTCTGGCTGTCTTTGCTACAAAGACACCGCGCACTCTCATTGGTGCAGCCTCAGTGTTTACCTTCTCCTTTCGAAAGCTGCCTTATATGGTCCGATACCATCACAACTTGGCGTCTGACTGGCCGCACCTATCTGTCAATCAAACGCGTCATCGCAGAGCGGGCTGGACCTGCGGCAAGAGGCCCGCGGAATGCCGGGAGGCCTTGTAATCACCCCATCCCCCACCGCCCCGACACCCCCACACACACACACGCAACTTGAACATTTCATTGGTGCGCTCTCGCCCCCCCTAATACGTTCATTTATTCCATAACGCTTCATCCTGTCGCTGCTCTCCGTCACAGTCCGATTCTCGGGGAAACCGGGCCGGCACCTTCGAGCATGTGGGGAATTTTGTTTCAGAATAAAGTTTTCTTTTGTGTGTGAAGCGCCAGCCAAAGGGGATGGGGCGGAGTAAAGTAAATCACGTTCCCATATTAATAACGAGCCTGATTTATGGTCTGGAGGAAGGGCTGGGAGAATGCCTTGTTTGGATTGTCTGCCCCTCCCCCACCGGCACGGGCACGCAGACCGTTAGGGGGAGCGAGCGGGCCGGTGACGTCACGGGGATCCGACGATCGGCTGCAGCCGCCGTCCGTCAAGGAGATGGGCGGGCCCTCACGCCAGACAGATAACCAAACAGACGGGGGAGGGGGGGGGGCGCGAGGACCGACACGTGGGGTCGGGCCGGGCCGACGCAAGGGCGCTGGGTGGGCGGGCGGGGAGCGGTAGCCAATCAGGCGGCGCAGGTTGGGCAGCCCCTGCCGCTCCGGATGACGTCAAGAGCGATGAGGACGGTCAATCATCGTTGGGGGTGGGTGGGCGGGGCCGCGGTGGAGGCTCAACCAATCAGGCGGCCGGCCGAGGGAAACGGGGGGGGGCGGAGGGAAGCTGTCAATCAGAGGGCGAGGGGCGGGGCTGGGCTGTCGGAGCGCCTTGGTAAATATTTGTATTGGTGTTTGGGAGTCCATGGTGTGTGGGTGCCCGCGAGTGCCGGGCCCAGGGAGCACCAAAACAACAACAACAATAACAACAGTGCGGTAGGCAACGGCCCGACACCCGCCTCCCCCCCACAACACACACACTGACTGAGTCGGTGTCGAGCCGGGGAGAGAGCCCTGTGAGCAGCAGCAGCAGCACTGTGTGTGTGTGAGGGAGAGGGAGAGGGAGAGGGAGCGCGCGGGCGGGCGGGATGTCCGTTAATATGGACGAGCTGAAGCACCAAGTGATGATCAATCAGTTCGTGTTGACCGCAGGCTGTGCGGCCGACCAGGCCAAGCAGCTCTTACAGGCGGCGCACTGGCAGTTCGAGGTAAGACGGTGGGGGGGGGGGGTAGGGGCGGGGGGAGGTGGCTGGGGTCCTGGGGGTGGGGAAAGTGATGGTTTGAACCGTCCGTTCTGACCCTATCTCCGTCTCTCTCTTTTCTTCCTCCCCCCCCCCCCCCCCCAATGTAGACGGCCCTCAGCGCCTTCTTCCAGGAAGCCAACGTCCCGTACAATCATCACCATCAGATGGTAAGCGGGAAAATGGGGGGGGGGAGGGGATAACTCGGGGGTGGGGGGTGTTGGGGGTGGTGAGGTGATCTTTTCGGGTGTTTTGTTTGTGTAAACCCTCCTTTCTTCACACCCTCCTGTCCTCCCGGGGGCCGGCCGGCGCCGCCATGTTGGGATCGGGCAGCCAGAGGGAAAATAAACACAGTGTGTGTGTGTGAGAGAGAGAGAGAGAGAGCCGGCTCATCATGTCGGACACAGAGAGAGAGGATCCTTCAGTAATCCTGGCAGCACCTCTCTGCCTCGATTGGATATCCCCCACCCCCCCCAGAGAGGAGGGGAGTATTTAGAGGAAATAACCCCCCCCGCCCCCTTAAAAATACTCCCTTGATTAGATGGCACACTTTCCTCCCCACTATTAAAAAGCAGACACCCCCCCACTATCAAAATGCACACTTTTTTTCCCCCCCACTATCAAAATGCACACTCTTTCCCCATTACCCAAAATGCACACTCGTTCTCTCCCCTCTTCCCTCCCCCCCCATTCAAAATGCACACCCTCCCCACATGGATGAACCTAAAGGTTTCTCTTACCCCCCCCCCCCCCCCACACACACGAATGTATTCGTTGGCAGAGTTTGTCACCGTCTATGTTTTGATCGTAATGTTATGGTTTCCGCTCGCCACGTTCACCCTCGTATTGAAGATCACCGGCGTTTGTTTTCTTTTTTTTCTTATCTCTTTGAAAATGTGCCGCTGTTGTGTGCCCCCCCTCCCTTTTTTATTTTTTTCTGTTCGCGATCTTTTTGTCAACTCTGCGATGACGACGAACATTTTTCGAGTTGTTGCAGCACCCACTTCATGTGTGGTCAACGCCGCCCTTTCCTGGGTTTTTCTTTGAAAGGAGCCGTGTGCTATATCTGGCTGTTGCTGTGTTTGGCCTCATGCTGTTCCTAACGTATTAGATGTCAGTTGATAATCTATTGTATCTGTTTTAAAATGCATATTGTGCCCATGTGTCGATAGATAATGTGGATTTTGGGAAAGTTTTTTTTGTGTGACAAAGTACACATTGCCACATTTTTCTCCAGTATATTTACAAATGAAGCGAATAATAGAGGCTGGATTTGTAGAGATGCAGATTGTGTTCAGAAGGTCGGAGATTATGAGGAAGCCATGTTTGATCTGAATTAGTTTAACCTAAAAAAAAATTGCTTGTACACAAGCATGTGGCAGAATCCTTATCAGTATTGCTTAACATTGTGTTGGTAATCTGCATGGCAGTTAAAAGTTTTTTTAAGCGTTGTTTTTAATACATTTTAGGTTGAAAGAGATAACTCGTCTGTTTACAGTGTGGGATGTATTGAGGCAGTTTTTTGAAGTGTGGGTGGTACATCTTAACCATTGGCTAACTCATTAAAAATGAATATTCACTGTCATAGTCATCCTAATCTGACACAGTCCCATTTTCCAGCATTTGGTTCATATCCTCTTTAAAGCCTTCCTATTCATAAATGTTGTAATTGTATCCATCTCCACCACTTCCTCTGGCAGTTTGTTCTACACACCACCCTCTTTGTGAAAACGTTACCCCTATGGTCCTTTTTAAATCTTTTGCCTCTCACCTTAAACCTATACACTCTCGTTTTGGACTCCTCCACCCTAAGAAAAAGACATGACTATTTACCCTATCCATGTCTCCACAAACCCCTGATGAGGGAACAGCACTCCGAAAGCTAGTGCTTCTAAATAAACCTGTTGGACTATAACCTGGTGTTGTTTGATTTTTAACTTTGTCCCCCCCAGTCCAACACTGGCATCTCCTCCAAATCATGTCTCCCATGATTTTATAAAAACTCTTAAGGTTATCCTTCAGCTTCCAACGCTCCTTTAAAAAAAACTCCAGCCTATTCTGTCTATAACTCAAACCCTCCAGCCCTGGCAACATCCTTGTAAATCTCTTCTCACAGGAATGTTGTTTAAGCTTCTGAATGAAATCAGTAAATTCTGAACAAAACTGTGAGCCATAGTACTGTTTGCTTTATTTCCAACTTATTTACTCGCTTACTAGTGAACTTTCAAACGCACAGTCTGAACAGTTCTAGTAAAATGTTTGATCATTTTCATGTCTTTTCTTCTAAAGTACATTAGTGTGTTAGGAAATCTTAAAGAAGTGTTCTCATTAATTTTATTCCTTGCACTGTCTACACATGGGCAAGTGGGTTATGTATGGGGCCTCATTTCCATTGAATCACTACTTCCAGCTTTCAAAAGACAATGATTATGCAGAAAGCTATTGTGTCTAGAGAAAATAAGAATAACAACATAGCTTTGCCTGAGATTTTTTTAAGGAATTGGCAGGATGAAAAGATTTGTGGTGGGTGTTGGGCCACACCATTTACTGTGCCCTGCTCCATGTGTTTGTGTTGTGATACAGCAGTTTTTCCACCCATCCCCCCCATATGACAATTCTCTCAAAAACAGCCCTCCATGTAAACACAGGCATTTCCCACTTGTCAGGAAGTTGAACTAAAATGGATTCTCTATGAAACATGCATTGTATAGCTGTTAAAGTTTGCCTCAGGAAGATCCATGTTGTTAGAATAAGTGGTTGTTGATTCCACATTTTGATTTTTTTTAATTTAAAGAAATAATTTTAAAACTTGCAATTTCTTTAATTTATATTCTTTAGAGTGTGTGAATCTTAATTGTCCGTTGAAAAATTTGTGGTGGTGTTTCAATTTTTTTATGTACAAACCGTCAAAAAATTAACAGCAATGTCATTGTACTTTGCCTCCTAGTAAAATACACATTTAAAATGTATGATGGTTGTTAAGCAAAAGTTTTAAGGGGGGTAGGCCAAATTAAAAGCTTCCTGTGATTGGGAGATTGTCCAGTACTTACAATTTTCAAAGAAATATTTTGAATTTTGTCCTCCTTGAGTCTCTGGTATGGAAAACTCTGATTTCTATGAATAGAGGCCTTAGATCTGGAAGTGATATCCGTAGTTATTCAAGAACCAGATGTGACCTGCCATTTCAATTGCATCAGATATAGCCAAACCTCAAGCAACCTAGTCTTGTCTGCCAGGCCAGGCTGAGATTGTTGGAAATCAGACGTTAGTGGATGCAAGGCTGACAAAATGAAAGAATTGATGTGATCACCATTCAAATCTTTTTACTGTGAACAAAGCAAAACATATGCTTAATGTTATATTGGCGTCAGCTGCTTTTCATTGACATAAAAATATATAATCAAAATTGTGGAAAAAGATGGGGTGTGCGTTAAAGTAGAAACTGTTACTATAAACAAATAATTCTTATGGAGACATTTTCTAAAGACAAAGAACTCTCTATATTTACAAAATGCCAGATGTTTGGGTTTAGTTTCTACTGATAATTTTTGGATACATGTTTGTGTTTTTATTTTGTTTAAAAATTTTGAAGGTGAATTTGGAATGGAATGATTTAGTCTTTTTTGTTTTAAATTAAACCAGCTTTTTTAATGTAATGGGATAAATGATGTTCCATAATCAAAATTTGCTTGTCTTTAATTTCCTTTTTGATTTTAGGTTTTAAATTTTAAAAAAGGGAGCTAACATCCAAGGGAAATAATTGAAGATGAATTATGTTTCCACTTCAAACTATAACTTTGCCCTCCTGTTTTGAACCAAAACAGATCAATAAATATTAACTTTTTAACAAGGTTTAATTGTTCAGTTGACTACTGGGTTTTAGTGAGACTCCAGTGAGTTTTAAATTCTTAAGAACTTTTTTTTAAATTTGAAATTCACCTTGGCCTGTTGCACATCCTTTTGTGCTTTTATGTTTTGAATAGTGCAGGTACATGCTCCCTTTCTGAGAGCTCCCTTTTATAAGTATAATTGAGTGTATCACTGGACCAGAAAACAAAATATTGAGCTGAAGTTGCTGGTATGCTGCTTAGATTATCGGAGTATTTGGGAGCCTGTAGTTAACTTGAATGACTTGTGTATTATATGAAGAGGCTTATTTATTTTTACTAAGGAAGCATAATAAGCTATTTTTCCTCTTTTTCATTACCAATTTTCTCCCATTGCTGATCTGAAGACATTGAATTATATACCAGCAAAGAATCAAAGTATTGGACAATCTTTCTTTCTGGAAATTAATTGGTTTTGCATGTGATTGTCTACTTAATACTTGACTATTGGAAGGGCAATAGTTAAGCCATATTCTATCCTCGCACAATGTGCACAGATTATATTTTTTTCTTATCCCAGGCCACTTAGATTGACTGTACTGCTCCTATTACTGTTCTGGCTGAAACCAGATAATTCTGATTTATTGTGAAGTTTGGATTCTTCAAGTCATGTTTTAGTTACTTGCAGAATAAATTAAATAAAGTGAAACAGTCTTCAATTAAGAGTCGTTATTTAGTATTAAATAAATATATTTGTATGTGCACATCATATACAAAATCAGTTTTTTGGAGTGAATAATTACATTTTGCTTTCGTTCAATGGAAAAATATGACTGCAGCAAAGGCTTATTCTGGATTAATCATGTAAGATAAACAGTTGAGAATGAATGATTAATAATTTTGGCAACCTTTTTAAATAAGAGCTGTATAACATTTACAGTGTTATAATGCCTCCCTGTTTGGGAGGATGGTGGGACAAGTCAGGAAGTAGAGGACAATTGTTAAAAATAAATTGTTTCAATGAGATGGGATATTTGTTATGTATGAGTTAAACTGGCATTATGAGTCAAAAGTTGATTCATTTTAACAATTCTTTGTATAGTTTTGGAAACTAATTCATTAACCTGTAATGGTGTGAGAAGAATAGTTATCTTTTTATAGCAGCTAAGACTAGGTCTGTTGACATGTTTAATATTGTCTAAAAATGACTGAAGTTCTTGTTTAAAGTATATTAGTACATGGTGGCTGTGTAATGTTGGATAGCAGAACAGTTGCAATATTGCACATTCTCCTTGTTTTATTAAGATATTTTTGGGGTTATAATGTCATAGGCCTTGTGTTTAAACTTTGTCCTGCTGGTGTATGATGGCAGACATTTTAAGCAAGCAGCAGCATTAAACCCTTTTATAGAGGAAACGTACTGGGTGAATTCCAAAGAATGAAGTACTGAATGATGTAAGAACGTATAACTGGAGGTTCAAGTCAACTATGCTGAGTGATTTATCTTTCTTAATTTACAATTGTTTTGTTTTATCGGTCCAGGCATGTTTTAATTATATTATACCTTTTCTGAATTTTCAAAGATTCTTGTGGTATCCCTCACTGTAGAGGTGATGCCTTTTGTAATTTTAATGTTGAATTTTAAGTTATGTATTTTATCGTTTATTAGTTCTCCACATTGGAGCTAAAAGATAAAATAGGGGACAAAATTGTACTCAAAATGTTAGTGGGGGTGGGTGTAGCATGTATTGAGGAAGATGAAGGGAGCAAGAAAGGCATGTACCTAAAAACAGAAATATCTGGGACAGAAACGAGTCAGCGCATGAGGGAACACATAGTGAGTGACTTTCAGAACAGTATAAGACTGGAAATATAAGAGCATATCAGGCAGTTATCCCTGTAATTTCACATCTTCAACTAAAAGGAAAGGTCTGTGGTATTGAACATTCTTTTACTACTTTAAAAGACTTGTGGCAACCGTATGAAATTTAGTATGTTACAACATTGTTGAAAACCATCTTATTGAGTAATGGCTCAATGAATGTATCTTTGGGAAGCTGTTTCAGAGGTTTTGATGTACCTACTTTCTTTGTTTTGTACTAAGGAGAGAGTGGACCTAAAAGCCCACAGCCATGTTTATATCATAAATAATCAGAGCATGCAAGGGAGGAAAAATGCTTAGACCGTGCACACGGTTTTCAGGCCAAGTCAGAAATCAGTGCAACAATCTTTGCAAATATTTAAACCTACAATTTTTCTGGATCAGACTTGATTATGTATTCACAAAATTTCCTCATGTTTATTACAGGAGTTATTTGGACAAGTGGGATATTTGGAGTTGAACAGAGGTGGCATTTTCATGGCTGAATGTTATCTCTATTCTACTTTCAAAAGTCCCCATTTTATGGATAGGTTAGTGAAGATGACACTGAAAGAAATCTGACAGAAATAACTTTCATTTACATAGCATTGTAACCGGCTCAGTGGTTCACATGAAATGAATTATCTTGAAGATGTCATAAGCAGTCAAATATGCTAGAGAATTTTGTAGATTGCAATGAAAAATATTGCACTGTTTGACTATGCAGAGGTGAGCTGAATCAGTTGGTAGTCCCCATTTGTGCTGCTTCCTTAGTGCAGAGGTCCTTAATTGAAAATACAGATTTTGCTTAGAGGGCACAGCAATTCGGATATGATAAGAATATCCACATGACCTTGCACAAAGCATCCTGAAAATCTCTGCATTCCACAAGTTCCCATTCACGGCAGCTTATAGCACTTTGCAGGATGGCCTTGTAGCTTAAGCAGAGCACAACTTGTAATAGCTGTATTCCTATCTATACTGTGTATCACCAAAAAGCCTGTAAAAAAGTGTATGTACCTGAAATGCTACCATTACTGAAAGTACGAGCACATAGGACACCAAGAATAGGACAAGGTGAACTTTGAAAACATATCCAAGATGGTTCATATAATCCTTTGTCATAGGGTCCTTCCCAGCAGAGAAGGAGGCCATTAAACCTATTAAGTCTATGCCAGCTACCCACAGAGTAGTCTCGTCGATCACCCCTTTCTACCTCTTCCCCACAATTTATTTCCTTCAAGTGTTCCAGATTCCTTTTAGAAGTCAATTTTTTTCTGCTTTCACCATGCTATAATGAGTAGGTTTATCACTTGCTGCATTTTGTTTCAGAAGGTTTCCTCCTATTTCCCCTGTACCAGTTGGCCAAACATTACTGTTGTGCCCCCCTAGTTGTGCTACTCTCAGCAAATAGGATGAGACTTTTCCCTGTCTATCTTATCCAAGCCTGTCATAATCTGATACACTTCTAACAAATCTCCTCTCAATCTGTCTTGCTTCAAGGAGAACAACCCCAGCCTTTCCAACTTAACCTTGTGACTAAAGCCATCTGTATCCATAGAACGACTCAGTTGCATATTCTCTGTGCTTTTTCAAAGATTTTCATATCTTTCCTAAAGGTGCAGTAACTAACACTGGACAGAAAACTAATTGGAGTCTCACAGGAGCTTCATACAATATAAATTCAGAATAATTTTCCTTTTTTTTGTGCTCAGTGCCTTGATTTATTAAACCCAGATTCTGTATGTTTTACTAGCCACTCTGACAACCTGTCCTGCCGTCTTCATAGATTGAACGCATACCATGTGTCCACTCTTTACAGTTGTGGATTATGCTTATTGCTTTACCCTATCCCTTCTGCCAAAATGCAAAATTCGCTGTATTGCATTTCATCTGCCACTTGTCTGTCTAGTCTGCTGGCCTGTCTAAGTCTTTATACAATTTGAGCCCTTACATCCACATTTGGCATTATTGGCAATTTTTGCAATTTTTTTCTATATTCCAAGATCCAAGCTGTTTGTATAGCAAACATTGCAATGGTCATAGTACAGTACCTTGCAGAACACCACTGTCTGCCACCCAGTCCAAAACAACAACCATCTATCACAACTCACTGCGTTCTGTCCAACTTTATCCAAATAAATACTGATCTTCCTAATCCATGAGCCTCCATCTTGCTAACCAACCTTTTATGCATTTCTTTGTCATATGCTTTCTTATAATCTTATATAGACAACATCACTACATGCTCTTGGTCATTCTTCCCTGTTAGTTTGTCCAAAAAATCAATTAAGATTAGTCAAATGTTATCTGGCCGTGTCAAAGATTAGTGAAATCCACTTCGTTTATACCTGACACATCTCTTCATTTTGAGATCTCCATAGTTGTCACCATTTCTCCTGTTCATCTATGATTCCGTTTTACCCTGACTAATTGCTTCTCTTTGCATTGAAATCAGCCCCTCTTCCAGTTCAGATATTCTCTCTTGTTTGCTCATGTCTTGCCTCCAAGGCAGGCACTATATAGTCCACGTTCTTTTCTGGGGAGACAGCACTTAAAGGGAAGTCACACAACTAGCGCTGTAACCTATTCTTGCTTTTTCAAAAGGTGTTGCACAAAATGTATACAAGCTTGCACTGCTGCAGAAGAAGCTAACACCTTTGCACAGCCTACATTGTTCACTGATATAGTATAAGCACAAACATTAGTTGTACTGGGAATTTAGTAGTAATTGTCAGGAAGAAGGATCGGGTGAAACACTAAGCAAAAATGGGAAGAAGAAAACTTCTTGGAGGATCAAGTTACATCTTCCCTTGGGTACAGCATTTTGGAATTCCATCTACATTGTGCCTTGATCTATAAGGATACTTACCTGAGCACTTATTTACAGAAAAGACTAAAACCCTGCAAGTATTGATGTAGCATGGAGGAATTCACTGGCTCTGCTTGTACTTCAGTCCATCGTGAAGCACATAGTGACTATAGAGCTTTTTGCTGCAGAGCTTTCAAGGAATAAATGTTTCAAACCCAGTTGGATTAATTTTGAACCCAATCTACAAAAGGCTATTTGTTTTTCTGGATTCAACACCAAGCACCAAATGGAATGAGTTATTGTTCAAGATTCTTTGCCCTTAGTCTGCTTGAGTACGTGATTACATGCTAAAGTAAATACCTATTAGCAAGGCTTGGCTTCTCAAAAACATTTTTAAGTTAGAGTATTGCTACCAAAGCCCGAGTGTGTTAACCATCCCTAATTGTAGACACAAAGTTGCTATCTTTAACCATGCCAATCCTTAGTATAGATGTAGGTTAGCTCGCTGAACAGGAAGGTTTGTTTTCACACATTTTGTCACCATACTAGGTAACATCATCAATGAGCCTCTGGTGAAGCACTGGTGTTGTGACCTACTTTCTCTTTGTGTTTAGCTTTCCTTGGGTTGGTGATGTAATTTCCTGTTTTTCTGAGGGTGGTAAATGGGATCCAGGTCGATGTGTTAATTGATAGTGTTCAGGTTGGAATACCATGCTGCTTGGAATTCTCATGCATGTCTGTACTTGGCTTGTCCTAGGATGGGCATGTTGTCCCAGTTGAAGTGGTGTTCTTCACAACGAGCCACAAAAATGAACGTGACTCAGTCTCACTAGTATCCTTACATACAGGTGAGAAAGGATACCACTTCAACTGGAACAACACACCCAACCTAGGACAAGCTAAACAGAGACACGTAGAGAATTCCTAGAAGTATGGCATTCCAATCGCAACTCTGTCAACAAACCTATCGACGTGGACCTCATTTACCACCTTCTGTGGGGAAAAAGAGCAGGAAATGACATCACCAGAAGTGACATAATCAAATGAAGGAAACTTAAATACATAATTGGAAAACTGGTCATAACACCAATATTTCACTGAGGTTCGCCGATGATAACTGTGTTCGCTGTGGGCGGCACGGTGGCACAGTGGTTAGCACTGCTGCCTCACAGCGCCAGAGACCCGGGTTCAATTCCCGCCTCAGGCGACTGACTGTGTGGAGTTTGCACATTCTCCCCGTGTCTGCGTGGGTTTCCTCCGGGTGCTCCGGTTTCCTCCCACAATCCAAAGATGTGCAGGCCAGGTGAATTGGCCATGCTAAATTGCCCGTAGTGTTAGGTAAGGGGCAAATGTAAGGGTAAGGGTAGGGGTATGGGTGGGTTTCGCTTCAGCGGGCCGGTGGACTTGTTGGGCCGAAGGGCCTGTTTCCACACTGTAAGTAATCTAATCTAATCTAACTATTTAGATGACAAATCGTCTGAAAACAAAACTTCCAGTTCAGTGATCAAACTTGCATCCAGAACCTCAACCTGAGCTACAAATCTTCTCAAAACTCGCTAATCCCTGCAAAGTAGGTACACTGTCAGTGCTGTTAGGAAAGTAGTTCCTGAATCTTTACCCAGGGACACCACACTGAAGGAATGCTGATATAGTTCCATGTCATGAGGTGAGTTATTTATTCTAGAATTCCTAGCTTCTGACCTGCTCTTGTAGCCACAGTCTTTATGTGGCTGGTCTGTTCAGTTTCTCATTAATGATAACCTCCTCATAAAGGAAGATGGTTGTGATTTTTAAGTTGACTACCTCAGCTCCAGCGCACTTATTACAGAACTTCCTCAAAGTAATGTTCTGGGCTCAACCAACTTCCAGCTGCTTTTTCAATTAATTTTTTTGGTAAGGTCAAAATTGGTGGTGATCACTGATAATTACAGTGTTCACCGCCATTCATGACTCCTCATGTACCTCAGCCTTCTCTTTCCAGGACCACGACAGTGTTTAAGTTTGGGTGGATATGTGGCAAGTTAAATTTCTGGCTCATGAGTACCAGACAATGACCATCCTTAACAAAGAATCTAACCATCTTCTTCCAATCAATGTCACCATCACTGAATCCTTTACAATTGATATCTTAACTAGAAACTGAACTAGACTAGCCATATAAATACATTTGGTTACATAATAGGTTAGAAGCTAGGCTTCTGTGGCGACTGACTTCACCACCTGACCCTCAAAATCCAGTGTGGTGGAACACTCTCCATTTGCCTGGATAAATGCAACTTCAACAATACTCAAGAAGCTGGATAATTTACAAGACAGAACAACCCACTTGACTGGTCCACCATCTTCAACATTCACTCCCTTCATTACCAATACAGTGAGTACCATCTACAGGATTTGCTACAACAACTTGAGACTTTCTCCACAGTACCTTCAAACCTTTACCTCCCAAAAGAACAAGAGTAGCAGATGTATATGAATACCACCTGCAAGTTTTCCTTCGAGCTCCACAATATCTTGAGTTACTAATTTGTTATGTAATGTAAACATCATTTATTTGTTCACAGTTGTGAGCTGTCACCTTGAACAGCTGAAGTTCATATGATGTCACTGCTGTTAGGGAGTTTTGAGATTTTGTCCCAATAACACTGAAGGAATGGTGATATAATTCGAAATCACATACTGCCTTGACTCTCAACTATATTGCTGTTAATTTGCTGGCTGAAAATCCTGAAGTTCCCTTAATACCACCATGGGTGTACCTACACCATAAGGATTGCAAATCGAAAAGACGACATCTTCTCAGGTAGTGGGAATGGAAAACGTATATTCTAGTCTAACAACCACAATTTGTGTAAACTTAAAAACAAACACTTCTCTTTTCCTGAATAAGTACTTGTCTGATCCAAGGTCAGAATAAAATCTGAAGCCTAATATTGAGTAGGGATAGATGTGTTTCCCTTAGCATAACAAAGTATACAACTATATAAGTTTCCTGCCTTGTTAAAAACTATTGCTTTTGACAAGAAAGAAATTGTGCAAAATACTGCAAATGATCCCAGAATGAGTTGCAGAACTGCCTTGTGGTCCAGCAGAACGAATTAAAACTTGCCTCCATGTGAAGAAGTTCCTCCTTACGCCTGGCAGGTAGGCACTTCTATCTCCTTCCACTGGAGGACTATCCATAAGAAGAGCAAGATTAGGAAATCTAAGTCATACATTTCCACCAAGAGGAAGTACTGGGATTAAATGCACAGAATCGTAAAGTAATCCCATTTTACTTGGAGAGCAGCTTTTTCTGCAGCTTCATTTTCAGGTGAAATGATTGTTAGCATTAAGAGATTTCATTTGCCTGTTTTACTGATGACGTACAAGTTTTTCTGATACTGTAAACAACAATTTGCTTGATTGTCTCTGATAACAGACACTTTTACTCTGTTCTGTTCTAAAAGCCAGGAAAACTGCATCCAAAATAATTCCATCTAAAAAGCATGTGACTGTTTATTGCAATTTGATCATGCAGCTTACGTTTTTAAGATTAGGTTCAAATGAGCACAAGCAACACACTAATGTATGAATGAAGGCCTTTTTCATAAGTACGAATAATGAAGTTCACACTCTGATTAAGTTGGGAGTAAATAATATGAGCACACAGTACATATGGAAACATTTAACAGATGAGTTTGCACCAGGAACTGGATGGAAGTGATCAGTGCCCATTTTTTTTTCTCTAGCTCAAGATTGAATCTAGGCAGCAGAATTGATACCACTTGTCAGAAAATCCACATAGATTGCCATATTAATCATCCAGTGCTTGCTTGAAAAAATTCCATCCTTTTGTCTGAAATAACAACATAAAATATTAAAATTAACAGATAAAAACAAAATGGATGAAAAACATCTTGGGTCATGCAGCATCTTTTGGAGAGAAACTGGTTTTAATGTTTCGATTCGATCATTCAGCCAATGCTTGGTGTTACTTCTAGCATTTTTATTCTTATTTGACTTCTGGTTTCTGCAGTAATTTGCATTTGTATTACTGAAATCAACAAAACTGTTTCAAAATTGAGTGCAGATTTTAAAGTGATCAATCACTTAACTAAAACCTAAATTACTTAAATTCAAATAAAAATAACATTTCTGTCATCAGTCAACTCTTATCAGTAATGGAACCATCTAGATGAAAAACTCTCTGGTTTAATCCTAAATGCTGGATTAATTTAGTACTAAGGACCTAATGTGGTCTGCATAAACCCAGATCAGGGAGGATAAAATTCAGCAAAGGTTTCAGTGTTTGAGATTTCAATGAGAGAAAATCTTTTGGCAGTCTGCTGAGATCATAATCAGAATTATCTGGGAATGCAACTCTGAACCAGATAGAAATAACTTGAACTACCAGAGATGTTAGGCCACATCATGGAAACATAAATTTAAGAGGTCTTAAGTACAAACCCTAACTTCCTGCAATGTATTTAATGCAGCATTTTATTAACTCGTTGGGAGGTTGACAGGGAGATGCCATTTTCATCTGGTTGACTGGAGCAGTACAAATGTTTCATCTGTTTGAGGTAATTTATAATTGAAGGGGTATCTGTTCCTTAATGAACATTGCTGGACAATCTGTGTACAAATGGCACCTCTTGCATTATACTTAGTGGTATCTTTCCCTCAAATTCTGACCATTTGTGTTTATGTGATATGTTAAAATGAACCATGGTGCCTTGCCTCAACAAATGTCATTTGATTAGGGCAAGGGAGGTGTAACTGCTTCTGTTGATTATTTTTCTATTTGGACTTCGCTTCCATTTTCAATTTTTAAAAGTAATGTCAGCACACTTCATTCATTCTTGTTGACTTTGTGTCATGGGAAAATTAAAGTATTTGGAAGGGAGTCCTGCAAATGGCTTGCAATGTATAGCAATTTTTTTTATATAAAAAGCTGTGTTTACATTACTGACTATACTCTGTTGTCACTATACTTTCGTTTACTGGATTGCAAAGTTCTCCACGCCTCAATGCTGCCCTATCATTGACTGGAAAAAGAACCAGTTGCACCAGTTCTCTTGCTAATTGAAGAACTCCACCTTGTTACCTGACCAGCAACTGCTGGATTATATTCAATGATTGCAGTTGGGTATGAATGACACTTCCAGTCTACCTCTGCTGAGCTGCATGGCAGATATGTTTGTAAATAAGTTTTGAATTCATAAATTCCTCACTTCCTGTAACATTTCAATTGATTTTATTGCTCAATTGTCACTGTCAGCAAATGCAAAATAATTATTGCCACATGCTTAAAGTTTCTACCTGTCTCACATTTGGATCCAATTCAGAGAGCGAGGCAACCTATGTATGATCTTTCTGGGTTGGGGTGGAATCCCATAACAGGACATAAAATTTACATGAAAAATATCCCCAGGCACAGTCATTTTCAGTGCTATTTTGAAATTAGTTGCAGTTACATAAACACTCCACTTTGGCACTTGAGTTGCACTAAAGAGTCATATACAGTCATAGATGTACAGCACGGAAACAGACTCTTCGTTCCAACTCGTCCATGCCAACAAGATCTCCTAACCTCATCTACTCTCATTTGTCAGCACTTGGCCCATATCCCTCTCAACCCTTCCTATTCATATACCCATCCAGATGCCTTTTAAATGTTGTAATTGTACCAGTCTCCACCACTCCCTCTGGCAGCTCATTCCATACGCACACCACCCTGTGCGTGAAAAGGTTGTCCCTTAGGTCCCTTATATACCTTTTTCCCCCTTTCATTCTTTTGATGGTTTCCAATCCATTCATGATTTTTTTAAAAAAAATAAATGTTATGAGGTGAAACTGATAATTATAGCTATAGTGCCTCCTTTTTTTATACTTTCTATTCAGCCTATATTGAATTATTGACATGATGTGGAAGGTTTGGTAACTGATGTTGTAGAGCAGATTTCAATGAAATATTGGCCATTCCGAATCCATGTAGAAATTTGTAGGAAAGCAAGTGTATTTAAAACTATAATAAAATCTAATTTTGAAAATATTTTCATGTTTGCAAAGGGAAAGAAGGGTTGTTTTACGTTAAAATGTTAATGCTGTTCCAAGTTATTAACAGCATAAGCTTAAAAATTCTGTTTCGGTATGCTGTTACTTTCATCAGTACATTTACAAGCCTGATTTTAGTTTGGTTATAATGCACTCTACTATAAAAAGTAAATATAGGTACAATGTCCAGATAGCAGCCAGTTTTCCAGTTGTTGCCCCAGCAACAAGGAAAGATTAGTGTGTGATATTTGTCCTACTGGGCTGGTGTGAATTTTACACTGAACATATTGTACTGTACTTGAGCTGCATGTAAATGTGATTTTGAAATTTCAAGACATAACAAAACTGATAGGAATCTGTTAGGATTGAAAATTTATGCATCTAAATGTTTCATCATTCTTATTAAGACATACATCCTGATGCTTCAAATAATTATCTTGTCCTAGCCAAAACATTGTATATTGCAAGAAGACTTGTTTAACACAAATATTTTCAACCTGACAATTTTGCTTTGAACAAGCCAAGTGTGTAAATGTTGTTCCTTATGTTTAGATAATTGGGTAAAAATTCCCATTTCGTACTAGTCACATAAATTAACTGTGTACAAAGTCCAGATCACTGAAGATCTAACTGCAGTCTTGCATTCAGAAGTGCATATCTGTATTTTTCATACCTATGTTAATAGTTATTAACCATACATTTTGAGATGCAAATTAAAATGCAAAGTGATTTACCCTACAATATAGTTAGAAACCGATTTGTGTTTATTCAAAGACTAAAACAAGTTGTGTGTTCACAGAAGTAATTTCCATGATTCTCAGAATTGCTTCGGGTGGGATTGGGGCAAAGCCAGAATCACCTTGGATCACCTGTACCCAGAGGCAATATAACATAACATTAGGCTTATTGAATTACTTCACAGCTCACTAAATTGGCAAGCAAAAGTTTTGGCAAATCCACATACGTCCATTTTATGTTGCAGTAGTACATCTAAATCCCATGGCAAGCAAAGTAGAAGAGAACTTCGAAAGCAGAATGGTTTTGCAGATTTAATACTGAACATTTTATAGGATGAAATATTCACTATAGTTTTCTTTCTTTGAAAGTCTGATAATTATAACTCTTGGGTATATCATGAACTTAGCATCTTTCATCAAACATCAATTTTCATTTTTAATTTGAATGAACATTAAATTATTGAACAGTTACAGAATTAATCAATAGTTTGACATTCATCTAAAGCAGTGCAGTTTACTTTAATATTGATTGTGTATTTTCATATTTCTTTTAGTTAGTCCTGTGAATGGTTGCAAGCGATCTTTATCTTTCTTGTTAATGAACATAAATCTTAAATGCAGTTATTTTATATATACATGCTGCAAAGTAGTTTATCGCAGATCAAAATTTCCAAGAGTTTCTCGAAGAGTGGAATTACCAGGGTAACCGTTTAACACTTGTTTCATCAAGCAAATTTTGAGGCTTACAATGTTCGAGTCAAATAAATTTTGCAAAGAGCAGTATCCTCCTCCACCACCAACACGCCACCACCAGTTTTCTGATTGCAATTAGAAAATGCTTTCCACTTCTCACCTTTTTCTGATATGTGGATTACAGTTCCATATTGGTACCAGGTTACCATTTGAACATACTTAATACTGATGTTGCTGCTTAATGATAGGTGGTCAAAGGATTCAAGATGTGGGAGTGAGACTATTGTTTGGTTTTGCACAGAATAAATACCAACATTAACTAGTTGAACCAAATGGCTTGTTTAGTATTATAAAACATTTCACAGTATAAAGTGTAGCGAGATTACTTGATTGGAGAGAAAATTGATCTAAAGTGCATTTTCGATTGAGGGTCTAGATAATGATCAGAATCAGGAACTCTGACAGGCTATTCCTTTCTTTCTTTTTCTCACCTATTCCCTAAACATTTAACATGTGCTACAGATAACATCTTGGGCTTTCCTTGTTTGTTTGTATTGTGCATGTAATTCATTTGCCCATTAAGTCTTGTAGCCACATAACAAAACATTTCCAATACATTCCTACTACTCTTTCCCAAATGCTTCCAGTATAGATTTTAATATATTTCTGAGAACCTGTCAGAATATAAGTGAATAACTTATGTGAATCATTGGAGTTCCTTTGGAAATATCATTCTTACCTTCTGAGATTACTAATATTAAAGTCTATTTATTATTGAGCAAGTAGTGCTTTTGTTACCAAGTCATTGTAACTTAATCCAACTCACTTAGTCATAGAGTTAGAGCTGTACAATATGGAAACAGACCCTTTGGTTGAACTCATCCATGTCAATCAGATATCCTAAATTAATCTTGTCCCATATTCCCTCTAAACCCTTCCTGTCCATGTACCCATCCAGATGCCTTCCACAGTCCAAAGATGTGCAGGTCAGGTGAATTGACCATGCTAAATTGCCCATAGTACTAGGTGCATTGGTCACAGGGAAATGGGTCTGGGTGGATTACTCTTTGGAGGGTCGGTGTGGACTGGTTGGGCTAAAGGGCCTGTTTCCACACTGTAGGAAATCTAATCTAATCTAATTGTTGTGATAGTATAGTATCGTATCCACCAATTCTTCTGGCAGCTCATTCCATATATGCATCATCCTCTGTGTGGAAAAAGTAGTCCCTTGGGGCCCTTTTTAAATCTTAGTCCCTTCTCACCTTATACATGTGTCCTTTTAGTTATGGACTCTCCCACCCTGAAGAAAATACCTTATATATTCATCCTATTTGTGCCTCTCATGAGTTTACAAACCCCTATAAGGTCACCCCTTCAGCATCAGGCACTCCAGGGAAAATAACCCCAGCCAATTCGGCCTCTTTCTTTTAGCTCAAACCCTCCAACCCTGGCAATATCATTGTGAAACTTACAAGAGTTCAGAAAAGATTTACAATGTCCATCCTATAGCAGGGAGACCAGAATTGCACACAGTATTCCATAAATAGCCTAAAAAGTCCTGTACAGTTGCAACATGCCCTCCCAACTCCTGAACTTGACGCACTGACCAATAAAGGTAAGCATACCAAAAACTGCCTTCACTATCCTGTCTACCTGCGACTCCACTTTCAAGGAACTACGAACCTGCATTCCAAGGTCTCTTTGTTCTGCAATACCCCCTAGGACCTTACCATTTAAGTACATATGTGCTGCCCTGATATCTTTCCAAAATGCAGTGCCACTCTTCAACCAATTCCCCATCTGATTTGAGATCCTGTTGTACTCTGCAGTAATCTTTGCTATCCACTGCATCTCCAAGTTTGATGTTATCTGCAAAGTGACTAACTATATCTTCTATCTTCACATTCAAATCATTTGAGTACATGACAAAAAGCAATGGATCCAACACCGATCATTGTGGCACACTACTGGTCACAGGCCTCCAGTCCGAAAAGCATCCCTCCACCACCAATCTTCTAGCTTGAAGCCAGTTCTGTATCCAAAAAAAATTGATGTTTTAGTGTAAACAATACAGTCCTCTTTTGAATTGGTCGTGTGGTTAACCTTTGGCAACGATTTTTGTAGTTTTGGCTACAACTGTTTCACTTGGGCAGTATGACATGCTGTTCAGCCAACATAGAATTGTTCATGCTGCTTTTACTGTTTTTGTTTTGAAGCAACAGAAAATTTGCTATGTGACTGTATAAAACTGTGGTGTCTCTTTTACCCTACCTCTGAAGATGTGCATGCCCTTCTGGTGTACATTTCCATGACTATTTCAGGCAGCTCTCCAGCTACTTTAGTGCTGACCCTGAGTACCTCTGTTCGTGTATCTTGACTGCTGAAGGTTAATGAACCATTGGTTGAGTACATCTATGCGCAATGAGGAAGTTCTAATTTTTTTTCTATTATGAAGGTGTCATGCACATGATATCAGTGATTTAAGTTCTAGCTATCTCTGATTTCATCCAAACAATTTTAACGACCTTAATTTATCATGACCATAATATTTTATTTGGAAATAGTGGCTATCGTTGATTAGTCTTTATCCCGTTATCTCTTGTTGGTTAAATATTTTGACATAGCACAAATCCAGTTTGGCTTTCAAAAGTTATGTACATTAGATGCTGACAGTAGGCGTGAACTTTCTTTATTATTTGCTTTCCTTTTTCCTATTTTAGGAGGAATTCTTGAACCAAGCAATTGCTAGCCATAAATATTTCATTTAAAATGTTTTTAAAATTGGATTTGATCAAATCAATTATGCTATTAAAGTGACTGGTTTGATTTGATGCTGTACCATTGATTCAATATTGTTAAATTATCATTTCATGTGTATGTTGACTTTGTCTTTCTATTTTTACAGATGTGCACTCCAGCTAACACACCTGCAACACCTCCTAATTTTCCAGATGCACTTACGATGTTCTCAAGGCTGAAAGCTTCAGAAAGTTTCAACAGTAGTAGCCCGATTGCCTCGATGGCAACATCTCCTCCTCCTCCTGTAAACTTCAATTCAGGCTGGCCCATGTCTCCTCCAAACCAGCAGGGCATGTGGACTCCAGCATCACCAACTCCACATACAGGCTGGCCAGCAGCAATGTCCCAACAAACCACCTCAGAACAGAAGGTTAATGTTGCCATGGAGGCTGAAAGATGAGGCCTAATTAAGGCCTTGTAGATGAAATGGGAGAAATCTTGCATGGGTCAATATGAAATAGTTTCTGTTGTATTGTGCTGCAGCTAATCTGAACTGAAGGAATACAATAGTGAAGATTCAACTTTGTAGCAGAAGAATTATGGGTCCAGCAATTTTCAAAACCTAGCCTTGTTTCTGGAGTTTGCATGTGTGTGACACAATTAAAAGACTTTCAAGACCATCAACTTGACTTCAAAATGGAATTGTTAACTTTGAGAAACTTGTTTTTGATCGTTGACCCTTCAAAAGGAACCTATCAGTGGTTAGCTGCTATATCAGAGACAACCATGAAGATCACTAATGGTTTTTAAGGATTACTCCATAACGTTTTTTTTTGCAGTAAAATTGTGGCAGTTGTCTAATGAATTACAGGGTGGGAGTGTACGGAGTTGCAACAACGGACAATTTAAAAAAAAAACTTTAATACAGGGATTGCAAATTAGGTTTTCGAATCATTGTTTATCTTTGTATTTGGTTTGTGAATGAGATTTTTTTTGGGGGAGGGAGGGAGACCTAGGAAAAGCAGTCAATAGTGTACTGGCTGCAGACAGACTACTACAGTAAGGTTTTAATGTTTTATAAAAAAAGTGCCATTGCATGATACTGTACATTAAAATATAAACCTTGAAAAAAACCAAGTTTAAAAAAAATCAAAAAAAATGTGTTTTGCTACTCTTAACAACCGTGTGATAGAATTTAAATTCACTTTAGCAACCGTTGCAATGGATACAGGTTTGTCTTTTTTTGTCAAACTTGGACTATATAAATTTTTTGTACTACGTTTATGCACAGACAGGGAGTACCAATTTATTTCTAGAATTATTTTATCACCACCTCTTTCATTACTGTCCTATGCTGTCATGTCCCTAATTCTGGAATGTTTATGGTCAAAGTTGACAAAACAAATCTTTGCACAAATTGTTTCCTTTACTTCTAAATGGAAATTTCACGCTTCTTAAGGATTGCTTGTTCTGAATAGATTGATTTTTTTTTGGTGTGGTAACTGTTCCACAATATTTGTGGAGTACCTGATGAATAATTAACTTATCTTTGTGTTGCTCAATATTGTATGTACTAATGGTACTCTTCCTGTACTGATCTTATATTTAACCTTAGCAGGTGGTAAGTATGCCATCAGTTTAAAAAAAAATAATTCTGAAGCACAATAAAATATAAATTGAAATGATGTGTATGTGAAGATTCAGTTGTTTAGTTAGACTCATTCCTAAGCAGCATGCATCTGCTTCAGCAAGCTTCTTTTGTCCCTACAGCAAAGCTGGCTCTGTTAAATAGAGGATGCTCAGCAACCTGCAAAAAGCAAAGGGACCGAAGGGTCTGTTTCTGTGCTGTATGACTCTCTAACACTAGAGTAGAAAAGTGTGGTGCTGGAAAAGCACAGTAGGTCTGGCAGCATTAAAGGAACAAGAGATACGACATTTCAGGCATAAGTGCTTTGTCAGGAATAATTTCCAATACTCAAGCCCAAAGGCTACATGCAGCTGATGTAACCTATCTTGATAGGTTTGTTCTTTAGTGCAAATGAGCAAGTTGCAAAGTGGCTTTTTAATTTTTAAATTTTTGATAACAGCATAATTGTAAGTCCCAACATCTTAAACACACAGTGTGTGTGTGAGGGGTCTGTGGTATAGGGTGACATAACCATGCAGCTGAAAATTTGTGTGATGGTGGGTTGCTATAAGTGGTGTGAAGTTGTCAAAATAGTACAAAAATACTTTGATTAAATAATATACTTGCTAAACAATTTATTTCTGACATATACATGATACACTCTCATTCTTATTATGTATTGCACTTTTGGGTGACACAAGAATGTTGATTCTGTCATTAATTACTACATTATTTGTAGGGGATACTTATTCAGCAGGTGTGTTTCAATAGCTTCCATTTGCGCACCTATTGGAAAAGACTTTTGAGGGCACCAAATTTCACACTGGAATTCTGAATTTTTTTTGTTGTTTATAGTAGGTCAAACTGAAGTATGTTAAAATGCAAGTTTGCAAATAATCATCACCACTAAGAACAAAGTACTAAGCAAGAGTATACTAGTCTGCAGGGCCTGGTGGCCTACATCCTATGATTTTGAAAGAAGTGGCAAGAAAGATAGTGGATCCGCTGGTTATAATATTTCAAAATGCCTTGGATGCGGGAAAGGTTCCAGTGGATTAGAAACATGCTAATATAATGCCCTTATCCCAAAAGGAAGGAGGCAGAAAGTAGACCAGTTAGTTTAACATGTCATTGGAAAGTTAGAAATCCATTCTTAAGGAAGTATAACAGAATATTTGGAAAGTCCAAGCATAAGTCAAGTCAGCGTAGCTTTATGAAAGGGAAACCGTGATTGTCGAATTTGCTAGCGTTCTTTGAAGATGGAACAAGGCAAGTGGATAATGGGGATCCTGTAAACATAAAATGTCTGGACTTGCAGATGGCATTTATAAGGTGCCGTACAAAACGTAAATGCACAAGGTAAGATCACATGGAGTTAGGGATAATTTTATTAGCTTGGATATAGGATGACCAACCAACAGAAAGCAGAGACTTTGGATAAATGGATCTTTTTTCTGTTCAGCAAGATGTAACTAACAAGGTGCCACAGGGTTCTGTTCACTGGTCCCCAACTATTTACAATCTAAGTTAATTACTTGCTTGCAAGGATATAAAGGACTGTCGAAAATGTGTTGCTGGAAAAGCACAGCAGGTCAGGCAGCATCCAAAGAGCAGGAGAGTCGACATTTCGGGTATGAGCCCTTCTTGAGGCTCATGCCCGAAACGTTGATTCTCCTGTTCCTTGGATGCTGCCTGACCTGCTGCACTTTTCCAGCAACACATTTTCAGCTCTGATCTCCAGCATTTGCAGACCTCACTTTCTCCTAGAAAGTACTGTCGTCAAGTTTATAAATGACATTGAAGCGGTGGAAAAGTAAGTTGCTATAAGAAATTTACAAGTGGCTAGGTTAGGCAAATAGGCTGAAATTTGAATGGAGTTGTAATGTGGATAAGTGTAAGGTTATTCATTTTGGTTGGAGGAATAGAACGGCAACTTTTCCAAATGGAGATATAAAAACCGAAAGAACTGTGGTTCCGAAACGAAAGTAAACTTTTTGGAAAAGCTCAGCAGGTCTAGGAGCACCTGTGAATTAAAATCGGTTCATTTTCAGGTCTGAGAAAGGGTCACCAGACCCAAAACATAACTCTGATTTCTCAGGTGCTGCTAGACCTCCTGAGCTTTTCCAGCAACTTCTGTTTTTTAAGTTATTTGAGTGCCTTGGTGCAGAGGGGTCTAGGTGTCCACGTGGATGAAGATGCTAAAGGAATAGACTATAAAAGTAGGGAAGCGTTGCTGCAGTTATGCGAGACATTAGTGAGACTGCACCTGGAGTATTGCATAGAGTTTTGGTCCTCTTGAGAGATGTAGTTGTGTTGAATGGCGTTCATACAAAATTTACTGGATTGATACCAGAGGTGAGGGTGTTTGCTTATGAAAAGAAATTGGTGAGTTTAGGCCAACACTTACTACAGTTTAGAAGAATCTAAGGAGATCTAATCGAGGTCTCAAAGATACTAACGGGGATTGACTAAGTTTATGTAGAAAGATGTTTCCTCTTGTGGGGCAGTCTAGATCGAGAGGTCATAGTTTTAGGATAAGGGATGGCATGTTTAAAACTGAGATGAAGAGAAATTACTACTTAAAAGGTTGTTTACAACCATAGTGTGTGGTGGATTCTAGGACCGTGAATAAATTTAAGGATAAGAGATTTTTAATTAGTAATGGGTTGAAGGATTATGGGAAATGGACGGGAAAGTGGAGTTAAGGCTGAGTTGAGATCAGCCGTGATTGTATGAAACAGTGGAGCAGTATTGAGAGGGTGATTTTTTTTCTTCCTCCTCCTAGTTTTTAAGTGTTTCAATTGACTGCCATATGATCTGAGGTTCATATTTCATATGAGATATTTGATTTTCCTTTTTATTTCTTTTTACTAGCACTTAACTATTATGATGTGCAGTACTACCAAAACACACTCTCTGCAATGGTGGCATTGTTTGACCTTTTGAGTAAAGTGTCACAAGTTAGGAAAGACAGCACTCTAGAGAATTGCACTGGCTTCCATAACTAGATGTTTGAAAGCTCTAGCTTTCAGGCAATGTGTTTAATTTTAATATCAGGTACAACACCACAAAACACATTGTTACAGAAATCGTACTAGTGACATATGTTACATTTTTGAATGTTGCCTCTCTGCTAAGTTGTCCATTTTAAAGCTGATTTCTGACACTAAATTGGGACAGAGCATGAAATGAAAGACAGCTGGAATTGCCCCATGCAGCTATATGAATGCTTTTTTTACTACCCCAACAGTCTTGCATGCACATTGAGTTTCCTCAGTCCCTCCTGTTAGACTTTTTAGTGCTGACGTTTTTTTTTCTGAAATAATTTTAACTAGAGCTACAGACATTTAGAAGAATCTATGGCTGTTAGGAAAGTTTTAGCATTTCCAGTATGTAAGTGATCAAAGATTTTGAGTACTAATGGCATAAAGTTTTGAGCAGCTCTTAAATTTCAGAATAGATAGTTGTGCAATACAGATGTAGAGCACAAAATATTGCCATAATTCCACTCAGCTGAACCATAAAATTCTCTAGGCTTTTCATACTGGGTTTTGACTTGGGGTAAATCAACAGCTGTGCACAGTCTTTTTTTTCCAAAAGTATAAAATTTGCAAAACTACATTATAAAGGATGCTAGGAAATTTTTCATTGGAAGATCAACATAAACATCCAAAGGTCGTTCAAGATTAATCATAACGTTTGCTATCTCGTAAACTCACAAGAAATGCAGCCTAGTGCAATCAAACTTTGCAGTGCTGATTTAAATCCTTTGCATTGTAAATCACACTGATCATGCACCCATTTAAGCAGTTTAGCTAAAATCTTCCCAACAAAGTATAAAAACCTATGGAATTAAATTTGATGGTCTGAGTTTTCTGTTTCTGCATTGAGGGTATAATTAGTGTTTTGAAAGACATTTGGATAAGTACATGGATAGGAAAGATTTAGTGGGATAAGGAGCCAAATGCAGACAAATAGGACCAGTTTAGTTGAGGAAACCTGGTTGACATGGACAGGTTAGGCCAAAAGGTCTGGTTCTGTACTGTATGACTATGATTCCATCTCACAGGAATTCTGCTGCTGCAAGAGATTTCAGATGAATTTTTAAGTCTGCATTTCCTAGCTTTCTTGGAACCAGAATGAATAAGAATGCATCTTTGCCCCATCACCCCACAAAAACTGAGATGGAGCTCTTTCCAGTGGAATGCCTTAGGCCTAGCCCATACACCTGTATGTTTGGCTGAGTCCATGCTCAATAAAAGGCCCTAAATTGATTTATACCCCCTCTTCTGCCTTTACTCAGTGTTTTGTGGCATCATGGAGTCATATAAGCACAGAAACAGACGTTTTTGGTCTAACCAGTCCATGCTAATCATAATTCCAAGCTAAACTAGTCTGCACTTGGCCCAAATGTTTCTTATTCGTGTACTTAACAGGAAGGTCTTGTGATCCTATGGGGACTAGCTTCATTGTAAAGAGCTTCTTCAATGATTCTGTCATCAGAAATGATGTATACTGGTCTGGATATGGTGGAGGTGAATCCACTAAGTCTGACTGCTACCAAGCCATGGATGATATGCAAACTACAAATCATAAAAGTTTGCTTCAGGTGTCTGTTGTGTACTAGAATGCCACTTTTGAATGCTAAATTGTGTGCACAAAGCAAACTTCATAAGGAAGGGATGCACTTTTCACAGTGGCTTCTTCTGTACAATTTGAGTTTGATAAGTGAAGCTGCTTATAAAGTAGCAGTGACACAACCAAATTTGTCGTTGATGCAATGATAGGCAACATTGGCAACCGTACTGCTTGCAATGTCAAATTAGTGATCATGAGTTGAATTGAATGGACAAAGCTAGCAATTGGATTTCAGCATAGGCAGGAGGTAGCAAGGTGGCTCAATGGTTGACCCAGGTTCGATTCCAGCCTTTGGTGACTATCAGAGTGGATTCAGCACATTCTTCCTGTGTCTGTCTGGGATTCCTCGAGGTGCTCTGGTTTCTTCCCACAGTCCAATGATGTACAGGTTAGGTGGGGTAGCCATGGGAAATACATGGTTACAGGGATAGTGGGGTTCTGAGTGTGATGCTGTTCAGTTTATTGATGCAGAGTCAAAGGGGTGGAATGGCCTCTATCTACACTAGCAATTCTATGATTCAATTATGATTTCATTAACATTCTCCTAAAGAATGATTGAACAGGTACTTTCTAAATGATGAGCTAGAAACAGAAGATCCATGTGCACAGACTATTAAAATGCCATGATAGAGTACAAAAATAAAATCAAAAGGCTAATTGAATGCTAGCCTTTGCGTGTAGAGGATTCAACAGATTGTACCATTCAAAAAGATTACCTTTATAAGGTTCTGGCAGTGATTATAGTGGTAATGTCACTGGCTATGTAATCCAGAACCCCAGGATAATGTCAGAAGGGATGGTTTCCAATCCCATCATGATAGCTGGTGAAATTTGTGTTCAATAATCTGGAAATAAAAGATCGCCAAATGGTGATCACATAACCACTGTTGACTGTTACTAAAAACCCACTGGTTCAGTAAATCTGTCATCCTTATCTGATCTGGCTGACATGTGACTTCAGACCAACAGCAATATTGGTACACAACCAATTTGGTTAACCCTTCCCTAGCCTCGGGACAGTTTGGAATGCCTGAGAAATGTAGGTTTAGCTCAGTGCCACCCTATACCCTGTAAGATTTTTAAAAATTATTGTAGTCTCACAATAGGCAATGTAAAAAATTAGAATGAGCCATAAAGTTCAGTCCCATCAAAGAATTCTGCCCTGATTAAATTCAAGAGCAAAATCCTATGTAGAAATTCCTTCCTAGCTTTGTTAACTCAGAACAATTATTCAATTCTGGGTTTCTGCCCCCACCACAAACAAAATCTCTCTCCGTTGTAAAATGTACAGGAACCACCATTTCTTTTTAATGTATATTTAATTGTTTGCATCTATGCCTATAATTCTTAATCCCACTCTCAACCAGATATTTATCTAGTTTGAGAAATGTGTTCATTATTTGTGTCTGAACAAAAAATTCCAAGAGCTTTAATTACTTGGTAATTGCCTTTACTGGGTTGGAAGAAATTCTGAGTGTCATGCCATGACATTTAGTTTCCTGATCTGCCAAATCTCAATCTTCAAAATAAATGCAAATTGGCATAAATAGATTTGCAATCTTAGCATTAATCACAATTTCAACATTGCAACTGAGTTACAAGTTGATTGCTTTTCACTACCTTACTTAAAACTGAAAACGTAACCATTTTCACTAGACGCAAGTTGGATTTTGCTGCAAAGAACAATACACCTTTTAGTACAGTTTAATTGCTCTCTGGTCATGGTTTTCCCTGTAATCTAGACCAGAGCTGTCCATAGGTGAAGGGTAATGCAGATTACAGGACTTCTTCATAACTTTGTACATTTCAATTCTGAATATTAATTTCAGAATGGGTCCTTTTCAGGATTTGGATTTTGCGAATTTGCTATATCCGTTACTTCTACTTTTTTAAAACTTGGGTATAGTACTTAGAAAGCAAATTAACTTTAACTTAACCTTGATGTTAATTATTATTAGTTGTGTTAAAATTTATTCTTTAACAGGTGAGCTTAAATAAAATACGAGCAGAATGTATTTTCTACTTGCCAATCGCATATAAGAAAGTAAAGGGCTCTCATTTAAATTGTGTCCAGTGCTTTACAAAAGAGTTTATAAAGTGCAATTTCACACCAAGCCACATAAAAGATTAGATTTTTTGTCTAATGCTTTTTGTCTCAGACTTCAGTATTAACTATATCAACAAGTTTTGATGTTTGTGGCATGGTGGTTCAGTGGTTAGTACTGCTCCCTCACAGCGCCAAGGGCCCAGATTCAATTCCAACCTCAGGCAACTGTCTGTGTGGAGTTTGCACATTCTCCTATGTCTGCGTGAGTTTCTTTGCTTTCCACCCATGGTCTAAAGATGTGCAGGTTAGGTGGATTGGCTGTGCTAAATTGCCCGTAATGTCCAGGGATGTGTAAGTTAAGTAGATTAGCCATAGGAAGTGCAGGGTTACAGGGCTGGGGGTAGGGGAGTGGATCTAGGTAAAATGCTTCTTGCAATATTGTTGTGCACTTGATGGGCCAAATGGCCTGCTTCCACACTATAGGGATTCTATGAGCAACTCTTTTCTATAGGTGGTAAACAGCGGACCCAGAACTAGGCCTTGTAAGTAAAAATGCTTCCCACATTTTGCAACTCTAAGTAACAATCCATAACCTCAATTCTGTTTTGAAACCAGCACGCTATCCATTCTGCTGATTATTCCTTGACTTCACCTTAGTCATGCGTCTTTCATTGCAATCCCTTATTGAACACATGACAAAATCCAAATATACTAAATTACTCTTGCCTTTCTTTTACGTCAAAAATATCAACATTGATCAAGTGAGACTTTGCCTTTGGAATTTCAGGCTGTCTATACTATGTTTGGCTTCTAAATATTTTTCTATTTCATCTTCTAAGTAAAAATTTGGTTATCTTTCCCACTGCCAACTTTAAACTAACAAGTATATAATTTACCTGGATTTATTGTATATCCCTTTTTAATATCAGAATCATATTTGCAATTTCCAAGTCTTCTGGCACTACTTGAATTTAAAACAAAATATATATGTATTTTTTTTTTCTCTTTCACGGGATGTGTGAATTACTGCAAGGCTACCAATTGTTACGTATCCCCAATTGCCCTTAAACCGACTGTCCTGATAGAGGCCAAGGACAGTTGGAGTATAAGCTCTTCACTTTTCCATCTTTCCCTCCCTTTTAAGATACTCTTTACAACCTATAAGGGAATATTAGGATGTGTCAGAATTCTTGCCTGATATTGCACCTATGAAGTGGGGTGTTTTAATACATTTAATGGTGTTTATGTAAATGTAAGTTGTTGTTGTTGTACAGATATCAACTGGCTATCAGAACATGAGAATTATCATATCCTAGTCAGAATATGTCTTCCTTTTTGTTCCATGTGCACACAGACTGCCAGATCACATTATTCGAAATGGGTTAGTGAAATACCCATTCAGAACTAAGCCAATTTTTCTGTCTCTATCTATACAGGTACTGAGACCAACTGCAGTGCCACTGATACCTCCCTGACTGAGCACAGCTCAATCCGTTCAAATTACAATTGAATTTCAAATAGTTTGTGCTCCTTTGGCAACTGAATAAACAAGGGAGCTCAGCCAACTGTTTTCAGTTTCTGTTCCTGAACTGCTTGGATGAGGTTTTCCTCTGTGTCCATTGCCACAGAAAGATTCATGATTGTGTAATAATCCCTACCACCTTTGTTAAGATAAGATTTGATGTTGGCGCCTCATGTTTTGTGATTATTACACATTGAATTATTGGTACATTTTAACTAATATAATCTTATTTGTCTACAGGTTATGTATTTACAGGATACATAAACATTTAGAATCATAGAGTTATACAGCACGGATATTGACCCTTCGGTCCAACTCATCCATGCCAACCAGGTATCCTAAACTGGTCTAGTCCCATTTGCCAGCATTTAGCCCATATCTTTCTAAATCCTTCCTTTTAAATGTTGTAATTGCACCAGCTTCCACAACCATCTCAGCCTATACATACACCACCCTCTGAAAATGTTGCACTTCAGGTCCCTTTAAATCATTCCCCTCTCACCTTAAACCTATGCCACTTAGTTTTGGACTCCCCTACCATAAGGATAAAAAAACCTTGGCTATTTACCCCATTCATGCCCCTCATGATTTCATAAACCTCTATAAGGTCATCCCTCAGCCTCCTATGCTCCAGGGAAAACAGCCCCAGCCTATTCAGCTTCTCCCTACTGCTTTTAATCAAAGTTAGTCTTACTAGTAATTTACTTGGCTATTAAAGTCCCCAATCTTCAAGTTACCAGTTACCACTATGATATTATTTAATCATAAAACAGATATTCTTTGGCAAATAAGCAACATTCTATGACATGTATTGTAGGTCTTCAGCATTTACTGTTAATTCATTAACATAGTCATTACTCTTTTCCAATTTCAAGACAGAAATAGCCAGTCCAGCTCAAACAAATGAATTAGAAAGGGTCCACTAGACAAAGTGATAATTTCACATTCAGTTTGAGTGTGGGAAATTTAGGACTGAAATTCTTAAATAAAAGCAGTTACAAGAATGTGAAAGCAGTTTGGCTAAAGTGGATTGGAAAAATGAGTTAATATGTAAGATGGTAGAGAATCAATGGGAGACATTTAAAAATATATTTCATAACTCCCAACCAAAGATAATCTGCTATAAACTAAAAGCTTATAACCAGTCAGAGTGGGTAAAGGCAGCGGTGGCTCAGTGGTTAGCACTGCTACCTCCCAGCACCAGGGACCTGGGTTCAATTCCAGCCTCGGGTGACTGTCTGTGTGGAGTTTGCACATTCTCCCTTTGTCTGTGTGGGTTTCCTTCAGGTGCTCTGGTTTCCTCCCACAGTCCAAAGATATGCAGATCAGGTGAATTGGCCATGCTAAGTTGCCCTGTAGTGTCTGGCTAAGTGATTAGCCATGTGCAATGTTGCATTATAGGGATGGATTCAGGCTAGGTGTGATGCTGTTTGGAGGGTCAACAGGCCAAATGGCCTGCTTCCATACTGTCTCTATGAGATACATCTTAGATTACAGAATCTCTTGATGAACTGCACAAGAAGAAATATTCTTCCTTCCTTGAGATCATACTTCACATCAGACATAAATCAAGAGGTTTACTATGTTGTGGCTGCCCACCATGAAAATCATGGGGAATCTGGCTTGCAGCTTTTTTCAAAAAGATGTCTTGTAATGGCTAGCCAATCCACCACCACCACCTCCATGCCTGTGAAAATAGCTGAAGCTGGGCTTTAGGACCCAGTTCCTGGCTGTTCTTTTTACCTGGCCCTGCTTCTATTTAGGATCAAGAAAATCAGACTGAGATAGTTTAAGCTAGTGGAGAATAGCTTGTTGGGTAGAGTACAAAGTGGGAAAATGTGAGTTGTCCACTTTGGCAGGAAGAATAGGCAAACAGGATGTTATTTAAATGGAGAGCTTCTACAGAATGCTGCATTGCAGAAGGGTCTTGGTGCACTTAAGACATAGGAACAGAAGTAGGCCATTCAGCCCATTGAGTCTGCTCTGCTATTCAATGAGATCACAGCTAATCTGATAATCCTCAACTCCACCATCCTGCCTTTGCCTCAACCTTCGATTCCTTTACGATTAAAGAACTGTCTCCAAATACATTTAATGACCCATTCTTGACAGCCCTTTGAAATAAATGCTCCCACAAATTTACTACTATTTTGAGAGAAGAAATTCCTCCCCATCTCTGTCTTAAATGTGCAACTTTTTATTCTGAGATTATGCCCGCTGGTCCTAGACTCTCCTAGAAAAGAATACCATTTCTCCGTATCTACCCTATCAAGCCCCTAAGAATTGTGTACATTTCAAAAGATCACCTCTCATTCTAATCAACTTCAATGGAGAGGGCTCAGAAAAGATTTGCCTTTGTATTGCTGGGACTGGAGTTATAAAGAGAAGCCGGATGGGCTGGAACTGTTTTCACTGGAGAGTAGGAGGTGACCTCATAGAGGTTTATAAAATCTTGAGGGGCATAGGTAAGGTGAACAACATAGGTCTTTTCCCTAGGGTGGGGGAGTTCAAAACTAGGGAGCATATTTTTAAGGTGACAGCAGAAAGATTTAAAAGCGACCTGAGAGGCAACTTTTTAACACCAGGAGTGGTTCATGTGTGGAAGACAATGCCAGAGGAAGTGATAGAGATGGGTACAATTACAACATTTAAAAGACATATGGACAGGTGCATGGATAGGAAAGGTTGAGAGGGATATAGGCCAAACACAGGCTAACGGCACTAGTTCAGTTTAGGAAATATAGTTGGCATGGAGGGGTTGGACCGAAAGGTCTGTTTCCATGCTGTATGACCCTGTGACTCTCTCAGACTCCTAGACCAAAGGAAACATCCTCCCTGCATTGAGTCTGTCCAGCCCCATTAGAACTTTATATGTTTTAGTCAGATTTCCTCTCATTCTTCTGAACTCTAGTGAATACAGGCCCAGTTGAACCAAACTGTCTTTGTACAATAGTCCTGCCATCTTCAGTATCCACTGTACTCCCTCTATGCCATGTTTAGACTCTCTTAGACAGGGAGACAAGACCTGCACGCAGTAGTCCAGTTGTGGTCTCACCAAAGCCCTGTATGTTTGGGGTAAGACATCCTTCCTTCTGAACTTAAATCCTCTTGCAATGAAAGGAAACATACCATTTACCTGATGGTAGGATCAACTAAAGATTAGAAGAATGCATTCAGAACATGTCCAAACTGGTTTATTAAATGACTGCAATCATAAAGGATAATAAAGCATTTGTTTAGTTACAGAAAAGTTCAAGGCATGCAAAAATAACCAAGTCCACATGTACTGTGGACTCCCAGAGGCTGGTTGCCGTAACCAATTATAGAATGTTAAAAAGTTGAACCCCAGCTTATTCATCTTGGAAGTGGGTTTTATTGAGGTTCTGTCTGACCTCCTGCACTTGACAGTGCAGAGCTTTATCACAACTGAATGTCCCTCCCAATCAATCTCCTCGTGTTCAGAGAATTGCTGTCAATTGCCTTATCGTCTGCATCCTGAACTGACTCCTGTTGTGCAGGGCACTGCATGCTACAATAATATGACACCCTGTTTCTAAGCTAAACTGTAAGGTCTGTTGGAGAGGTAGAGCCATTGAAACCTTAACAGGGAGGCCATAGTCTAGCGGTTAAGCTGCAGAGCCTGGCTGTGAGATGGCAAATGGAGTTTAGTGCAGAAAAGTGTGAGGTGATTCACTTTGGAAGGAACAAGAGGAGTAAAGAGTACTGAGTTAATGGTAAGATTCTTGGTAGTGTAGATCAGCAGAGAGATCTCGGTGTCCATGTACATAGATCCGTTAAAGTTGCCAGCCAGGTTAATAGGGTTGTTAAGAAGGCATACAGTGTGTTAGCTTTTATTGGTAGAGGGATTGAGTTTTGGAGCTATGAGGTCATGTTGCAGCTGTACAAAACTCTGGTGCGACCGCACTTGCAGTATTACGTACCGTTCTGGTCCCTGCATTTTAGGAAGGATGTGTAAGCTTTGGAAAGGGTTCAGAGGAGATTTACTAGGATGTTGCCTGGTATGGAGGGAAGGTCTTATGAGGAAAGGCTGAGCTACTTGAGGTTATTTTCATTAGAGGGAAGAAGGTGGAGAGGTGACTTAATTGAGACATATAAGATAATCAAAGGGTTAGGATGGATAGTGAGAGCCTTTTTCCTTGGATCATGATGGCTAGCAGCAGAGGTAGTTTCTTTACTCAGAGAAGTAGCGGTATGGAACACCCTATCTGCAACAGTAGTAGACCTGCCAGTTTTAAGGGCATTTAAATGGTCATTGGAGAAACATGTGGATGCAAAGGTTAGATGGGCTTCAGATTGGTTCCACAGGTTGGTGCAACGTCGAGGGCCGAAGGGTCTGTACTGCACTGTAATGTTTTATGTTCTATGGTATTATCGCTAGACTGTTAATGCAGAGACCCAGGTAATGTTCTGGGGACTCGGGTTCAAATCCCACCATGGCAGATGGTGCAATTTGAACTCAGTAAAATCTGGAAGTAAGAACTTAATGATGACTGTGAATCCATTGCCGATTGTTGGAAAAACCCATCTGGTTCACTAATGACTATCTGGTCTAGATATGACTCCAGACCCACAGCAATGTGGTTGACTCTTAACTGCCCTCTGGGCAATTAGAGATGAGCAATAAATGCTGGGCCAACCAGCAATGCCCTCATCCCATGAATGCATTTTTAAAAAATCTTAAGGTGGCTTGTGGTGTGTGCCGATGTGACCCTGGTAGAAACATGAGCAGTAAGATAGCTCTGTTCTGCACTTCACTTTGTAAAGGCGTCATCTGTCATGTTTGGACAGAACAGCACTTCTTCCTCAGTGGTCAATCCCCATGTGGACCTTGGAAGAAGGAGCCTGAGAGTCCTCCAGTCCGTGCACATTTTGGCAGCTCCTGGATATCTGGTGACATCTTCAAAGTCTGGCACGGGTGATCGCAGATAATCTGGATACTGATGGGGTTAAAGCCTTTTTGGTTAATAAACGCTGCAAGTTTGTGGTAGGGTGCCCTCAAAGCACCCTCAGTGGAGTCTATAGTGCCCTGCACCCTGCAGTGATGGTGGAGAATCCCACTGTCTGAGCAGCTTGGCTCTCCTCATCATGGGGCAAGGATATTCAATGATGTTAGCTGGGAAATGCTGCATCCGTTACCTCCTGGATGCAGGATTGGGAGATGCTACTCAGGCCCCCAGATGCCCTTTGAAATGACCCACTGGCGCAAACATTCTGTTTTCCAGTTGTAGGGAGAAGCTGAATAGGCCGGAGCTATTTTCCATGGAATGTTGGAGGCTGACGGCTGCACATCTTTATGACTGTATGACTTTAATACAGCTGTAGATAGGGACTTGGAAGCTGGTACATTCAGAGTCTGGTTACTGTCCTCTGCTTTCTCCTGATTCTCATTCTGGAGGCAGAGCTGTTTTTACTGAGCGAGCTGACAGCATTCTTTCCGAGTCACTCCAATGAATCTTCCAACGTAGACTCCCATTTCCATGAACTGAAAAGCTGTGGGGAATGTCAGTGATAGAACAGCACATGACTCCTGAGCCCCTATATCAATCATTATAAAGTGTCATGTTATTCACTGACATCATGTTCTATGGGGTTTCCACAAGGAGGCCTTGTTAAGAAGCTCTGAGGATTGTAACCTAAGCAGATGGGTGTTACATTATGCCAATGCTAATGCTACCTTGGGAGAGTGACTTTCAGGCACAATCTACCGTAGTAGGATTCCCTAAAAAGGCCTTCCTTGATTATCGCAGACAATGCCCTTGGATACTTACAGGTCAATCTGCAAATGTGGCAGCTCTAAAAGAATTGTCTTCTAGTATCAGGTGGCAATTCATGCTCACTATGTAATTAGGAGAAAGTGAGGACTGCAGATGCTAGAGGTCAGAGTCAAGAGTGTAGTGCTGGAAAAGCACATCAGGTCAGGCAGCATCCGAGGAGCAGGCGAATTGACATTTCGGGCAAGAGCCCTCCATCAAGAATGAGGCTTGTAAGCTGAGGGCGTGGAGGGGATAGAAGGAGGGGTGGGGCTGGGGGGAAGGTAGCTGAAAGTGCAATAGGTAGATGAAGGTGGGGGTGATAGGCCAGAGAGGAGGGTGGAGCGGATAGGTGGGAAGAAAGATGGACAGGTAGGACAGGTCATGAGGGCGGTGCCAAGTTAGAAGGTTGGAACTAGGATAAGGTGGAGAGAGGGAAAATGAGGAAACTGGTGAAGTCCACATTGATGCCATGGGGTTGGAGGGTCCCGAGGCGGAAAATGAGGTGTTCTTCCTCCAGGCATTGGGTGGTTAGAGTGTGGCGATGGAGGAGGCCCTGGACCTGCATGTCCTTGGCAGAGTTGGAGCGGGAGTTGAAGTGTTCGGCCACGGGCAGTGGAGTTGATTGGTGCCGGTGTCCCGGAGATGTTCTCTGAAGTATTCTGCGAATAGCGTCCAGCCTCCACAATGTGGAAGAGACCACATCGGGAGCAACAGATACAGTCCATGACATGCATGGAAATACAGGGTAAACTTTAATGGTTATGGAAGGCTACTTTGGGGCCTTGGACAGAGGTGTGGGTGCAGGTTTTGCGATTCCTGCAGTGGCAGAGGAAGGTGCCGGGAGGGGAGGGTGGCTTGGTGCGGGGCTTGGACCTGACAAGAGAGTTACAGACAGAATGTTCTTTACGGAAAGTGGATGGGGAGGGGAGAGAAATATATCTCTGGTGCTGAGGTCCATTTGTAGATGGCGGAACTGGCGGAGAATGATGCGAAGTATTCAGATGTTGGTGGGTTGGAAGGTGAAGACTAGGGGGTTCTGTCCTTGTTGTGGTTGGAGGGGTAGGGTTAGAGGGTTGGGTTGTGGGAAGTGGATGAGATGCGCTGGAGGGTGTCATTGACCCCGAGGGAGGGAAAATGGCAATCTTTGAAGAAGGAGGCCATCTGGTGTGTTCTGTGGTAGAATTGGTCCTCCTGGGGGCAGATATGGTGGAGGCGGAGGAATTGGAAATAAGGGATAGTTTTTTTTCCAGGAGGTAGGGTAAGAGGAGATGTAGTCCAGATAGCTGTGGGAGTCAAGTGGACTATATAATTGTTCACTCAACACCATTTCTCAACCAGACACGTCACCACAAGTTCTGAACACCAGTTCTGAAGACAGGTCACTGGGCTCAAAACATTAATTCTGCTTTTTCTCCTCTGACCAGACCTAATGAGTTTCTCCAGAAATTTCTGCTTTCGTTTCAGATTTCCAGCATCTGCAGTTCCTCAGATTTATTTGAAAGCATGCAATGCAGGGCAGGCTCCTGTAAGAGAGAGAGGGGCGGACACTCACGACTGGAGATCATTTCCATGCAGGTTGCTCAGGGAGAAATCCTCCACCCAGAACAACGCACAAGAAGCCTATGTTTCAGTCAGGATGTGCGCAGTGAAATCTGCCACCCACTGAAACTACAATGCAGGTTGAGGACCACACTCAGTGGCTGGATCACTGACCATGAGTGTTTTTGTGCTGGACTGCTCTCAGGCTGGAGGGGCAGATATTTGGAACATCTCACAATTTATTCTCTGTTATTGTGTAAGGAGCATCCTTGATAGTCTCTCTTAATAGAGGGCTCACTGCATTTCATTCTACTTTACCACAGGTGAATGAACATGGGCTTCAGGATGATTTCAGACTGGCCACAACAGTGCGTATCAACTGTGATACTGCAATCTACAAGGATGACACTCCTTTCACATCCAGTTGTGTGATTGTGAACAGCAGGTCAATGTCCAGTACACTTGGAAGTATCCTGACAGCCTTTGGGCATCAAAGGCTATCCATTGGCAATTGGCCTGGATTTTAGCAAATTGCATTAATTCTGCTTCTTTGATTTAACATGCTCTTAATGGCAGGGTTCACTGAGCACATTAAAACTGCATGGACATGTCTCCTGCTGTGTATATGACCCTCTTTCTAGAACTGATAACTGATCTTCTAAGATGAACAGACAATGGAATCTGTTCCATTCCATGTGGATGCTAGCCTGATCTCTGTTAGCTCTTAATTTGGCACCCTGCCTGGTACTCTCTTAGTCTTTGAATGTTGCACTGTTCGGTCATGTCTGTTTCTACAACAAAATGCTCAGCCTCTGTACTACCTTTTGCAATCTATTTCAACACTAGATGGTTACTTCAAACTGAATGATAATAGCTAAGTTAATGTTGTTTCATTTTTTAAAAAGGCAGCACTACAAATCATCATTGTGCGATTGAAACCAAAGAGGTAATAACAAATTCTTAAAGCAGGACTGTGCAGTTATGAACTCACAATCTAAGGTAATCGGGCAAAATATTATGATGTAACCACCTCCGGTATTCTGTTGAGGAAAATATGGACATAAATATTCATGGCTTCTCAATGATTCATTCAGAAATTCTTTGAAGTCAAGTGTTTGTTGCCCTGAAGAGAATTTTAGACTTCCGTCATGAGTGATCAATAAAGCACTTGGTGTGATGATAATACATTTGATGGACAAAAAAAGCAGCAGTGTTTGCTGGTATTCAATTAACTAATTCTCTGAATTCAAAGTGCAGAGTTGCTAAAAGAAAGGTCAATAGAATTTTGTAGCGAAGAAGGAGAATAGAGGATGATGGTAAAGAAGTAATGATGAATTCTTTCTAAACATTGGCCAGGCTTGAGTAGGCTGTGTTTACAATATTGAATACTTCATCTTGCAAGCATTGACTTCGCAGGATGGTATCAGGGCTGCAAAATAGAGCTTTTTATGAGAGAGATAAAATACTGGAATTAATTCCACAATAATAGAGCAGGCTAGTGGGTAATTTAGTGGAGATTTAAAATAATGTTGCAGGTTTTGACAAAGTGAATAGGGAAAGACTATTTTCGTGGACGGGGAAATCAGTAATGAGAGATTATCAGCTTAATGCATGACGAAGGAAGCAAAACATGATGATGGAGAAGGGTAGAGAGATGTTGGAATATGGAACGCTTTCTTATATTCATTAAGCAAACTAGGAGAAAGTTAACCAAAGCAGAGCAAGATGCAGGAGAAAGGGCAGTAGAATGTTTGGTCCTGGTTTCTACAAAGAGATCATCTTCACACGATGGACCAAACGGTTTTCAGCAATGTAAAACTCTATGGAAACAAAAACAGAAGTTGCTGGCATTGCTCAGCAGATCTGGCAGCACCCCAGAAGAGAAATCAGAGTTAACATTTCCGGTCTGGGGATGGGTCACTAAACCTGAAATGTTAACTGATTTCTCTTCGCAGATGCTGCCAGACCTGCTCATCTTTCCAGCGACTTCTGTTTTGTTTCTGATTTGCAGCATTGGTAGTTCTTTGTTTTTGTTAGTATTTTAAAGCTCTGTGGATTCCAGCATTATCATAGACAAGGTCAATCCGTGGGTCTTTGCTTTCAAAATGTGGGGTTCTTCTTGAGTCAGATGAGTATGCAACGTGTTTCTAGGAGAAAGTGAGGACTGCAGATGCTGGAGATCAGAGTTGGGAGTGTGGTGCTGGAAAAGCTCAGCAGGTCAGGCAGCATCCGAGGAGCAGGAGAATCGACGTTTTGGGCATAACCCCAGATTCCTGGTAAAGAGCTTATGCCCAAAATGTCGATTTTCCTGCTCCTTGAATCCTGCCTGACCAGCACGACACTCGCGTCTATGCAATGTGTTTGTGACAGCCTCCATGCTAGTGAAATTCTACCATCCCAACCTCAAGTCATTTTGAATGAGGGTGGCTTGGGATTGGATCCAGATGCCTGCTAAGATGGCAGGTCCCCTCCCTGATCTTTAACTGGCTGAAAATTTGTGTCCCATCAACAGCATGCAAGTTTGGGACCCCCAATTTACTCAATTTCCAATTCCTGACCCATGATTAAAAATACAGCCTCACACTTCACAACAATAGACCTCTGACAAAGGCTAAAGGCAAAAGCTTGATCCACATAAAGCTATTCCATTAAGGAGAGAATTGTAATTGTGTAATAAATGGGAAAGTCCAATCTAGACTGGTAAAACAGAATTGTCTGGGTATTCATTGGAAGATGTATTGCTGCACACATGACTTTCTTGTACACACTCCACTTAAACCATTACTTATACCCAATACAACAGAGGAAATGTGCCTCTGATATTCATAATGCAATTGGTATGGTTGGAATCAGTGTGATCACTGATGCAAATTAATGTAATTCTTCGATTAATAATGAAAAATATATTTCCAATGAAGAGAACATTGGATATTAAGTAACCATAGGCGAAAAAGGAAGAGATTTTTAAAAACATTTTTTTTTTGAGTTGGCACATTGTTTCTGTAGCCAGAAGCCAAGAGCAACTCAACCCAGTGTAGTGCAAGTGGCCAATCGCAAAGTAGGGAACTTTTGGGGAAAAGATGACTTCAATATATTGAGGTTCAGATGTGTGAAAGATGAAAAGGGAAAGTCAAGGATAAGAGAGCTTGATTTAGAGAAAAACAAACTTTCGCAAGATTGAAAGGATCTTGCCCAGATAAATCAGAAGGAAAGTTGCCAAATAGAACAGAAGAGCAGGAAATGGAAAGGACTCAACTCAAGTTGATTCCAAAAACACATTTGTTTTGTAAGCTGGATTTCCATAGATAAATAAAAAGAGGCATTTAGTGTTTCTAGGGTAGAGAACAAATATGACACCAGGACAAATATAATTTGGGTGGCACGGTGGCACAGTGGTTAGCACTGCTGCCTCACAGCGCCTGTAGACCTGGGTTCAATTCCCGACTCAGGCGACTGACTGTGTGGAGTTTGCACGTTCTCCCCGTGTCTGCGTGGGTTTCCTCCGGGTGCTCCGGTTTCCTCCCACAGTCCAAAGATGTGCGGGTCAGGTGAATTGGCCAAGCTAAATTGCCCGTAGTGTTAGGTAAGGGGTAAATGTAGGGGTATGGGTGGGTTGCGCTTCGGCGGGTCGGTGTGGACTTGTTGGGCCGAAGGGCCTGTTTCCACACTGTAAGTCTAATCTAATCTAATAAAAATATGGGAAACGTTTTAATATGAAGGCTAGAAGGAAAAGTCAGGAAACAAGCAGCAGAATGAATTGCTAGCTGCCTTCAATGCAGGCAGCAGAGATTGGCAGTGGAGGGTAGCTGGACAGAGTGACAGTAGGTTGGATGTAGCATTTCACAAAGATCAGGGATGGGACCAGTACTGTTCACAATTCAAATCAACAATTTGAACTGGAATAAACAAAAACAAGTTTTAGATTGCTGGTGGACATTGCTGGGACCTCTTCATGAGTACTGTGTCCAGTTCTAGTCTGCCTGCTATAAGAAGGATATTATTAACCTGGAGAAGGTTGAGAACAGATTAACCAGAACGTTGCTGGGAATGGAGGGTTTGAGTTATAAGGAGAGGTTGGATAGGCTGGGACTTTGTCACTGAAGTGTAGGACGTTGAGAAGTGACCTCGGAGGTTTATAAAATCATAAGGGGTATCAATAAGGTGAATGATAGGCGTATTTTCTCTAGGGTGAGGGATTTCAAGGCATGGGGCATATTTTTAAGGTGACACGAGAAAGATTTTAAAAAGACACAAGGACAATCTTTCTACACAGAGAGTGCTTCGTAAGCGGAATGAACTTCCAAAGGAAGTAGCAAATGCAGGTACAGTTACAGACATTTAGGTAAGTACATGAAAAAGAAAGATTTGGAGGGATATGGGCCAAGTGCAGGCAGACAGGACTAGCTGGGACTATGGTCAGTGTGGACTGGTTGAACTCTATGACGGTATGACCCTATGACTCCAGTAGTAGCAATGGAGGAGTGGGTAGGGAGCACATTGGAGAGATAGTTAACACTGAGAAGGGCTGCTACAAATTGAAGAAGGATATTAATAGTCTTACAGGAAGGGCAACCAATTGGCAAGTGAAATTCAACACTGACAGATGTGAGGTAATACATTTTGACAGGGTGAGTACAGAGATCACTTATTATTTGGGAAATGCAAATCCAGGAAGGGTGGAAGGACAAAGAGACTTTGGAGCACCAATGCACCAGTCAATAAATACCCCAGAAATGTGCGGTGCCAAACAGGCTTGGTCATTTTTCTTTATGAAAAAAGATTGAACATTGATACAACAGAGATCTTTAAATGATTAACGGTTTTTGCTAGAATGGATACATAGGGAATGGTTCTTCTTCGGAGGAAGAGCATGGTTAGGGTCCAGCAATGTAAAATAGTCACCAAGAAATCCAGTAGAGAATTCAACAGAAACTTCTTTAGCCAACCTCATCAGTGGTGAGAATGTGGAATTTGCTGGCACTAGTCATGGGACAGATGCACTTAAGGATAAACAAGCATAGGAGTGAGAATTGTTACTGTGGTAGTTTTAGATGAATAAAGATATGTGGAGGTTTGAGTGGATCATAAGCACCAGGATGGGCAGGCTGGGCTGAATGGCCTCTTTTTGCACTATATGTTGTGTTTGTGCCAAGTCCTGCAACCTTTTCCCATTGGGTGTTAGTTGTACTTGTTCTAATTCAGGGAATGGTCACGAAACAGGATTAATATTCCAGAGGGCTGGACTATTGGTCTGGAGAGAGCATGTCAAATCCAATTGCTGCATTAAGTTCAATGAATACATCAGGAATAAAACGCTAATGGTGACCATGAACCACATTGGTGTAAAAGCTCATCTCGTTCAGTTATATGCCCCGGGAAAGGGAATGTGCCAAGTTTATCCATTGGTACCAGAGATGCTTGATTTCTCCTCAGTTAGTTTCATGCTCAGACAGAAAGGGCTGAAGTTTACTTTATCAATTCATTATACAAATGCATTAGCTAATCAGTTACGTTTGGTTATTAATAGTGGGTGAAAACAGGCCCTTAGGGCGTTTACACAAGACACCTGTAACTGGCCCTGGTTTCAGCTATGGTATTCTCCATGTGCACTACTTATATAGTTCAAACTACAAACTTGCTCAGGGGATGGCATGTTCACAGAGTTCCTTTCCCAGAGCTGAAATATCTAAACATTTGGAGAGTGCAGTGGCAGCGACTGGACATGGTAAACAATTAAATCAGAAAGATTGATTTGCAGACGCCGGTGTTGGACTTGGGTGTACAAAGTTAAAAATCACATAACACCAGGTTATAGTCCACCAGGTTATAGTCCAACGTAGGGATGGCCTCAACCAGGACCTTGCGTTCATGTCACACTACACTATACACACAAACAGACAGACACACACAAACATACTCTCTCATACACTCACACATACATTCACACTCATACATAAGCACACACCCTCTCACAGACATTCATAACCCCCTCACACACATCGCCCCTCCCCCACACATGCACATATAAGTTTGTAGGGTGAATTTGTACTGGCAGAATTACATTTTACTTTGCTCAAAAACTTCATGGATCCATGTAAGATTCTGTAAATCCATTTTTTAGATTAGAATCAGTCTGACCATTATAGCACAGACAGCCTCACAGGGAGTTAACACCTTCAATACTTTATCTGGGCCAAGTTAAAAATCATGCAATACTAGTTTATAGTTCGACAGGTTTAGTTGGAAGCACTAGCTTTCGGAGCGCTGCTCCTTCATCAGGTGGTTGTGGAGTACACAATGATAAGACACAGAATTTATAGCTAGAAAGAGTTTGTGAACCTGGTTTGATACTCCCACGGAGTTCAGTTCCATATTCTGAGGTGTGATGTGAGAGTGATCTTACTGCTGCAATCTCACATTGCCTTTGCCTTCAAATCAGGCCAAACATTTCATTCTAAATACATGCAATGATTTTAGCACCTATGAGAAACTGAAACTGCCTCAAAACTAGAGATATTCTGCAAAGTCATTAAATATGACATTCCATAATGAGATGATGATATATTGGTATTGTCACTGCACAACTGATACAGAGATCCAAACACTGTTCCAAGCACAACAGATGACAGAATTTGAATTTAATAAAATCTAGAATTAAGATGACCATGAAACAATTATCATAAAAGTCCATCTGACTCACTAATACCTTTTAGGGAAGAATATCCATCATCCTGACATAGTCTGCCCTACATGTGTCTCTCACTGCAATGTGGTTGATATTTAAATGACCTCATGAGCCATTCAGTTGTATCAACCACTAAGGTGTATCCAAAAATGAATGAAACTGGCCATACTGACCTAGGTACCAGAAATGACAACAGCAAACCGTCCTGTCAACCCTGACATGTCCTCTTTACCAACAATTAGGGTCCAGTGCCAAAATTGGAGAGAGTGACTTCCAGTCTTCAGTAACAGTTGGAAAGTGTCATCAACAGTGCCTTCTGCAGCAATAGCCTGCTCAGTGGTGCCCAGTTTAGGTTCCGCCAGGGCCACTCAGCTCCTGACCTCATTGCAGTCTTGGATCAGCACAATTGAAACAGCTGAATTGCAGAGATAGGATAAGAGTAGCTGTTTGGCCAAGTGTGACGTCATGGAGCTAAAGCAAAACTAGAATCGATTGGAGTCAGGGAAAACTTTCCACTGGTTGGAGTCACACCCAGCATCAACAACAGTGATGTTGTGATAGTTGGAAGTCAGATATCTCAGTTCCAGTACATCTCTGCAGGAGTCCCTCTGGGCAGTGTCCAAGGCTCAACCATAGTCAGTTGCTTCATCAATGACCAGTGAGTACCATCTACAAGATGCAAGCAGCAATTCCCCAAAGATCCTTAGACAGCACCTTCCAACCCCACAATCACTCCTTTCTAGCAGGAACAAGGGCAGCAAATTCATGGCAACAACAACACAACAAGGTCCCCTCCAAGCCACTCCCAACCCAGACTTGGAAATATGTCACCAATCCTTGACTGTCGCTGGGTCAAAGTGCTGGAATTCCCTCCCTAATGGTGTTATGGGTCAACCTGCAGCATGTGGATTGCGGCAGTTCAAGAAAGCAGCTCACCAATACCTTCACAAGGGCAATTAGGGACGGGCAATAAATGCCAGTCAGTCATCCCATGGATGACTAAAACAAGTTCTCAGTTGTCTCAGTTTCAGTTGTTTGGTGTTCAGATAATCACTTAAAACACGAGGAGCATCCTTTTGTTATAAGGGGCAGAATGATTTGCAATAGGATTACTTTCTGCTATGTCAGTAAGTCAGTATACTCTAACACTGTCAGTTTGTAGACTCACAGCAAAAATACAATTGTATTTTTATTCCCCAGTAAACAGCTGCATGTGTACTCATCACTGTGGTATTACACTATGGTCAAGTTTTCATTAATATTTTGAACAAGGTGACTCCCCAAGTTTTGACATAGATTTATTAAAGCCTGTCAGTTTGTGGCTCAAAGCGAAATTTACGGGAAATGTATGAACAACCCTGTTGTTCTGTCTCTACATAGGTAATATCTGTGTTCCGCACCTCTCCCAAGTATCCTTTATAGACCATTCCTGTGGCAGTGCAGCCCTCAGCATTCACTTTTGAAAACATTTGCGTCACTTATTATTAATCTGTGAGGGATTAATTCCTTGCCCAAGAAGATTTGCAAAGTTTAAGCGATAAGTTTTGCACCTTCCTGAATGAAACACTTGCACCACAAATATTTGACTTTGTAATTAAACCTGACCCGATGACAAGGCAACCAGGTGACAAGGGTGGCTGGAATTGCTGGTATAAGGGTATGAATTCTAGAAAGCTTGATTCGACTTGTCAACTTTCTCCTAAGCCAACATTGATCCAGCATGTATCATTTCATTGTAGTCCTGTTAATATCCTCTAACTCCAGTTGTCAGTACAATCGGAAATGATACCAACCAATGAACTATGAGGTTAACTGCATACCAACAATAGCTTCCATTCTGTATAATGCCTTTAACTTAGAGAAACAGTTTGTAGTGTGTAAGATGTTTAAAGTATTTTGCAAACCAAGCAAGGATGATGTGAGAAAAAATGCATTTTCACACAAAAGAATAGTTAGGGTATGGAATGTGCTGCCTCGAAATGTGATCAAGGTAGATTCAATTGAGGCTTTCAAGAGGGGCAATGGATGGTTATTTGGGTCAGAAATGGTATGTATGGATATGGGGAAAAAGTAGGAGATTGGCATTCAGTAATAGAATTAGTGCAGATGGGCTGAATGGTCTCCTTTTGCCCTGTAATAAATCAGTGATTCTGAGATAAAAAGTGATAATTCAGTGGAAGAAATTGTTCAAAGAGGGAAATTTCACTATGGAATTTAAAAAAAACAAAGAGAGGTGAAGAGATACGGTATTTTAGTGTGAAACTTCTAAGCTTTATGAGTGAGACATCTAAGCACATAGCCAGCAATAGTGGGCGGAATGGAACTGGGAATTTATAAGACATCAGAACGGGAGGATTGAAGAAGTTTTGAAGGTTATAGGTTGTATCTTAGAGGATGTTGCAAAGATTAGCCAGGAGCAAAGCTTTAGGGCATGACGATGTGATAAGGGCTGGCGAACTGATAACGGAGGAGATGGGTTTAATGAGGGTGTATGACTTCTGGAAATATAGGCAAGAGAGTTCCAGAAGGGCATAAGTTTATGCAGGGTGACAAATGGCAAAGAAACAAATTGGAATTCGCTGAGTGTAGAAGCAAATGGCTGCAGATGCTGGAATCTGTACTGAAAACAACAAATGCTGGAGATCACAGTGAGTCCGGCTGCATCCACGGAGAGAGCAAGCTAACATTGAGTCCACAGCTCTGTGATCTTCAGCATTTTTTTGTTTTCAGTTGGACTTAGCCATGATCATATTGAATGGTGGTGCAGGTTTGAAGGGCAGAATGGCCTACTCCTGCACCTATTGTCTATTGACTTTGACATGTACAGATGAGGATCTCCGCAAGACACCAGTTAAGTCGGTTGTGGAGATGAGGGCTGTTATGATGGCAGGAAGTGTTTGTGATGGACTTGATGTGGGTTCAAAATCTCAGCTCAGGTCCAAAACAGAATGCCAAGGTGGTGGACAGTTTGGCTCCACCTGAAATTGTATAGAGTCAACGATATTATCTTCACAACTTTTAATGGAAATAAGTAGAGGCATTCCATGACCGGATACAAACAGAGTGCAGAGGCCTCGGGAGTTGATTGTCAGCTAGAGCTGGGTATTGTTAGTGTACCTGTGGGACAAACAAAAATACAGAACATAGCTGATAAATAAGAGGGGCCCAAAACGAGACGCTGGAAGAATTGCTGAAGTTATGAGCAGCAGTTAGAAAAGAAACCATTGCAGATGTATCTTCGAGACAGTTTCTCTCTTCACAGCACAATCTATTTCGAAAAGAAAGCAGCAAATTGTAACTTATGTGACATCAACAAAACTGGTGTACAGTCCTTGTTGGACACTAGGACATAAATTTGATTGGAGCAGGGCCCATGACCTTGGTCCGTACAGAGAATTCAATCCTCAAAATGTGCTAGCAGTTTGAAAAACCAATCTGGTGAAACTCTTATGTTTTTTTAAAACAGGGCATGTCCAGAGCTGTAGAGGAAACACCCATGGTGATGTCGGGTCTGCTATTGAAATACGCAAATAGATAATTAATTCTGGCTTCATCCCAAAATGCTGGCTTTAGCAGCAAGCATATACGGCTTCCAAGATGTCTGAGATCGCTAACAAAATCGCTCCATCGTCATGGATTTTACTCATCTTGACCTGATTGCCCTAATGGTCAGTCTTTCACCATAGCACAAGGAGCAACCTATCAACAACTGTCATAAGATAGAGACATACTGGTACTGTCATTCAGAGGTCTGGCCAATGCTCCAGTGACATGGGATTGAATCCTACCATGGCCGAGGATGTAATTTGGATTTAATTAATAAACTGGGAATTATAGCTAATCTGAGACTGATTATGAAATGATTATTGTAAAAACCCATCAGGTTCAGTCATGGCCTTTTGGAGAAGAAAATTGACCAGCCTTACCCAGCCCTGGCCTTCATATGACTCCAGATACACAGCCTTGACCAAGGCTGCCCTCTGTAAATTGAACTACTCAGGGTATCAAACTGAAATCTAAGAAAAGGAACAGGAGTGGACCGTGCACCAAGCATTGACCTAGGCACTGGAAGCCATAAAGATAAAGCAGGTGCTCCTCACCAACACCAGGGAGCTTGCCTTAAAACTGGGATAGATCTCCCACAATCCTGGCTTACTCAGATATTGCAATGTCCCAGACAATTCTATCACCCTCCCTGGGTGTGCCCTTTACCACTAAGAGGATATTTCCACCAAAGGGAGTGGCACAGTAATATGCAGTTAGGAAGGGGATTTCCTGGAAGTCTGCAACACTGATTCCAAACTTCATAAAATCAGATGGTGTCGGGTCGAACATGGGCAAGGAAAGCTTCTGCTCATTATCACATGCCACATATCCCACTTACCCCCCTCAGCTGGTAAATCAGTACTCCTTCATGTTGAAAGCCATGTATTGAGGGTTAAAAGGGGCACAGAATGTACTCCAGGTGGGGGTCTTCATTTGAGTGGCTTGGCTGCATTCCCACTGAGAGAGCTGGCTGAGACTGGATTGGATTAGCTGCAGGTGGTGACAGAACCAACAAAAGGAGCTGAGCCTTACCTGTCCCAAGTGCATTGTCCATGACAGTATCAGTGGGAGTGATCACCATACTGTCCGTGTGGAGACAAAGTCCCTTCTGCACAATATTAGAACTCCTCCATCATACTGAGTGGCATTGTGCGAAATGGGGCAGACTTTCGTCAGGTCTAGCAACTCACATCAAGGACCATCAGCAATAGCACAACTGTATTCAACCACAAACTGGAAGCATATAGCTTGGCACATTCTTCACTCTATCATTACCATCCATCAGAGGTGAATAAAGTTGTAAGAAGGCAAATCAGAGGCATCACCAGGCTTATTAAAAAGGAGGTATCAGCCTGGTGAAGCTACAACACAGGATAAACAGCATGCAACAGACGGAGATGAGCAATCCCACAATAAACTCTGCAGTCCTGACACATCCAGTTGTGAATGGTGGTGGACAATTAAACAAGTCACTGGATACCCCAATCCTCAATGACAGAAGAACACAGCACATCACTGCCAATGAAAGCTGTGGCAGCAAACCTTGGCCAGAATTACCAAGTGGATGATCCATCTCAGCCTCTTCCAGTGGTCCCCAGCATCACAGATATCAGTCTCCAGCCAATTCGATTCACTCTTCATGATATCAAGAAACAATTGGATACTGCAAAGGCTAAGGGCCCTGACAACATTCCGCCAATAGTACTCAACACTTGTGCACCACAACTTTTGCTGCTCCCCCAGCCAAGCTGTTCCAGTGCTGCTACAACACTGGCATCTACCCGACAATGTGGAAAATTGCCTAGGTGTATCCTGTACACAAAAAAGCAGGACAAATCCAACTTTACAAATTAGCACCCCATCAGCCTACTCTCGATCACCAGTAAAAGACCCCTCCTGACCTCATTTTAACCTTGGTCAACCATGCACAAAAGAGCTGAATTCCAGAGGTAAGGTGTAAGTGACACCACGGCCACATTGGACTGAGTTGGAATTGTGGATTTGGGTGGGGTTTGGGGGTGGTGGTGGTGGTGGTGGTGGGGTGTGCTGCAAGTTGGATGTGGGGACTCTCCATTAGCTGGAGTCATACCTGGTACACAAGAAAGTGGTTCTGGTTGTTGGAGGTCAGTCATCTCAGCTCTGGGACATCACTGCAGGAGTTCTTCAGGGTAGTGTCCGAGGCCAAAGCATCTTCAGTTGCTTCAACAATGACCTTCTCAAGCATAAGGTTAGAAGTGGGGATGCTTGCTAATGATTATGCAATGTTTCACACATTCATGATTCCTGAAGTGTGGGAATCCTGCAATCCATGCTGAAAAGCAGCAAGACTTTGGAAAATATCCATGCCTGGCCTGATAAGTGGCAGTTTATGCATGGATTGATGCCACACAAATTGGAGGGAATAACCATCTCCAACAAGAGAGAATATAATCTTCTCCCCTTGACGTTACCATCACTGAATCCTCTAATATCAATATCCTGGGTTTTAACACTTGCCTGAAACTGAACAGGACTAGAATTGAGAGTGTTGCACAGGAAAAGCACAGCCGGTCAGGCAGCACCCGAACAGGAGAGTCAACACTTCGGGCATAAGCCCTTCATCAGGAATGAGGTTTGTGAGCCAGTGGCCTGAGAGATAAATGGGTGGTGGGGGGGGGTGGGGCTGGGGGGAGGTAGCTGGGAATGTGATAGGTAGATGAAGGTGCGGGGGCGAGCTGATAGGTGAGAGGAGGGTGGAGCGGATAGGTGGGAAGGAAGATGGACAGGTCAAGAGGGCGGTGCCGAGTTGGAGGCTTGGGACTGGGATAAGGTGGGGGGAGGGGAAATGAGGAAACTGGTGAAATCCACATTGATCCCGGTAGTTGCAGGATCCCAAGGCAGAAGATGAGGCATTCATCCTCCGGATGTCAGGTGGATAGGTTCTGGTGATGGAGGAGACCCAGGGCCTGCACGTCCTTGGCAGAGTGGGAGGGGGAGGGGGAGTTAAAGTGTTCAGCCACAGGGCGGTGAAGTTGGTTTGTGCAGGTGTCCCACAGATGTTCTGTGAAACGACCGCAAGTTGGTGTCCTGTCTCCCTGATGTAGAGGAGACCACATCGCATGTAATGGATGTAGTAGATAACGTTGGTGGAGGTACAAGTAAATATCTGTCAGATGTTCAAGGATCCTTTGGGGCCATGGATGGAGGTGAGGGGGGAGGTGTGGGTGCAGGTTTTACACTTCCTGCGGTGGCAGGGGAAGGTGCTGGGAGTGAGGTGTGGGCTGGTGACGGATGTGGATCTGACAGGGGAGTTGCAGAGGGAATAGACTCTCCAAAACATAGATGGGGTGGGAAGGGAAATATATCTCAAGTGGTGGGGTCTATTTGTAGAAGGCGGAAGTGGCAGAGGATGATGTGGTATATACGGAGGTTGATGGGGTGGAAGGTGAGGATTGGGGAGTTCTATCCTTGTTGCAACTGGAGGGTTAGGGTTCAAGGGCGGAGGAGCAGGAAGTGGAGGAGATGTGCTGGAGGGTATCATCGACCACGTTGGAGGGGAAATTGCGGTCTTTGAAGAAGGAGGCCATCTGGATGTTTTTTGGTGGAATTGGAGATCCTGGGAGCAGATGTGGCAGAGGCAGAGGAATTGGGAATAAGAGATGGGATTTTAACAGGCGGCAGGGTGGGAGGAGGTGTAGTCCAGATAGCTGTGGGAGTCGGTGGGCCTAGCCATATAAATATTAGAGCAGGTCAGAGGCTAGGAATACTGCAGTGAATATTTCATCTCCTGACACCCCATATTCTGTCCATTATCTACAAGACACAAGTCAAGCGTGTGACTTGCTTGGATGGGCACAGCCCCAACAACACTCAAGAAGCTTGACATCATCCAGGACAAAGCAGCCCACTTGATTGGCACCACATCCACTCTCTCCATCACTGACGCTCTTGTACTATCTACAAGATGCACTGCAAAAATTTACCAATTCTTCCTAAACAACACCTTCTAAAAGCATGTGCACTTCCACCTAGAAGGGCAAGGCTAGCAGATACATGGGAATATCACCAGCTGCAAGTTCCCCTCCAAGCCACTCACCATCCTGACTTGGAAATATATCACCATTCCTTCATTGTCGCTGTGTCAAAATCCTGGAATTCCCTTCTTAACAAATATCGGTCCACCTAGATTCAAGCAGGTAGCTCACCACCACCTTCCTGAGACCAGTTAAAGATGGACAATGAAGGCTGGCCGAGACAGATATGTCCACATTCTAGGAAAGAATAAATAAAGGAATAAACGCCATGTTCTTCTGCAGCCTGTCTCTTTGGCAACAGTACCAGTGTGGGTATGTGCCTGGCAGCAAGCTGGCTCCTGTGTTATCATTCCCTTCTGCCCTGTCTTATGTGTATGTGCGTCATGCAGATTGATTGATGCTGATCCCTCTGCTATCCTCACCTCTAAAGTACATACATTGTCCGGGTCTGAGGTCTTGCTGTTAGTATAAGATTGAGTGACAGTGTCCCTCTCTATATGCAACCTCTTTGTCCTCCACACCCTCCATTGATTGGTCGGGTAACTGAAATGGAACCAAGGCAAAGACTGGGTTCTGGTGAAAGAAGCGTTAGTCAGTAATTTGTGCCGATACATTCTGCAGATTGTGTGTCAGAAGCGATTAAGGGATAATGAAAGGTCGGGATTTAAGGAGGTAAGTAAATAACCTCAATATCAATTCCCTCAGCTCCACCAATTGTCACATGGATGCCCAGCACCATCGCTCCCTGGGGCAGTGAGCAGGTCCTCTCCTGTGTGAGCTGTTGATAGGAGCCTGTGCTGGATATGTAGAAACGTCAGGGTTGTGTTTGTAAATAGGAGATGGGGGTCTATAGTGCTGAGCATTACATAAGCTTAGTGGTATTGTTAGTGGAATTGACATTGATAACTTGAGTTGGGCTGTTTAACGTTTCGTGTACTGCAGCTAAATCTTATGGAAACTTTTCTATTGTTGACCTACACCTCTACTTCATAGAATTGCTACAGTGTGGAGGCAGGCCATTCAGCCCATCGAATCCATACCGATCTTCCAAAGATCATACCAAACCCACCCCATCCCTGTAAACCCACACGTCCCATGGCCAATCCACCTCACCTGCACATCTTTGGACAGCAGGAGGAAGCCCACTCAGAAACAGGAGAACAGGCAAACTCCGCACAGACGTTCACCAGAGGGTGGAATCAAACCCGGGTCCCTGGCACTGTGAGGCAGCAGTGCTAACCACTGATCCACAGATCTGACCATTCATTCTCCCAATTGCTGAGCATCCGCCTGAAGGTTCTTAGAATGACTCCCCCCTCTGTTCACCTCTCTCCTCCAGAGCACGCACTGAACATCTTGGGGCCCACTCTGTTGCATGGTTAGACAATTCTTCAAAGTATCAAAACATAGACACAAGCATAGACAACATTACTTGTTGCCATAATGCAGCTCCCTTTTAAGACACATATAGCTCCAGCCACTCAAATGTCAGACCTCCTGCTGATGTACAGGAGTAACCCAGAATAAGGTAGCAGTAACATTGGCATTAGCACAACCGCTTTACTGTGATCCCCTCACCAATGCTCAAGGGTTGGCCATTTTGCTCCATGTACTTCTTTCGCTAATACTACAAAAATAAGCCGAGAGTTGCTGAAGGGATAGGGCGCTCTAATTGACTCAAGGTTCACAGTCCAACTTTAAACACAATGCAACGTTAGTTGTTGGTCAATATTTTGCACTTCAGACACAGTTTCTGCATGCAACAGGTGCTGAGTCTGCCCCAGTAATACCTTTGATTTCTGCACCTTTCAATGTATTTTGACCTGAGAGGATAGGGTGCAACAGGTTCAAAGGGGTACAAGTCAGAGTGAGGAACACAGAAATGGAGACGGCAGTTTTCAACAGAAAGATCTCACGAGGGTGAGAGGCCAGAGGGAGTGGTTCAAGTGGAGGGACAGTATTGGAGACGGGTGATAGGATCTATTAAACGAGGGGATGGTTCCTGTTCAATGCAGTGAGAGCAGAAATGGAGGTGATAGAGGAGCACAGTGTTGTGCCAAGGTGGGGACATAAGGGGATGGAGCTGATGACAGAGCCTTCAGAATCAGGGAGGGCAAGATCTGAGGGTATTGTGAATACACAACAAGGGGTGAGACTTGAGCACGATGGAAGAGAATGGGAGTAAGATCCCAGCTGGGGAGCTGGTACCCATGCAGAAGCAAAGACTGTGATTCTTTGGTGCCGCCAGCTGAAAATGCAGGAACTCCATTTCCTAACAGCAAGGTTTTCTGTTAGTGCTGAACAAGGCAAAGGATGAAATGAACACCTAGAGCTGGACTGCTTTGAGACAGGGTCAGTCGGTGTTGCTGGAATGAACGATCAAGGATGTGCACGTTGGGGTACATGACATTCGCAGTGTGTCTGAGCATGCAGCAGAATTAGCAGAGTGAGGAGCTGTGCAGATATCTTTGAACAGAACACAAGGGATGGAATTTCAGCTGGAACCAACAAGGAGTCATTTGAAGCTGAGTGAGAAAACTTGTGAATGCCAGATTCATCAGCTGCACTCACACAAGGTAGAGCAAAACATCACCTGATCACAATGCAGCATCATCCATGTTCTCCAGAGCATTTGCAACATTGTCATCAAACCAGCAGATAAAGGAGGAGCCATCGTCATTCAGAATAGAACAGTTTACTGCAAGGAAGTGTACTGACAACTGAACAACCAGGAACACTACAGGCAACTACCAGTCAATCCGACCAAAGAACACACCATGAACTAAACACATTGATCAGAACTTTGGATCCAGTTCCCTATGCAGTCTCATCCCGTGTACCTCTCACATAGGGGACTTCTACTGCCTTCTGGAGATACACAAAGCCAATACAACTGGACGTCCCATCACATCAGGCAGCAGGGCCCTGTATGAGAACCTCTCCAGCTATGTTGAGGACATCTTGAAACCCATTGTATACAGGACCCCCAGCTTCTGTCACGACACTACAGATTTCTTACAGAAACTCAGCACCCACAGACCAGTCAAACCAGAAGCATTCCTTGTCACAATGTTTCCGCACTCTACACCAGCATCCCCCACAATGTCAGCATCGCGGCAACTGCCTCAGTACTCAACACCAACAACTGCTAATCTCCAAACACCACCCGACAACTCGTCCGCTTTATCCATGATCACAACATCTTCATCTTTGACAACCAGTTCTTCATCCAGACACACGAAACAGCCATGGGGACCAAATTTACACCCCATTATGTCAATATTTTCATGCACAAGTTCGAACAAGACTTCTTTGCTGCACAGGACCTCCAACCAACACTATACATAAGATATAGTGATGGCATTTTTTTCCTCTGGACCCATGACGAGGAATCACTGAAATACTTATACAGTGATATCAACAAGTTTCATCGCACCATCAAACTCACCATGGACTACTCTTTAGTATCTGTCTCATTCTTGGACACATGCATCTGAGGACAGGCACCTCAGTACCTCACTCTAAAGCAAGTCCACGGATAACCTCATGATGCTGCACTTCTCAAGCTTTCACAAGCCCTACGCATACACAAGATCTGTTCAGATGAGGAGGAATGTGGCAGACATCTGAAGATGCTGAAGGATGTGCTTATAAGAACAGGATATGATGCTCAACTCATCGATCTCAATTTCTGAGCTGCCACAGCGAGAAACCAGAATGAGACTGACACGGGATATGACCAATAGGCTACCCTTCATCGTCTAGTACGTCCCGAGAGTAGAGAAACTACGCCATGTTCTTCGCAGCCTGTAACTCATTATTCATGAGGATGAGCATTTCGCCAATACCTTCCCTACAGCTCCACTTCTCATCTTTAAACAACCACCAAAACTTAAGTAGACCATTGTTCGTAGCAAACTGCCTGGCCTTCAGGACAGCATCGACCACACCACCATTTAGAAAGTCTCACCTCGCCTCGTAATCTATTAGAGTATGAGTGACAGAGAACTACTCAAATTCCACTACTTAGAGAAAAAAAAACAAGTTTATTCTTTAACTCCAAAAGTGAACATTAAACAACAACTATTACAACTCTAAGCCTCGTTTCCCTTAAAGGTTTGTTGTCTACCTCCCACTCTATAACAATATCCTGATCCAATAAAGCCCCTATTCAATTTACAGCAAATCTATTTTCAAAAGCAGACAGTGGCTGTCGTGTTCGGGTGTTGATCCTCCTCTGTTGTAGATGATCTCCCTGGATCATCTTCGGTCTTCTGCTGCACAGATTTTTCATATGAAAAAGGGACCTTTTAGAGACAGTTTTGAATAGCAGTCTGTCAATGGCAGAAGGTGCTCTTTCTCTGGCTAACTCCAAAATGACTGCTTTTGATATCCCAAAACATCAGATTGTCTCATTTGGTTTGATGTTGTCAAACCAGTAAAATTCAATTTCGATTGGGTTTTAGTATCTTGGGGTATAATTTAAACTGATTGGTTAAATTCAAACTGCTGAGAAAATAATGAGGTCTCTGGGTTACCACAATATGTTACATCTTTCCATTTTCCAGCATACTCTATGACTGCTGTCAGTCACATGACAGGTGCCTGCATTCACTCCCTCTTAAAGATGCAGTACATGCCTTCAACTTTGTAACACAATCCTATCATTACAATCACTGCAAGACATGTCAGAGTGTCAACATGGATACTACCTTTGCATGTGGGGACACCACCCAACATGTGCATGACAGGTACTCATGTGACTCGGCCAACGTTGTCCATCTCATGTGCTGCAGGCAAGAATGCCCCAAGACATGGTACATTGGCAAGACCAAGCAGACACTACGACAACAGATGAATGGACAATGCACAACAATCACCAGGCAGGGTTGTTCTCTCCCAGTTGGGGAACTCTTCAGCAGTCAAGGACATTTGGGTGACCGTCCTCCAAGGTGGACTTCAGGAAATGCAACAACGCAGAGAGGCTGAGCAGAGGCTGATAGCTAAGTTCGATACCCATGAGGGTGGCCTCAACCGGCACCTTAGGTTCACGTCACACTACAGGTGGCGTCATTACACTATACACTCTTACCCGTACACACATATACACATATAAATATATGAGCTGAATTTGCATTTGTAGATTGTATTTGCAGACACATTTTATTTTATTCAAAAAGCACGTAGTCTGTAGGCAGTCAGTCAATGTGACATTTTATAAGTTCTTACTTTGGAAATAAAACCAGCCTGACTCTAGATTGGTTTACAGACAGACTCTAACCTCACACCTTTATGGTATTGTCTGAACTGAGATGTCACCTTTTTTCTCAGGGCAATGAAAGAAATTCTGAAGTTTACTTATTAGTCAACTGAAACTTGCATCCCTATTCTCAGTGATTAAAGGTTCAACAGCCATCTAGGTTTGTCTAATGCATTGCATCAGTGTATGACACTTTGATCTTTTACTACAAATCCTGTGTCCTTTGTATCCTGCCCCATAGCTAGCTGATGAAGGTGCAGTGCTCCGAAAGCTAATGCTAGCACCATATTGTGCGATTTTTAACTTTGTCCACTCCAATCCAACACCTGCACCTCCACATCATGACCCAGCCAGAGTTGATTGTATCAGTTCAAATAGACTCTGACATATGAACTTCCACAAACTCACCCATCCATGTTCAAATATATATGCAGCCCAAGATTCTTAGACATGTGTTTACTCTGCTTAGTGTATCACATTTCAACGTGCCTTATTCTAGAACCTTTGCCTTGAAGAGAGAAGTCTTCAAACTCTACTTGGTTATAATTGCTGGGAGTGACTGCGTTAATGATGACAATGTAACTTTGAAACTCCCGTGTTATAAAGACTCTGAGGAGAAAGGAATAGAAGAGCTGCATTGAACAGCCGTAATCAAACCAAAAATGTCATTCCAGATTGGACCAAAGGAAGTCTTTTATTTGTTTACAATGTCATTACATGCAGTGATTTGAGGCAATCTCCCTGCAGATGTCTACATATACACACATCAAGCATGGGTCACTGGTTAGTAATCCAGAGAGGAAATGCTAGTTTAGTTTTGAACTTCTCATGCTTGGGGACGTTGAGGTCACTTGTAGCAGTAAGTTTATTGCCTTAGCTCAGAACAGCAAACTTTATGCAGAGCTGTGATTAAGTCCAAATGTTTCATGGGCTGTCCTCTTGGCACCAGAATGCATACAGACCCAAGGTATTTCGGGCTTCAGTTGTTATGACAAAATGCAGATTGTGCAAGTACTTCACTGTTCATTCCGAAGGCATGACCATGAGCTTTCAGTGGGCCTGTCACTTTAATTGCCCACCTTGCCCTCACACTGACATCTCTGTCCTTGGCCTACTCTCTCCACTACTCCCTTGACATTCTGACACTTACAGCCTTGCAGACTCAACATTGAGTTCAACAATTTCAGACCATAATCTCTCTCCCTTAACCCATCCCTTTCCTCAGCACATTTTGGTATCTTACTTACTTTTCTGCTGATAGACAGCTCCAGACTCTCATTTTCTTACCCCATCGCTGACCACTTGGTCCTGGAAAACTAATTCCTCTACCATTCCAACTCCCCTGCTTTGCACTCTGCCAATGACCTTCCTTTAGCTTATCCCCTTGCTCACAGTCTAATCATATTTCAAACTATTCCCAGTTCTATTCAAAGGTCATTGAACTGGAGCACTAACGCTATTTTTCTCTCTCCACAGACCTGCTGAGTACTTTCTGTTTTCATTTCCGACTTCCAGTGCTCTGCTTTTCGATTATATCTTGAATCGAGTTAGCTTCGTACTTCATATAATTGGTAAGTCATCCACAGACGAAACCAAAAGCCTTCCTGAGACTGAAACTTATGCACATCAACTAAGAATAGATTCTTAACAGGATCCACTCTAATGAACTGATCTAATCTGACAGCCAGTGTCAACAGACATCCTACACTTGAGAAGTGGCATCGCTTTCAAATCTGCATGTGTTATATAGCAAAAGCTAAATGTAACAGGAGCAAGCAAAATAAATTCATAATAACTAATGGAAGTAAATTGTTGCAATATGGAGAGCAGTGAACAACTAGCCAATCACTAGACGGTTTATTACGCAAAACAAGCTAAATTGCTAACCACTTAACATGACTGAGAGAAGATATTACCAATGTTTTATGAACTGAAAGACAACTCTTGCAGTAACAGCGTCTTGGCTAAGCTTTACCAATTGATTGTAGTCTGGGTTCCATGCCAATTTTTTAAACAAATTCCACATGTTTTTTTTTAATGAGAGGCTGGTGCTGTTTTCTGTGGCTAGTCAGATCCTGATCTGCAGCGTAAGTTTTATGAAATAAAAGGAAGATTCTGTTTTAGTTCCTTCTTGGCTCAGCTGCGGTTAGACATTTTTGTTTTGTTCTCTCATTGCCCTTTTTGCATCATCCAGTATTAATTTTCAGAGCCTGGAGATCTTCCGGCTTTGAAATATCATGACTTGTAGGCTTCCCTGTTCCAAACTCCAGATGCTTTGTTTAATGAAATGATGTATAAAGGATGCTCCATGTTGCACCAACGCCTTTCAGTCAATGAGGAGCTTTTGAAGTGTCTTAATGTAGGAAACGTTTGTGGTCAATTTGCTGACAGCAATGAATTCAATGAGCAGTCAATGCTGATTGATGGATAAATGTTGGCAAGGGTATCAGGAAGTCTTCTCTGTTCTATTCAGACCATGGGATCTTTAAGTTCATCCAAGAGAGCACACAGGACCTTTGTTTGATGTCTCATTGTAAATATGCAGGACTGCAATGCCAACTGAGATTATGTGCTCCAGTTCTAGAGTGGGATTTGTACCCGAATGTTCTGATGCCAAGGCAAGAGTTTAGCTACTGAGCCAAAGTTCCCATCACAAAAGTTACCCATTTCAAACTTCTTAACTTTGCCTGCTTCAGCTTGTTCCTTAGCTCATCTCTCTCTGAAAGTCTCGTCCATATCTTTGTTTCCATCATCTATGCTAATCCTGACCAATCTCTCACACTTCCTTACTCATTTCTAGCATATGGAATCCACTGACAAAATCAACATTTATTGCCCATCTTTAGTCACCCTTGAGAAAGTGACAGTCATTGCTGCAGTCCATGTGCTGTAAGGATGCACAATGCTACTTGAGAGAGAGTTCCTGGATGTTGACCTAGCAACAACCAGCGAATAGCAATTATTCAAGTCCAACCAACTCCGGAGGTTGAACAGTTTGAATAGAAAATACCAAGATTCTAGAACTTGCTGGTGATGGTGTTTCCATGTATTGGCTGCCCTTGTCTTTCTGGGTGGGAGTCGTTCTGTGTCTGGGAAGTGCTGTCAGAGGAACCTTGGTATGTTGTTGCATCTTGTAGTTGGTACACACGGCTGCTAATGTGAAGGGAGTGGCTGGTGAAGGTAATGAATGGGATGTCAACTGAATAATAAATGGGTGTCTTCAAACTGATGGAGCTGCACTCATCCAGGCAAGTGGAGAGTATTCCATCACACTCCTGACTTGTGGCTTACAGATTATGGACAGGCTCATTGGTCAAGTGGTATGATTCTCGCTTTGGGCTTTCAATAGTGTAGATTGGCGAGAGATCCCAGGTTCAAATCCTTGACAAACCCTTATTTCTGGTTGGAATGGTGACTCAGTGGTTAGCATTGCTGCCTCACAGCACCAGGGACCTGAGTTCAATTCCAGCCTCAGGTGACTGTCTGTGCAGAGTTTGCACGTTCTCCCTGTGTCTGTGTGGGTTTCCTCTGGTTTCCAACCACAGTCCAAAGATATGCAGGTTCGGTGAATCGGCCATGCCAAATTGCCCACAGTGTTCAGGGATGTGTAGGTTACATGCATTAGTCAGGGGTAAATATAGAGTAGTAGGGGAATGGATCAGGGTGGGTTACTCTTTGGAGGGTTGGTGTGGGCTTGTTGGGGCAAATGACCTATTTCCACACTGTAGGGATTCTGTGATGAGTCAGGAGGTGAGTTACTCACCTTGGAGTTCCCAACCTCAGCACTGTGTTCTTATAACCATGGTGGTTGATCCAGTGATTTTCTGGTCAACAGTCTTCCACCATCAGTAATTAGCAGAGAATTCAACTTTGGTGATGACATTAAATGTCAAGGAGGGAAAGTTTTAGGGCACGATAATTGCCAGATAGTTGGGTCGCAGGCATATTATGTTCTATTAACCATCCAAAGGCTGGATATGGTCCAGGCCATTCTGCATTTGGACATGGATTGCTCTAGTATCTGAGGAGTCGTGGCTGAACATTGTGTGATTGTCAGCAAACGTTCCCAATTCGGACCTTGGAGAGGGAAGGTATCCTGACCACAGAACACCACCAGACGTATCGCAATTTTAATTCCAACGCATATTTCTTTAAAAGAAGGCTACTCCAGCCAAGCAAATGACTGGATATGCAAATTCAGTGGCTGACACCTGACAAGGTATCATCAAAGCTTCAAAGGGATGGATGTAAAAATTGGAGACATTACAAACTGAATTCTAATCCTGTGTGAGCATCTTAAATATAAACACGATGGGAGGTAAAAAAACAGCAATCTGAGTGAGAGATTTTTTTTGTCTTCTCTTTTGTGTTTACACAAGAGCAATGGATTAAAAGCTAATTCGCCCCTAGTCCATGTGTGCTGGTAGGCTGAAAGCTAATAGGCAAAAGTGAGGACTGAGCTGAAAATGTGTTGCTGGTTAAAGCACAGCAGGTCAGGCAGCATCCTAGGAACAGGAAATTCGACGTTTCGGGCCAGAGCCCTTCATCAGGAATGAGGAGAGTGTGCCAGGCAGGCTAAGATAAAAGGTAGGGAGGAGGGACTTGGGGGAGGGGCGATGGAGATGTGATAGGTGGAAGGAGGTCAAGGTGAGGGTGATAGGCTAGAGTGGAGTGGGGGCGGAGAGGTCAGGAAGAAGATTGCAGGTTAGGAGGACGGTGCTGAGTTCGAGGGAACCGACTGAGATAAGATGGGGGGAGTGAGGATTGCAAAGGAAACCAAAGTTTAGATCAGAGTGGTGCTGGAAAAGCACAGCAGGTCAGGCAGTATCCGAGGAGCAGGAAAATCGACACGTGTCCGCTGAGCTGTGGGTCAGTTCTAGTCTGAGTTGTAGTGCTACTGTGCTGTGAACATCACACTTGAAGGACCACCTATTAGTCACTCTTGCGTTGTGGGTATAAATAGTACTTCTCCATTCTGAAGGTTAGAAACTAGCTAGCCAGCAAGCTGGTCAGAAGGAAACAGGACTAAAAGATTTAACCTGCAACCTGCAACACCAAGATTCCCAAAATCGCCCTTTCAATTATTATCATCTACTCTTCATGAATGACCCATGACTGAACCTTCTATTTTTTAAATTTCATTTTCTTTGACTCATTTTTATTCACGTACTTGTGTGTTGCTTTATTATTTCTTTTTATGTTCAGTAACTAGTAAACTTACTCTACTGTTAACTCAAGGAAGCCTTGTTGAATTCACTCCTTTTAAAACATCATTTCATTGGGCAGCACGGTGGCTCAGTGGTTAGTACTGCTGCCTTACAGCATCAGGGGCCTGGATTTGATTCTACCCTCGGGTGACTCTGTGTGGAGTTTGCACATTCTCCCTGTGTCTGCGTGGGTTCCCTTCAAGTGTTCTGGTTTCCTCCCATGGTCCAAAGATGTGCAGATTAGGGTGGATTGGTCATGCTAAATTGCCCATAGTGTTCAGGGGCGTGCAGGCTAGGTGGATTAGCCATGGGAAATGCAGGGTTACAGAGGTTGTGTGGGAAGCTCTTCGGAGAGTTGGCGTGGTCTCGATGGGCTGAATGGCCTGCTTCCACACTGTAGGGATTCTCTGATTTCTCCTGGGAGGAAGTTACGCATGAAGAAGAGGGTTATTTGTAAATATACCTTGATGGAACCAGCCAGTGGGTGGCATGGTGGCACAGTGGGTAGCACTGCTGCCTCACAGCACCAGAGACCCGGGTTCAATTCCCGCCTCAGGCGACTCTTTGTGTGGAGTTTGCACATTCTCCCTGTATCTGCGTGGGATTCCTCCAGGTGCTCCGGTTTCATCCCACAAAATGTGCAGGTTAGGTGAATTGGCCATGCTAAATTGCCCGTAGTGTAAGGTGAAGGGGTAAATATAGGGGAATGGGTCTGGGTGGGTTACGCTTCGGCGGGTCGGTGTGGACTTGTTGGGCCGAAGGGCCTGTTTCCACACTGTAAGTAATCAAATTTAAAGAAGGAAAGCCATTCATTGCTCCTCACTCAAGAGATCTTGATGATTTGGAGTGTCCCGTTCTGGAACTGGAGAACCTTACCTAAGGTCTGCTTGTAGTAAAGGTGAAGCAGCTGAAGATGGTTTGGCCTCAGACACTACCCTGAGAAACTCCCACAGAGATGTCCTGGGCCTGAGCTGCAACCACATCTTTCCTTGTGCCAGTGGAGAGTTTTCCTAATTCCCGTTGACTTCAAATTTGATGAGGATCCATGATACCATGCTCTGTGAAATGCAACCATCACGTCAAGGGCAGTCACTATTGCCTCAGTTCTTCAATCCAGCTGTTTTTTGATTCCATTGTTGGAGCCAGAATATAATGAGTAGAGTGACCATGGCAGAATCAATTGCTGAATGAGTGTTGAATGATAGCACTGTCCACCACTTTGGCAATGATTGAGAATAAACTGAAAGGGGCGAGGGAAGAGACCAGATTGGGTCTTGTTGCTTTTTGTCAATACCTGGGTAATTTCCCACATTGTTGGGCCAGTGTTCTGGCTGTAATGGAACAGCACGGCTTGGCTCTGGAGCGTAGGACTTCAGTATCCCGGCCAGGAGTGTGAATTGTAAAGATTGAGTTTAAGGATGGACTGATGTGGGCATTCAATAGATGATTACTTGATGGAGCTGATGGTGATTGTAGCATTAGAAATTAGATATTTGTAATCCCTAACTTTATGAATGAATCTAAAACTGAGTAAAAGTTGGCATCGGCTATCCTACTTCACCAACCAATTAGAAAGAGTTTAAACAGGATGTTGCCAGGGCCATAGACATTGCTGGATCCAGTACCTTCAGTCATTGCTTTGAGGTTTTGTTGCTAACTCACAACAGTTCCTGTTCACCCAGCATCCCATGCTCGCTGACTTGCATTAGCTCTCAGTTAAGCAGTAACTTGATTTTAAAATTCCCATCCATGTTTTCAAAACCCTCTATGCTTTCGCCCCTCCCTAACTCCACAACCTCCCCAAGCCCTGCAGTCCGTTCAAATCTCGATGTTCATCCATATGTAGTGGGTGCTGGCAGGTGGGACTAGATTGGGTTGGGATAACTGGTCGGCATGGATGGGTTGGACCGAAGGGTCTGTTTCCGTGCTGTACATCTCTATGACTCTGTGACTCTTTCAATCTTAATTACTCCTTTCTTAGTGCTTAAGCCAAGGACCTAGGCTTTGGAACAACCTCCATAAACTTCTCCACTTCACTGTCCATCTTTAAGGGGGGAGGCATGGTGGTTCAATGGTGCCTTACTAGACCACGACCCGGGTTCAGTTCCCCCCTTGGGCAACTCTGTGTGAAGTTTGCATGTCTGCATGGGTTTCCTTCGGGTTTCTTCCCACACTCCAAAGCTGTGCAGGTTAGTGAATTGACTATGTTAAGTTACCCATAGTGACTAGGGCTGAGTGGATAAGCCATGGGAAATGTATGGCTCCAGAGTAAGGGGCTGGATCTGGGTGGGATGTTCTTCAGAGAGTCAGTATAGGCCGAATGGCCTGCTTCCACACTGTTTGTATTAAGATGCTCCTGAGAACTAAACCTTTGGTTGTCTAACCTAATACCTCATTGTTTAGCTTGGTGTAATATTTTGTTTGATGACTAGGTGAAATGCCTCAGCATGTTCGATGTGAAAAATAATCTCTAAACACTCCTTCTTTTTGTTGTAGTGCAACAGAATCTTTTGCAGTTCCAGCGAAGTTATGATGCAGAGCAGGAGGAGTTCCTGTGTAGCTTCAGGTGAGAAACCTGTTTGCAATCTGACTGGATTGTTGTGTTGTGAACCCTGAACTGAACGGGGGAGGTCTACACATATGAAGAAAATTCTGAATAACAAGGTCTCCTCATACCAATTTGCTGTGCGTGAATGACCACTGTTGAAAGTAAGAGTTAAAGTGTTGTGGTGGAAGAGGAGAACTTTCCTCCTTTAAATATTCAGATTTAAAAACATTTATTCATATTTTAACACAATCTTAATATTTCGATAGTTTGATTTTACTAATAAATCTGGACTCAAATTGGTACAGTTCTGGGAAACAGGGATTTCTGCAGTGTGTTAATGGCATTGCCTTATCTCCACCCCACTGCTATTGTAGAACTCAGATCTGAGAGAACATGATAGATATTGGATGCATTTATGCACACGATCAAATAAACTTCAACTTACACCTGCATGGGAGCTTCCCAATTTGATTTCAGATTGCAGAATATCTGGAAGGTATGTTGCTTTTGGAAGCTGTCGGATCATTGCAAATTCTTAGGGAGGAAGCCTATTGTTTCTACAAGTCTGGTCAATATGGGACTCCTGTCCATGTGATTGCCTAGCGAGTCACAAAGTTTCACCAAAACACAACAGAGAAGACCCGCTAGGGCCTTCTCATCAAGTAAGGATGGGCAATGTGTGTCCCTACCATGTTATTGGTACCCATGTCCCAGAATGAGTAAAATCTCTGCTGTAAGGGTGTTTTTTGTATTCAGCATTATGGGCAGCACTGACTGGGCCAGCATTTATTGCCCGTCCCTAGTTGCCTTTGAGAAGGTGGTGGTGAGCTGCCTTCTTGAACCACTGCAGTCCACCAGCTGTGAGTTGACCCACAATACAGTTAGGGAGGGAATTCCCAGATTTTGACCAAGCGACAGTGAAGGAACAGCATGGTGAGTGGCCTGAAGGAGAACTTTGAAGCCGTGGTGTTCCCATGTACCTGCTGCCCTTGTTCTTCTAGATAGAAGTGAACATGGGTTTGGAAGGTGCTGTCTTAGGACCTTTGGTGAGTTCCTGCAGTGCGTCTTGTAGATGCTGCTCCTGAGTGTCAGTGATGGGGGGAGTGGTTGCTTGTGGATGTGATGCTAATCAAGCGGCCTGCTTTGTCCTGGATGGTGTCGAGCTTCTTGAGAATTGTTGGAGCTGCCCCCATCCAGGCAAGTCGGGAGAATTCTATCACACTCCTGACTTGTGCGTTGTAGTTATTGGGCAGGCTTTGAGGAGTTGGGAGGTGAGTTGCTCACTGCAGTATTCCTAGTTTCTGACCAGCTTTTGTAACCACTGTGCTTATGTGACTGATACAATTCAGTTTCGGGTTGTTACAGCTCCCTGGATATTATTGTTGTGAATCTTTTGAGCTGAATTGTCTCCTGTTTCATGTCTTGTTTCAAAGTGAACGCAGGAATCACCTGTTGTAAAAGTAACTAGAAGAATTCCAAGATTTCAATCAAAACAGTCTATTCTGTTATTCTCTATATCTTCATGAAAGGAGAGTTATGATGAGGGATTTATGGTTTGCAAATTTAAGATTCAAGTTAATGAACATTTAAAGTTTTGTGCCAAAAGAGAAATATGTGACATTGATGAAAGCCTGGCTTACTGACATAAGTAGGTTAAGCTTCTGTAATAAAATATGTTTGAGCTGAAGATATTCATTGTGAAAGCTGTCTTCTTCACCCAAGAGCACAGGTAATATGGAGATTTCAACTTCTGACCTCTCAAGCGCAAATAAAATAGAGTCAGCGTCATAGAGATATACAGCATGGAAACAGACCCTTCAGTCCAACCCATCCATGCTGACCAGATATCCCAACCTAATCTAGTCCCACCTGCCAGCACCCAGCCCATATCCCTCCAAACCCTTCCTATTCATATACCCATCCAGAAGCCTTTTAAATGCTGCAACTGTACCAGCCTCCACCACTTCCTCTGGCAGCTCATTCCATACATGTACCACCCTCTGCGTGAAAAAGTTGTCTCTTAGGTCTCTTTTATATCTTTCCCCTCTCACCCTAAACCTATGCCCTCTAGTTCTGGACTCCCCGACCCCAGGGAAGAAACTTTCTCTATTTACCCTATCCATGCCCCTCATGATTTTATAAACTTCTATAAGGTCACCCCTCAGCCTCTGACATTCCAGGGAAAACAGCCTCACCTAATCAATCATTCCCTGTAGCTCAAATTCTCCAACTCTGGCAACATCCTTGTAAATCTTTTCTGAACACTTTCAAGTTTCACAACACCCTTCCGATAGGAAGGAGGCCAAAATTGCACACAGTATTCCAAAAGTGGCCTATTCAATGTCCTGTACTTGCGCAATATGACCTCCCAACTCCTGTACTCAATACTCTGACCAATAAAGGAAAGCATACCAAATGCCTTCTTCACTATCCTATCAACCTGTGACTCTGCTTTCAAGGAGCTATGAACCTGCACTCCAAGGTCTCTTTGTTCAGCAACACTCCCTAGGGCCTTACCATTAAGTGTATGCGTCCTGTTAAAATTTGCTTTCCCAAAATGCAGCACCTTGCATTTATCTGAATTAAACTCCATCTGCCACTTCTCAGCTCATTGGCCCATCTGGTCCAGATCCGGTTGTAATCTGAGGTAACCCTCTTCGTTGTCCACTCCACTTCCAATTTTGGTGTCACCTGCAAACTTACTAACTGTACCTCTTATGTTCACATCCAAATCATTTATGTAGATGACAAAAAGTAGAGGACCCAGCACCGATCCTTGTGACACTCCACTGGTCACAGGCCTCCAATCTGAAAAACAATCCTCCACCACCACCCTCTGTCTTCTACCTTTGAGCCAGTTCTGTATCCAAATGGTGAGTTCTCCCTGTATTCCATTAGATCTAACCTTGCTAACCAGTCTCCCATGGGGAACCTTGTCGAACGCCTTACTGAAGTCCATATGGATCACATCTACTGCTCTGCCCTCATCAATCTTCGTTGTTACTTCTTCAAAAAACTCAATCAAGTTTGTGAGACATGATTTCCCACGCACAAAGCCATGTTCACTATCCCTAATCAGTCCTTGCCTTTCCAAATACATGTACATCCTGTCCCTCAGGATTCCCTCCATCAACTTGCCCACCACCGAGGTCAGGCTCACTGGTCTATAGTTCCCTGGCTTGTCTTTACCACCTTTCTTGGCACCATGTTAGCCAACCTCCAGTCTTCCGGCACCTTACCTGTGTCTATTGATAAAACAAATATGTTAGCAAGAGATCCAGTAATCACTTCCCTAGCATCCCACAGAGTTCTAGGGTACACCTGATCAGGTCCTGGGGATTTATCCACTTTTATCTGTTTTAAGACATCCAGCACTTCCTCCTCTGTAATCTGATTATTTTTCAAGATGCCACCATCTATTTCCCTACAGTCTATATCTTCCATGTCCTTTTCCAACAGTAAACACTGATGCAAACTACTCGTTTAGTATCTCCGCCATTGCCTGCAGCTCCACACAAAGGCCGCCAAAGCGAGTAAGAAGGGGAATTCACACCATTTGATACATCTGGTAATCTCCAACAGCATGGTGGTTGAAAAGCAAAATGAAATATTCATGTGTGATATCGATGAAAATATCCTGAACAAAGATTGTACACAGAGTAAATTAATCCAGTACCTCAGAAATGTCATTGAAGTCAATGTCTTCAGCAGGATACTCTATTGTAACGTGGAGCATTTTGAGATCGGTTGAATTAACTTTATTGTACTACATGACGACCCAGGCATAATTTCCAGAACCCCATCTGTTCCCCAAGAAACAATCTTCTAATTATGTATCAAACTGTTCATCAAATACTGTAACCCAGCCACTTTCAAAATGGTTTTTTACACTGGGACAATGAATATCCACCATCAGCTGGTTTAAGTACACGTCTGGCTAATTTGAGGTGTAACTTGTTTAGTTTTCCATTGCATTTTTAATGAATCTCTTAACACCAGAGAAAGTTCCTGTAAATGCTATCTTTATAAAGACCTTGAAGCTTTAGGTAGCAAGGAACTCAGAGTTCCACATTAACGTTTCACGTCAGGACTCGGTGTAGGAAGTATCACTGAGCATAGTTTTATCGATGTAAGTGGGGTTTCTGCTTTTTTGTCTCTTGTTGATATTTTAACATTTGCCCGTTGTTTGTGTATCCTGGCTGCTTTCGCTATTCACTGACTAGAAGTTAGGCCTGGTGTATAGTTCCATCTGAAATGTTCTTGTGATGCAGCAGTAGTGCCTCTCCCTCTAAGACTATATGATCAGAAGAAACAAGAACTGGAGCAGACCAATCAGGTCCTCAAGCTTGCTCTGCCATTCAATAGGATCAGGGCTGATCCAACACTCCACACATCCACTTTCTTGCCCTTTCCCCATAACCCTTGGTTCCATGGCTGATGACAGCCTCATATATGCACAATGGACTCTGCCCCCACAGCTCTCTGTGTCAAGGAGTTTCAAAGACTCACAATCCTCTGAGAGAAGAAATTCCTCCTCATTTCAGCCTTAAATCGGTGCGCCTTAATACTGAGGCGATGCCCTCTGGTCCAAACTCTCCCAGCTTCAAGTCCCATCTCTTTTGGATATAGATTGTAACCAGTCTGAAGAGGTTGGCTAACAATGCCAATAATGTCTACAATTTATACAACAACAAAGTTAAAATGTTTCCCCACTGGATATAAATTGTAATGCTGTATGTCTGTAGGGAAAGCGCTCTGTCTTCCGGCTGCTATTTCATTTCTGTTCAGAGAATAAATTGGACAGCAGTTGTTGTGGTTTCAGCTAATAGCATGAGCCTTCCTTTCACTATTAGAGAACTGGATTAAAATGATTCACTGTGTCAATGTAAACCATTCTGAGGCCAAAACAGGTTATAGGTTAAAAAGGAAGGCACAACAAACGAAGCTAGATTGATCCATATCCCAAAGCAACCGCAAATAATTATATTTGTGCCTAGTATCAAGTGTAAACTGTTCATTTCTTTACAATATTAATTGCACTATAATATTTTGAAATAAATATTTTTCAAAATGAGTATATTTCAAAAATAAATATATTATTCTGAAATAAGTTTTAATTCTCAAGTATAGATATATCTCAATTAGTGTGGGATATCTAAGCTTGAAATGACACCAGTAGTACACAAATTAACTGGTGCAGTGAACTGATTTATGTGGTTGTTGTCATTGTATTTTGATTAGTGACATTTGAGTTCTTTGGTGTTTACAAAGCAATATTTAATCTCTTTATCGTTTGTTAGCTGAATGATTCAATGTCATGCAACGTATCAAAATATGATTGCAATGAATTTTGTTTTGACCACACATCACACAAGATAAAACATTTTGTTCTGACCTAAATATAGAGACATGGCAAACCAATACATGGGTTTAAAGTGTGATAATATGAGTCACACAGAGAAACCTCCAGCAACAGTGTGAGAATAAGACTCGTTAGCACCATGAACTTCTTGTTGAATTGTAATGTTCCGAGAAATTGCTGTCTCGAGCTCAGGAACTAAAAAAAGGACAGCGTATTTCATCTCTGACCAATAAACTTCACTTTGAAGATAAGGCATCCCACTTCCACCCCTCTGTATCGCAAACTTGTTCCTCTACTTCCCTCATGGGTTTGATCCCTCATTGGAATGCAGACCCACAGTCGCTGGTCTCTTTCCAAAATCTTGCCAATGTGGTAATTATTCACTTACGACCTTAAGAACAGCAGCATGATATTTAATAAAGGGCTAACCAAATCTGATCCCTCCAGACATCAACACTCTACAATATTGTACCTGAAGAGCAAGCAAGCCTGGAAGAACCTCATTAGATTTCCCCTGTCCAATACAAATACACAAAGCCCAATTGTAGCATGCCTACCATTGTCCAGCTGAAATGAGTTATCACAGCACAAACATAGGCTAACTGTTAAAGGTTCTTGTAGTGCATTGGTAATATTCCAACGTTTGAACCAGGAGGCTTGGGTTCAAGTCCCACTTACTCCATAAGCACATAATGACCTCCCTGATGAGGGAAAACATCCACTCAATCAAATCGGAGCATTCCAGTCTGTTCGTTTACGAGCTATTTCAGATATGAGTCAATTGATTCAGATTGCAATGCTTAGTTCCTATAACAAAATCGCCCAGATTACATTTAATTCCGTCAAATGTTTCAACCGTGGACAGTGTCCGTGGGTGTTGCAAGTGAGAATTGTGTGCAATTAAATGAAATTTCTATTAAAGTTCAGAGTTAAGATTGCAACGAGAAAATCTGGATGTCAATCCTGATTTTTTTATTCAAAATTATTCTGCGTCAATCATAGAATCCCTATAGCGGGGAACCAGGTTGGTTGGTTCATTGAGTCCATACTGACCTTCTGAAGAGCATCCCACCCAGAACCCTATCCCTGCATTTCCCAATGTTAGCCCACCTAGCCTGCAAGTCCCTCCATACTATGGGCAATTTAACATGGCCAATCTACCTAACGTACACATCTTTGGACTGTGGGAAGAAACCAGAGAAACCACACAGACACAGGGAGAATGTACCAACTCTATACAGACAAGTGCCCAAAGATGGAATTGAACCTGGGTACCTGGTACTGTGAGGTAGCAGTGCTAGCCACCATGCCAGCCCTTCATTTGTATAATTTGGAAAAGCGCAGTGAAAATACGGTGTTAAGTAAAGTGCAATACAGAGGAGGAGCAGATATCAATTCAGCATGCTATGGTGGAATTTTATGACCTCCCCCTGAGCAACATTGGTAGTGACGAGGCATTTAACCAGGTGAAGGGTAGGAATCAAGCATCTTCCCCTCCACCCCAATAAAGGTCCTTGGTAGGAAGTCTCTTTCATTGAGAGACCTATGGCTGTCATTTGTGTCCTTTAAGTGATCAATTATGCTTCACCCACCACCACATTCCAGCTTTTGATTCTTTAGGTACAGTGATGTTTTTAAAAAAAAATGCAATGAAGATTTCTGCCTCCACAATCTTTTCAGGTAACGAATTCCAAATCCTTCATGAGGGCGAAAATAATTTCTCCCCAACTCCTCAATGTGTTTTTGAAGAAGGGTGTTCGAAAGAACTAGGAAGTCATGGACCAATAAGTCTTACGCCTGTGGTAGGGAAATTATTGGAGAGAATTCTGAAGGAGTGAATCGGAAAGGTCTGGGTTAATTAGGGATACTTAGCATGGCTTTGTCAGAGAGAGAATTTTTTGAAAATGTGATCAAGTGTGTGGATGAGGGAAGTTCAGTTTATATAGATTATATGGACTTTAGCATAGCTTTTGGCAAGGTCTCACATGAGAGACTGATTAAGACGGTTAAAGCATACGGACATGATAAGTCAGAAAGTAGCTTAGAAATCAGACACAAAGGGTAGTGATAGAAGGCTACTTGAGTGTTTGGAAGCTGGTGTCCAGTGGTGTACCACAACGGTCACGACTGGGCCCCTTATTGTTTCATATATAGGTAAATTCAGATCAATGAAAATGTGGGGGGATGTCAAGCAAATTTGCAGATGACACCTAGATTGGTAGAATGGTTAATAATGAAGAAGATGGTTGTGGGTTACAGGAAGATATACAGGAAGAGATGGGCAGACCAATGGTGGATGGTATTTAACCCTGATAAGGGCAAGGTGATGCACCTTGGAAGAAGAAACAAGATGGAGTACTTAATGAATGGCAGGACACTGGGGAGCTCAGAGGAACAGAGGGATCTCAGGGTAATTATACACAGATCCCTGAAGTTAGCAGAGCACATGAATATGATAGTTAAGAAGGCATATGGGACATTTGCTTTCATCATAGAATTATACAGTCATAGAGGTATACAGCCCAGAAACAGACCCTTTGGTCCAACTCATCCATACCAACCAGATATCCTAAATTATTCCAGTCCCATTTGCCAGCACTTGGCCCAAATCCCTCTAAACCTTTTCTATTCATGTACCCATCCAGATCCTTTTAAAGGGCGGCACGTTAGTTCAGTGGTTAGCACTGCTGCCTCACAGCACTAAGGACCTGGGCTCGATTCCAGCTTTGGGTGACTGACTGTGTGGAGTTCGCACATTCTCCCCGTGTCTGCGTGGGTTTCCTCTGGGTGCTCTGGTTTCCTCCCACAGTCCAAAGATGTGCAGGTTAGGTGAAATGGCTGTGCTAAATTGCCCATGGTGTCTGGGGTTGTGTAGGTTAGGGGCGTTAGTCAGAGGAAATGTAGAGTAATAGGGTAGGGGAATGGGTCTGGGTGGGTTACTCTTGAGGGAGTCAGTATGAACTTGTTGGGCCAAATGGCCTGTTTCCACTGTGTGCAGTCCTGGTCACCTCACTATAGGAAGGATGTGATAACACTGGAGGGGGTACAGAGGAGGACCACCAGGAGGTTGCCTGGGATGGAGACATTGAGCCATAAGGAGACACTAGATTGTTGGATTATTTTCTTTAGAGCAGAGAAGACTGAAGGGAACATGATTGAGGTTATGAGGGGGATGGACAAGGTGAATAAAGAGCAATTGCTCCCCCTGAATGAGGGGTCAGCTATGAGAGGACATAGTTTTAGGGTGAGGGGCAGGAGATTCAGAGGGGATTTGGGGAAAATACTTTTTCACTCAGAGGATGGTGGGAATCGGGAATGCACTGCCTGGGAAGGTCGAGGAGGCTGGAAACTTACAACATTTAAAAACATATTTGGATGGGTACTTCAAATATCATAACATTCAAGGATATGGGACAAGTGCAGGAAATTGGGATTAGTGCACTCTTAGTGGGAATTATGTCAACGCAGAGTCGATGTGCTGAAGGGCCTTTTCACCGCTGTATGAATCAGTGAAACTCCCCTGTAAAAACCCCAACCCTAGATTGTTGACATGATTTGGAGATGCCAGTGTTGGACTGGGGTGGACAAAGTTAAAAATCACACAACACCAGGTTATAGTCCAACAGATTTAATTGGCAGCACTAGCTTTCGGAGCGATGCTCCTTCGTCATGTGGTAGTCCTGAGGAAGGAGCGGTGCTCCGAAAGCTAGTGCTTCCAATTAAACCTGTTGGACTATAGCCTGGTGTTGTGTGATTTTTAACTAGATTGTTGAGATCTTTATAAATGGCCTGGATGAGATAAATCAGGCTGTTGAGGGAGCTAAGGGAAGGAGGTTATCTGGCTGGTAATTTTCAAATCCACCCTGGCCACAGGTGAGGTGCCAGATCTAGCCAGAGTACTGCTACCATTGATCTATGATTAAAACCAAGAAGATAGATAGATAGTCCAGTCACTCTAAGCTCATTCACGGGGAAGTTATTCCAAAGAATTCTGAGGGATAGAATATACCTGGACTTGAAGAGACCTAAGAGTCAGGGATAGTCAGCGTGGATTTATGAAGGGAAGGTAGTGTTTGGCAAAATTGATTGAGATTTTTGAGGAGGAACCAGGAATGTTGATGAGTGTAATGTGTTTGCAAAGCTTTTGATAAGGCACTTCATGGAAGACTGGAAAAGTATGTAAATGCCCATGGCTATGGGCAAAAGGTGGAAAACAGGATTAATGTTGTCCCAATCTGTGTTGACTGCTACAGACATGATGGGCTGAGAGGCCTAATGTGCTGTAGATCATAACCTTCCTAGAATGCTACTGGTGACTATGGCCTCACTCACTAAGTTTTACCCAGTTTCAGCATAACCACCCTCGGTCTGATCACAGAATTGTTATGATGCATCAGGAGGCCATTTGGCCCATCATATCCTCACCAGCTCTCTGAGCACTTGGCCTATCCAAATGCCAATCGCTGGTCTTTTCCTTGCAATGTTATTTCGATTTAAATCCAATGCTTCCTTTATTGACTCACTTGCCTCAATCACATGGTCAAGCTGTGCAGAACTGCACACTCATAGCTCACTCTATGTCAAAGCCTTTCCTTCATTCGATTCTTTCGTTACTGACCGTTGATCTATGCCTTCTCATCCTCAATCCTTTGATGCAATGGTATTATTTCTCCCTGTCCACTCTGTCCGCACTACTCATGATTTTGAAAATGTTTTATCAAATCTCCTCTTAGTCTTCTCCTCTACGAGGAAGATAGCTCTAACAACTCCAATCTTTCAGCATAACTGAAGTCCCCATCCATGGAGCTATTGTTGTAGACCTCTTCTGCAGTGTCTCCAACGCATTCACATCCATCTGAACCAATGGTGCCCAGTGTCTTATTTAAGTTCAGCATAATCTCCTACTCTTGCTCTCTATCCCTTCGTAATAAAGCCTAGGGTACTATGCACTTTTTAAACTGCTCCCTGTACTCATGCTGTCACCTTTAGCAACTTATCCACACTCTCTGCTCATGCACGTTCCTTGAGATAGCACCTATTATTTTAACCTGTCCCTCAGTGTTCTTTCTACCAAAGTATCACCTTACACTTCTCCCCACTGAACTTCACCTGCCAGTTATCTGCCCACTTCACTGCCATAAATGTCAAGGTTAGGTTCTGTCTTGTTGGAGATAGTCATTCCCTTGTATTTGTGAGGAACTAATATTATTTGCTACTTGTCAGCCCAAGGCTGGGTATTGTTGCATTTGAACATGGACTGCTTCGGTATCTGAGGAGTCATGAGTGGTGCTGAACATAGTGCAATCACCGGTGAACCTCCCCACTTCTGACTTTATGATGGAGGGAAGATCATTGATGAAGCAGCTGAAGATAGTTGAGCCTAGAACACTCCCCTGAGGAACCCCTGCTGAGATGACGGACCTCCAACAACAATAACCAGCTTCCTATGTGTCAGGTATGACCCCAACCAATAGAGAATTTCCCCCGGATTCCTGTTTGGCTTGTGCTCCCTGATGCCACATTCGGTTGGTTGTAGCCTTGATATCGAGAGTTGTGTCTCTCACCTCAGCTGTTTTATCCGTTTTTGAACCAAAGCTGTCATGAGGTCAGGAGCTGAGTGACCCTGGCGGAACCCAAACTGGGCGTCACTGAGCGGGTTATAGCTGAGCAGGTGCTGCTTGATAGTGCTGCTGATGACACCTTCTATCACTTTACTGAGGATCGAGTGGAGGCTGATGGGGCGGGAATTAGCCGTGTTGGATTTGTCCTGTCTTTTGCCATTCCTGGGCAATTTTCCACATTTTCAGGTAGATGCTAGCAGTGTACTGGAACAGCAATTATTCACTTTTTTGCCCTCCCCAAATACAATACTAGATACCACACCATGTGGCCACATTTCCACTCCCTTGACCAGCCCAATGATATCTTCCTGCAGTCCACAGCTTTCTTCCTTTCGATGGAAACTGTGTGTGAAGCTGCCAATGTCTGTCCGTTCATGAGTTGAAGCATCTGAATGTGAGCTCTGAATCCTAATTCATGGCGCATCATTGGTAGGTGAGTAATGGGAACATGTTGCCTTGTGCAGTGTCTGAGGCTGGTGGTTCATTTCTAAAAGAGAACACAAAATGTACATTCACTGACCTCGGTCGTTCCTTCTGAGGCCTTTGAACCTCAGTGGCACTACATCCAGGTTCCTAGGCAGTGGCTCCTTGGAATCGTTTATGTGGGTCTTACTGTAAATTCTTTGTGAGATTGGCCCCAAGCTCAGCTTCCAGTGTATTTTCCAGGTGTTGCTGTACTCTAGGAGTGTCGAGGTGCACTCTAATATTATACAAAACTATCAGTATCTGATTCATAAGTGTATGTAGGTTTGGGGTGACACAATGGCTCAGTGGTTAGTACTGCTGCCTCAGAGTGCCAGGGATCCAGGTTCGATTCCAACCTCGGCCAACTGTCTGTTTCGACATTCTCCCCGTTCCAGGTTTGTGGAAAGGTTTGTGGTCCGGTTGCCATGGTTGTGGGAATGTTTGCCTAGCAAACAAACATCGCAACAAGGACATGCCATGACCCAACACACTAGCCACGCTACCTTATATTACAGCCAGACTTCTCCAGTCACTGGGATTCATGACAGCCCATAAACTGACAGCCACGCTCAGACAACGACTCACCAGGACAAAAGGTCCTCTACCCACCATGTACAAGATTAATGTAATTTACAAAACTACACAAAACACTATATGGAGCAGACAAACTGGCAATCCACATGCACGAACTCCAGCTAGCCACTAAATGCCATGACCTACCATCACCAGCAGCCACGCACACAGATAACAAGGACCACAAATTTGACAGGGACGACACAACAGTCAAAGGACAGCCAGAGGATTTCTAGAAGCATGGCATGCACCCACGGACTCCACCAACAAACACATTGATCTGGACCCAATATAACAACCACTACAACAAACTACCGGAAGCAGCAGGAATGGAACCAAAGTATATTCCTGAAGACACAGTACAGCAGCACTTCACCGGAGGCTGCAAAGCCCTGAAGATAACACCTAGACAGGGGACAAAATGTCTGACAAATCAACCTCCCAGCTCCCACAACCATGGCAACATTCTCCCCGTGTCTGCATGGGTTCCCTCCGGGTGCTCTGGTTTCTTCCCACAGCCCAAAGATATGCAAGGTGGGTGGATTGGTCAGGCTAACCTGCTCCATAGTGTTCAGGCTTGGTGGAGTTGCCATGGGAAATGCAGGGATAGGGTCGGATGCTTCTCGGAGGGTCAGTGCAGACTTGATGGGCTGAATGGCCTCTTTCCACACAGTGGGGCCCTATAATTTCAGAGCCACAATGGCCTGGTGCTGTCCCCTCCTGAAAGTAGAGATTCCCTTCACGAGAGCAGTCAAGGCAATCGAGAGCCATTCTATCTCGGGGCTTCACCTTCCCTATCAATGTAATCTTCCAGCTGAGGCATTGAGTAAGGGTTGCCTCTGGTTATTGCATTCACTGTCCAGTGGCCCAGACACAGCCTTGTGGAGACAGCTGGCTTGGGCCCTGGCATGGCTACTGCCGTCACATTGGCACCAACTCTCAGGAGGAGGAACCCATGAATTCACACACATCCCATGGCTTTCCCTGTGCCCCTGCAGATACTTTCACCCAAAGAACTATCTCATTCCTTTAACCGAATGAGCCTCCATACCATGACTGCACCTCCCCCTCAGGAATGAGCAGGGACTAAGTTATGTGGCAGTGTGACCACCCAATGTCATTGAGATGTGACTAGGTGAACAGTGAGCCTGGTTACCGCAGCCTGGCCAGATCTTCATCTGCTAGCAAACCCTGGTAGCAGAAAGGATTTAAGATCAGGGTGAGTGCCCATCTCATAAGGCAATAGGATATGCCAAGGTGCCCACTCTGTTGACCCCACCCGCTGCTTTCGGGTAGGAATAGCACCTCTGACACTCTCCGTTACAGTGAGTGTTACAGTGGCCAAGAAGACACACAATTCCATCGGCCTCTGTTTTCTTCTATCCTTCATTTTCCCATCGAGTTTCTCCCATCCTCGGTCAAAGGTCTTCCAAGCAGTCAATCCCTAGAGGTCACAGGTCGTCAGTGACTGCCTCCCAGTTGTCAGTGTGGATATCTCCATGTTCAGATCTCTGTCACTGAGTGTCTCCCCAGGGGATGCACGGACACTCAGAGCTCACTTAAGATCCAGCCGCCAGTGAAGAAGGTACTTGGGATACGATGGCAGGTCATCCATTTGAGAAAGTGCAGACCCACTGCAGGCACTCTTTAATTAGCAGCATCATTCCAACATTTAAAAGACAGCTGGATGGGTACATGAATAGGAAGGGTTTGGAGGGATTTGTGACAAGTGCTGGCAAATGGGACTAGATTAGGTTAGGATACCCGGTCGGCATGGGCGAGTTGGATCTGTTTCCGTGCTGTACATCTCTATGACTCTATAATGGTCCAGACCACCTATGATGGAGCTACATCAAGATCCTTTGCGATCTGCAGTGGGTTCAAGCAGGATGGTGTTCTGGCACTAACACTCTTTGAGGTAATTTTCTCTTCGCTTCAGAAGGTGTCTACTTACAGAGCACAGCTGGTGAGAACTGTTCAACCTTCCTCGCCCAACACCCAAGGTGCAGCACCTCCGGCCTGGAGAGTTGCTCTACACCGGCAATGCTGCATTCACACTTCACACTGAGGAACACCTTTCACAGTCAATGGACAAGCTCTCTCAACCTGGAAAGAGTTTGGTTTGACCATCGACACCAGAGCAGTAATCTTTTAAACAAAGTGTAAAGGTACTCGGTGATCCAAGAGGAAGAGATATGCTCCTCCCTACTCCAAGAATAGTTCAGATCCCTCCTCCCCTCACCAATATTGGCAGATTGACTGACCCACTCAAATGCACACCTTCCTCCCTGGCTTTCAATGGTTTCCCACATGTCCCTTGAGGCAGACTGCACTTGCTTCTCCACACCCATCAATTTTTAATCCAATTTGTTGCTGGGTGACTGTAGTGTATTGTCTCTGAAGAGCTCGGAACTAATTAACCCAGAATCCAACTGCATGTTTCAGTTTTTCAGGGGTTCACATTCATAGTTGTACTAGAGACTGAGGGTCTGGATAACAGGACACACAAGTCTAGAACAGTCTGCTGATTGAGGTGGCATGGCGAGATGGATTGAAGACGAGGAGCCTTTCCAAGTCCTAAATGTGATACTTCAAAACAGCTGGGAGTCAAAAGACAATGAGAAGACATGATGGCCATGTTTTCGTTCAGACATGCATTTGGAAAGTGTGGGGGTCTGAGATGGGGGACAACAGGACAACTGTCCACTCCAAACCCCGCATCTCTGATTGGTGCTCACTTTAAAATGGATCTTTCCATTTTATTGTCCCTTTAAGTCTTCTCTTGACAAAAACAAGCCCGGCTTCTCAAGATTTTTCTCATAACTTATTCTGATTGCCCAACCCCATGTGCTCTCAAGGGTGACAGTGCTATTTATCTCCCAGTGACTCGATGGTACAATGTTCTCCAGCTGGTTTCTGACCAACCGGTATCACACAGCCAACGCACAATCACTGTTCACCCTGGTCCCTTGTGAGAAAACTTCCTTTAATTAATAAATCCATTGTTCCAGTCTCCAATGGGGTGAGACGGTGTGGAGTAACTGGATTGTTATTAACCTTTTGTAAAACGGAGAGGTTTATTTTTGTTATAACTTTGGTTTCTCATAAACTATGTTCATGGAAACTTGGCAGCAGCACATCCACAATGAGGCAGACCATGACTGATCAGTTAAGGCTGTAATCATTGTGTATTCTGGGCAAGATCATACCACAACAAAGGGAGGCTGCATATACTGGCAGTAAGGAGAAACTGAGTGATATTTCTTTCTCCGTTTTAAGTTGGTGTGTTTAACAAATACTGACAGAGCTTCGATTCACTATTTGTACTTGTGTGCGAGAAACAAACTGTTTTGACAGCTGGTTTACACAACACGGTGGGGGTAAAAGTCAGCGATTTCATTTCTTCATTTTGCATCAGATGATGAGGACGATGTCCAGAATGTGGAAAGGATTTGTCAGATTGTACAGACGGTGGTGTCTCGATGGGTTAATAATCTATCGGGGAAATACTGAGAGGCATGCAATGTGGGATTGTGAATCAGATATGTACGAGTGTGTGGAGATTCCTGCCAATCCCTGTTGGGGGTGGAGGAGTTACTTCGGAAATAAAAATCTTGAATTATTATGGGTCATCTAACCAAATCGCGGCTTAATACTACAGTGATCTCATTGCCAAAAATAACACAACCGCCCTGAGTGTACTGCAGACATTTTACACATGGTCTGCTGGATCAACTTTAACGTTGCTTTCCTCCTGGTTCAGTGCTTCTCTGGGGCCACGGGAAAGGAGCCAGAGACCTCACAGCGAGCTGCTGCAGGTCCGTCAGGATGAAGATGGCTTGGAAGTCGAACGTTGAGCCGCTCCTCAGGTTCTGTGCTTTTGCAATGCACGGATTTGGGAACTGACCGAGTGCGATTGCATTAGCAGCTGCTGCCTGAGCACACAGCCCCGTCGCCACTGAGCTGTGTAAGTGTATCTCCCCATCGCCAATGCTAACTTCTCCCTGGGAACTCAGCGCCCTGTCAACACTGCTGAAGGAAACCAGTTAATGTGTGCCACACTCCCCACAGCAAACAGCCCGCAAACAGGCAACTCAAAATCAAACAAATAGAAGCTGGAATACTCATAATAAGCTACACAAGGGATGACAGCACTCTGTCCCACGTTATGTTATTGGGCGAGGATTATGTCACTTCCCACATTCCTGCTGCAGTCACACTGACGCTCCTGTATAGACAGGGTGGCTGGCACTTTAGCTGATACTATCAGGGTAACAGTCTGTTGATTCCCGCTGATGTGACCAGTCAATGAACAATGCGCTAAGTGCTGGTTGAAGTGATCAGACAGTGCCCAGTTGGCAGAGCACTCGTATTGTAAAGAGTGGGCATGAATTCATTGGGCGTCTTGATTCCTCTGCCAGGTTTCAAGGGTGGTCAAATTTAGCAGCTGGCTGTAGGGAATGCATCCATTGTGTTTGGCAAGTCGTTGACACAATCCCTCCTCCTCACTCACATGGCAGCTCTGCCCTTTCGGACCACAGCCCACGCCTGCCCCCCCCACCCCCCCCCCCCCAAGACTGACCTCTTAATGACACCCCAACTGACCTTTATGTAATTCCCAAGCCACTCCCACTGACCCTGGGGCACTGATTGAAGCCCAACTCCTGACTGCAAATCCCAGGCCGAACTGACCATGACCAATCCCCAGACTGGAATTGGACCAAGCCCTCTGACTGACTGGCAGTGTATACTGACTGACTGACTGTGCCTATTGACTGACCGGCAGTGCCCCCTTGACTGTTGGTGCCTCTGCCTGACTGACTGAGTGACTGGAGTCTACCCATCATTCCGGCCGGGTTCCTCTGACATTCACACATCACTGTTTTCTTCAAGCAGACGTTTACCACATAAGACGCTGGCTAATGTCACAGGTCTGCAGTTGGTACTGCCAGCTGTTGTACAGCTGGTTATCCATGCCCCTCTCTGATCATATCATTGCTCTTCAGTGCTGCCTGGTGCCTCATGCTGCATTAGTCCATCCTCACGTTTGGTCAAGTTGCCCCAAAGTCAAACCCACTGATGTGTGAGTCTGGTACTTGGCTGATGCCAGGTCATGTCGATGAAGGATCTAGTCGGGATGTGTGTGTGTGTGTGTGTGTGTGTGTGAGAGAGAGTGTGTGTGTGTATATCTGTGTGCCTGTCTGTGCGTGTCTTGTGTCTGTGACTGTATCTGTGTGCCTGTGTGTGCCAGTGTCTGTGTGCCTGTGTCTGTGTGTGTGCCTGTGTGCCTGTGTCTGTGTGCGCCTGTGTCCGTAAGTGTGCATGTCTATGTGCCTGTGTGTGTCTGTCTGTGTGTGTGCCTGTGTGTGTGTGTGCATCTGTGTGTGTGTCTGTGTGAGTGCCTGTCTGTGTGTCTGTGTATCTGTGTCACTGTGTGTGTGTGCCTGTGTCTGTGTGTGACTGTGTGTCTATGTGTGTGCCTGTGTCTGTATGTGTGCATGCCTGTGTTTGTGTATGTATCTGTGTGTGCGCCTCCGTCTGTGTGCCTGTGTCTGTGTGTGTGCCTGTGCCTGTGTGTCTACTTGTGTGTGTGTGTGTGTCTGTGTGTGCACCTGTGTCTGTTTGTGTAAGTGCCTGTGCCTGTGTGTGTCTGTGTGTGTGACTGTGTGCCTGTCTGTGTGTGTTTCTATGTGTCTGTGTGTCTACGTGTGTGTGTGTCTGTGTGAGTGCCTGTCTGTGTGTGTGTCTGTGTGTGTGTCTGTGTGTGTGTGTGCCTGTGTCTGTGTGTGCGTCTGTGTTCCTATCTTTGACTCTGTGTGTGTGTCTGTGTGAGTACCTGTCTGTAAGTGTGCATGCCTGTGTGTGTGTGTGTTGGTGGGTCTGTGTGAGTACCTGTCTGCGTGCACGTCTGCATGTGTGTCTGTGGCTGTGTGTGTGCCAGTGAGTGCGTGTGTCTGTGTGACTGCCTATCAGTGTGTGTCTGTGTGAGTGCCAGTCTGTGTGTGTCTGTGTGCATGTGCCTGTGTCTGTGTGTGTATCTGTGTGCCTGTGTGTGTGCCTGTGTGTGTATGCGCTTATGTCTGTGTGTGTATCTGTGTGTGTGTGTGTCTGTGTGTGTGCCTGTGTGCGTGTGTGCCTGTCTGTGCCTGTGTGTGTGTGTCTGTGTGTGTGCCTGTATGTGTGCGTCTGTGTGAGTGCCTGTCTGTGTGTTTGTCTAAGTGTGTCTGTTTGCATGTCTGCGTGAGTGCCTGTCTGTGTGTGTGTCTGTGTCTGTGTGAATGCCTGTCTGTGTGTGCACCTGTCGGTGTGTACACATGTGTCTGTGTGTGTGAGGCTGTGTCAGTGTGTGTGTGTGTGCGTGCCTGTGCCTGCGTGTCAGTGTGTATGCCTGTGTGTGTATGTGTCTGTGCATCTGTGTGTGTGTGCCTTTGTGTGCGTGTCTGTGTGTGTCTACATACGTATGTCTGTGTGTATGCACCTGTGTGTGTGTGTGTCTGTGTTTGTGTGTCTGTGAGTGCCTGTCCGTGTATGTGTGTCTGTGTGTGTCCGTATCTGTGCGTGTGTGTCTGTGTGTGTGTGTGCCTGTGTGTGTGCCTGTGTGTGTTCCTGTGTGTTTATGTGCGCCTGTGTCTGTGTGTGTGCATATCTGTGCCTGTGCATGTGCATGTCTGTGAATATGTGTCTGTGTGGGTGCCTGTGTCTGCGTGGGTGCCTGTGTCTGCGTATGTCTGTGCATGTAAGTGTGTGTGTGCCTATGTCTGTATGTGTGCCTCTGTGTGTCTGTGTGTTTCTGTGTCTGTGTGTGTGTGTGTGCCTCTGTGTGTCTGTGTGTGTATGTGCCTGTGTCTGTATGAGTGTGCCTGTGAGTGTGCCTGTGTGTGTGCGTGTCTCTGTGTGTGTGCCTGAGTCTGTGTGCATGTCTGTGTGTGTGCCTCTGTGTGTGTGTGTGTGTGTGCGTGCCTGTATGTGTTTGTGTCTGTGTGCTTGCACCTGTGTTTGTGTGTGTGTGTGTGTCTGTGCCTGTGCCTGTGTGTGTTTGTGCCTGTGTCTGTTCGCGTGTCCCTCTGTGTGTGCCTGTGTCTGTGTGTGTGTGTGCCTGTGTCTGTGTGTGTGACTGTGTGTGTATGTGCCTGTGTGTCTGTGCCTGTGTGTGTCTGTCTGTGTGTCTCTGTGTGTGTGCGTGCCTGTGTGTGTCTGTCTCTGAGTGTGTGCCTGTGTCTGTGTGTGTGCGTGTCTGTGTGTGTGTGTCTGTGTGTGTGTGTCTGTGTGTCTGCCAGATTGTGTGTTTGTGTGTGCCAGGGTGTGTGTTTGTGTGTGTATCTGTGTGTGTGACTGTGTGAGTACCTGTCTGTGTGTGTGTGTCTGTGTGTGCGTGTCTGTGTGTGTGTGTCTGTGTGAGTGCCAGTCTGTGTGTGTCTGTGTCTATGTCTGCCTGTGTCTGTTTGTGTGTGTGCATGCCTGTGCCTGTCTGTGCCTGTGTGTGCATGTGTGCCTGTGTGTGCGCATCTGTGTGTGTGTCTCTGTGTGTGTGTGTGCGTGTCTGTGTGTGTGCACCTGTGTGTGTGCATGTCTGTGTGTCTGTGCCTGTGTCTGTGGGCCTGTGTGAGTGTGCATGTCTGTGTGTGTGCCTGTGTCTGTGTGTATGCTTGTGTGTGCGTGTACCTGCGTGTGTGCATGTCTGTGTGTGTGTCTGTGCCTGTGTGTGTGTGTGACTGTGTCTGTCTGTGTGTGTATGTGTGTGCCTGTGTCTGTAGGTGTGCCTGTGTCTGTGTGCGTGCGTGTCTCTGTGTGTGTGCATGTCTGTGTGTGTACCTGTGTGTGTGTGTGCCTGTGCATCTGTGTGTGCGCCTGTGTGTTTATGTGTCTGTGTTTGTGCTTTTGTGTGTGTCTCTGTGTGTGGGTGCCTGTATCTGTGTGTGTGTGTGTGTGTGTGTCTGCGTGTGCATGCCTGTGTCTGTGTGTGGCTGTGTCTGTGTCAGTGCCTTCCTCTGTTTGTGTCTGTGTTTGTGTGTGTCTGTTGTCCACCTATGTATGTGTCTGTGTGTGTGTGTCTGTGTGAGTGTCTGTTTGTGTGTGTCTGTGTGAGTACCTGTCTGAGTGTGTGCCTGTGTGTGTGCATGTCTGTGTTTGTGCCTGTGCCTGTGTGTGTGTGTGACTGTGTCTGTCTGTGTATGTGTGTGTCTGTGCCTGTGTGCCTGCGTGTGCATGTGTGCCTGTGTCTGTGTGCGCGTGTCTCTGTGTATGCGAGTGTCTGAGTGTGTACCTGTGTGTGTTTGTGTGCCTGTGCCTGTACCTGTGCCTGTGTGTGTATGCCTGTGTGTGTGTGTGTCTGTGTGTGTGTCGGTGGGTCTGTGTGAGTACCTGTCTGCGTGCATGTCTGCATGTGTGACTGTGGCTGTGTGTGTGTGTGTCTATGTGACTGCCTATCAGTGTGTGTCTGTGTGAGTGCCAGTCTGTGTGTGTCTGTGTGCATGTGCCTGTGTCTGTGTGTATGTGTATGTGGCTATGTGTGCGTCTGTGTGTGTGTGTGAGTGCCTGCGTGTGTGTCTGTGTGAGTGCCTGTCTGTGGATGTTTCTATGTCTGTGTGAATGCCTGTTGGTGTGTGCGCCAGTCTGTGTGTACACGTGTGTCTGTGTGTGTGTGGCTGTGTCTGTGTGTGTGTGTGATTGTGTGAATGTGTCTGTGTGTGTCTGTGTGTGTGCCTGTGTTTGTGTGTCTGTGTGAATGCCTGTCTGTGTGTGTGTCTGTGTGAGTGCCTGTCTGTGTGTGCACCTGTCTGTGTATATACGTGTGTCTGTGTGTATGTGTGGCTGTGTCTGTGTGTGTGCCTCTGTGTATGTGTGTATATGTGTGTGTGTGTGTCTGAGTGTATGTGTCTGTGTGAGTGCGTGTCTGTGTGTATGTCTGTGTGTGTGCCTGTGTTTGTGTGGCTGTTTGAGTGCCTGTCTGTGTGTGTGTGTGTGTGCCTGTGTGTCTGTGTGTTTGTGCCTGTGTGTGTGTCTGTGTGTGTGCCTGTGCCTGCATGTGTGTGCCTGTGTTTGTGTGTGTGTGTGTGTGTCTGTGCCTTTGTCTGTATGTGTTTGTGCCTGTGTGTGTGCCTGTGTCTGTGTGTGTGTGCACCTGTGCCTGTGTGTGCCTGTCTGTTTGTCTGTGTGTGTGCGTGCCTGTGTGTGTCTGTCTGTGTGTGTTTTCCTGTGTCTGTGTGTGCATGTCTGTGTGTGTGCCTGTCTGTGTCTGTGTGTGTCTGTGTGAGTGCCTGTCTGTGTCTGCATGTCTTTCTGAGTGTGTGTCTGTGTGTGTCAGGTTGTGTGTGTGTGTCTGTGTGAGTGCCTGTCTGTGTGTGTCTGTGTGTGCCTGTGTCAGTGTGTATGTCCGTGTGAGTGCCTGTCTGTGTGTGTATCTGTGTGTGTGTGTGTCTGAGTGTGTATGTGTGTGTCTGTGTGTGTGCCTGTCTGTGTGTGTATCTGTGTCTGTGTGAATGCCTGTCTGTATGTGCACCTGTCTGTGTGTACACGTGTCCCTGATTTTGTGTGTGCGTGTGTGTCTGCGCCTGTGTCTGTGTGTTTGTGCCTATGTCTCTGTGTGTGTGCCTGTGTGTCTGTGCCTGTGTGTGCCTGTGTGTTTGTCTGTGTGTGTGTGCTTGTGTGTGTCTGTCTGTTTGTGTGTGCCTGTGTCTGTGTGTGCACACCTGTGTGGGTGTCTGTGTCTGTGTGTGTGTGTGTCTGTGTGAGTGCCTGTCTGTGTCTGCGTGTCTACCTGAATGTGTGTCTGTGTGTGCCAGGGTGTGTGTGTGTCTGTGTGAGTGCCTGTCTGTGTGTGTCTCTGTGTGTGCCTGTCTGTGTCTGTATGTGTGTCTGTGTGAGTACCTGTCTGTGTGTGTGTGTCTGTGTGTCTGCCTGAGTGTGTGTTTTTGTGTGCCAGGGTGTGTGCACGTCTGTGTGTGTGACTGTGTGTCTGTGTGCGTGCCTGTGTGTTTGTGCACCTATGTCTGTGTGTGTGCGTGTCTATGTGCGTGTCTGTATGTGTCTGTGTGCATCTGTGTGTGCCTGTGTCTGTGTGTATGTCTGTGTGAGTGCCTGTCTGTGCGTGTATCTGTGTGTGTGTATGTTTGTGCGTGTGTGTGCATGTGTATGTGTGTGTCTGTATGTGTGCCTGTCTGTGTGTGTATCTGTGTCTGTGTGAATGCCTGTCTGTATGTGCACCTGTCTGTGTGTACACGTGTGCCTGTGTTTGTGTGTGCGTGTGTGCCTGTGCCTTGTATGTGTGTTTGTGCCTGTGTCTGTGTGTGTGTGTGCCTGTGTGTGTGCATGTCTGTGTGTGTGTCTGTGGGAATGCCTGTCTCTGTGTGTGTCTGTGTGAGTGTCTGTGTGTGCGCCTGCATGTACACGTGTGTCTGTGTGTGTGGCTGTGTCTGTGTGTGAGCCTATGTGTGTGTGTGTGTATGTGTGTGTGCCTGGGTGTCTGTGTGTGTGTGTGCCACGTCTGTGCGTGTCTGTGTGTGTGCCTCTGTGTGCCTGTGTCTGTGTGCGCCTGGTCTCTGACTGTGCCTGTGTGTGCATGTGTGCCTGTGTCTGTGTGTGTGCATGTCTCTGTGTGTGCGCCTGTGTTTGTGTGTGTGTGCACCTGGGTGTGAGCGTGTGTCTGTGTGTGTGTGCCTGTGGGTGTGTGTGCCAGTGTGTGGGTGCTTGTGTGCGTGTTTGCCTGTGTCCATGCACCTGCGCATGTGCCTGTACCTATGCGTCTATGTGAGTGCCTGTCTGTGTGCGTGTGTGTCTGTCTAAGTGCCTGTCTTTCTGTGTGTCTGTGCATGTGCTTGAATCTGTGTGTGTGTGTGTCTGTGTCTGTGCATGTGCCTGTATCTGTGTGTGTGCATGTGTGTCTGTGTGTGTGTGCCTGTGGGGGTGTGTGTGCTTGTGTGTGTGTTTGCCTGTGAGTGTGTGTGCCTGAGTCTGTGTGTCTATGTGAGTGCCTGTCTGTGTGTGTCGTGAGTGTTTCTGTTTGAGTGCCTGTCTCTGTGTGTGCCTGTGCGTGTGCCTGTGTCTGTGAGCATGTACCTGTTCATGTGTGTGCTTGTGTGTGTGTTTACCTGTGTCTGTGCTTGTGTACCGGTGTGTGCGTGCACATGCGCCTGTGTGTGTGTGCCTGTGCCTGTGTATCTGTGTGAGTTCCTGTCTGTGTGTGTGTGTGTCTGTGTGTGTCTGTGTGTGTGTGAGTGCCTGTGTGTGTGTGTCTTCCTCTGTGTGTGTTTGTGTGTGCTAGTGTGTGTGTCTATGTGTGTGTCTATGTGAGTGCCTGTGTGTGTGTGTGTCTGTCTGCGTGAGTTCCTGTCTGTGTGCGTGTCTGTGTGCGTGTGCCTGAGTCTGTGTCTGTGAGTCTGTGTTTGCATACACCTGCCTGTGTGTGTGCCTGTCTGTGTGTATCTGTGTCTGTGTGTGCCTGTCTGTGTGTGTGTCTGTGTATGTATGGATGCCTGTCTGTGTGTGCGCCTGTCTGTGTGTACACGTGTGTCTGTGTGTGTGTGGCTGTGTCTGTGTGTGTGCCTGTGTGTGTGTGCATGCGCCTGTGTGTGTGCGTGTCTGTGTGTGTGTGTGTGTGTGCCTGTGCCTGTGTGTATGTGCCTGTGTCTATCTGTGTGTGTCTGTGTTTGCCTGTGTCTGTGTGTGTGCCTGTGTGTGTGCCTGCGTCTGTGCGTGTGCCAGTGGTCTGTGTATGAATGCCTCTGTGTGTCTCTGTGTGTGTATGTGCCTGTGTCTGTGTGAGTGTGCCTGTGTGTGTGCATATCTCTTTGTGTGTGCTTTTGTCTGGGTGCATGTTGGTATGTGTGCCTGTGTCCGTGTGTGTGCCTGTGTGTGTGTTCCTGTGCCTTTGTGTGTGTAATTGTGTATGTGCGTGCCTATGTAAGTGGCTGTGTGTGTGCGTCTGTGTTTGTGTGCCTGCATCTATGCGTGTGCCTGTGTGTGTCTGCGGTCTGTGTGTGTGTGCCACTGTTTGTGTACGTGTCTGTGTGAGTGTGCCTGGGTGTGTGCGTGTTTCTGTGTGTGTGCCTGTGTCCGTGTGCATGTCTGTAAGTGTGCCTGTGTGTGTGTGCCTGTGTGTGTGTGTGCATGTCTCTCTGTGTGTGCCTGTCTGTGTGTGTGTGTGTGTGTGTGTGTGCCTGTGTGTGTGCCTGTGTGTGTGTGCCTGTGTGTTTCTGTCTCTGTGTGTGTGTGTGCCTGTGTGTGGTTGTCTCTCTGAGTGTGCCTGTGTCTGTATGCATGTCTCTGTGTGTGCCTGTGTGTGTGTGCCTGTGTGCTTCTGTCTGTGTGTCTCTGTGTGTGTGTGTGTGTGTGTGTGTGTGTGTGCCTGTGTGTGGCTGTCTCTCTGAGTGTGCCTATGTCTGTGTGCATGTCTCTGTGTGTGCCTGTGTGTGTGTGCCTGTGTCTGTGTGTATGTCTGTGTGCGCGCGCCTGTGTCTGTTTTTGTGTGTGTCTGGGCCTGTGTGTGTGTCTGCATGCCTGTCTGTGTGTGTCTGTGCCTGTGTGTCTGCTTGTTTGTGTGTCTCTGTGTGTGCATCTATGTGAGTGCCTGTCTGTGTGTGTGTGCCTGTGTCTGTGTGTCTGTCTGTGTGCCTGAGTGTGTATGTGTCTGTTTGTGTGCCTGTGTCTGTGTGTCTGTCTGTCTGTGTGCCTGAATGTGTGTGCCTGTGTGTGTCTGTGTGCAGACACAGGAGCAGGAACAGGAGTAGGCACAGGTTCAGGAATAGGAACAGGAACAGGAGCAGGAACTGAAATACGAGAAGGAACGGGAGAAGGTGCAGGAACAGGAACAGGAACAAGATACGGAACAGGAACGGGAACAGGAGCAGGAACACGAACAGAAACAGGAGCAGGAACAGGAACAGGAGCAGGACAGGAACAGGAACAGAAACAGGAAAAGGAGCAGGAACAGGAACAGAACCAGGAACAGATATAGGAAAGGGAACAGGAGTACGAACGGGAGCATGTGCAGGAGCCGGAAAAGGAGCAGGTGCAGGAGCAGGAACGGGAGCAGGTACAGGAGCGGAAACCGCAACTGGAACAGATACGGGAATAGGAACAGGAGGAGATACATGAGCAGGAACAGGAAAAGGAACAGGATCAGGAACAGGATAAAGAAGAGGAACTGGATCAGTAGCAGGAGAAGGAACAGGAACACCAACAGGCACAGGATTCAGGCACAGGAAATGGTGCAGCAACAGGAACGGGAACAGGAACAGAAATGGGAATAGGAACAGGAGTAGGAGAAGGAACAGGAACACCAACAGGCACAGTAGCAGGAACAGGAAAAGGTGCAGCAACAGGAACCGTAACCGGAACAGGAACTGGATCAGGAAAGAGAGCAGAAGCAAAAAAAGGAACAGGAGCAGGAACGGGAAAAGGAACAGGAACGGGAAAAGGAACAGGAACGGGAACAGGAGCAGGAGGAGATACATGAAAAGGAACAGGATAAGGAAGAGGAACAGGAGAAGAAACAGGAACACCAACAGACACAGGAGCAGGAACAGGAAATGGTGCAGCAACAGGAACGGGAACAGTAACAGGAACAAGATAAAGAAGAGGAACAGGAGCAGGAAGAGGAGCAGGAGAAGGTTCATGAGCAGGAACAGGAACAACAACAGGAGCAGCAACAGGAACGGGAGCAGGAGCAGGAAAAGGAGCAGGAGCAGGAATGTGAAGAGGAACGGGAATGAGAGCAGGAGCAATAACTGGAGCAGGAGCAGGAACAGGAACAGGAACAGGAGCAGGTATAGGAGTGGGAACAGCAACGGGAACAGAAACGGGAATAGGAACGGGAATAGGAACAGGAGGAGATACATGAGCAGGAACAAGAACAGGAACAGGATCAGGAACTGGAACAGCAGCAGGAGAAGGAACAGGAACACCAACAGGAACAGGAACAGGAACAGGAGCAGGAACTATAGCAGGAGCAGGAACATGAAAAGGAACAGCAATAGGAACAGGAACAGGATAAAGAACAGGAAAAGGAGCAGGAACAGGAACAGAAGCAGGAAAAGGAACGGGAACAGAAACGGGAACAGGAACAGTAGAAGGAACAGGAGGAGGAACAGGAACATGAACAGGTACAGGAGCAGGAACCGCAACGGGAACAGAAACGGGAACAGGAACAGGAGGAGATACATGAGCAGGAACAGGAACAGGAAAAGGAACAGGATCAGGAACAGGAAATGGTGCAGCAACCGAACGGGAACAGGAACAGGATAAAGAAGAGGAAGAGGACCAGGCACAGAAACAGGAACAGGAGCAGGTACAGGAGCAGGAAATATAACGGGAACAGAAATGGGAACAGGAACAGGAGCGGGAACAGAAACAGGAATAGGAACAGGATCAGGAACAGGAGCATGAATGGAAACAGGAGCAGAAACAGGAACAGGAGCAGGAGCAGGAGCAGGACCAGGGCCAGGAACAGGAACAGGAGCAGCTACAGGAGCAAGAACAGGAACGGGAACAGACATGGGAACAGGAAAAGGAACAGGATCAGGAACAGGAAATGGTGCAGCAACCGAACGGGAACAGGAACACCAACAGGAAGGGGAGCGTAAACAGGAAATGGTGCAGCAACAGGAACGGGAACAGGAACAGGATAAAGAAGAGAAACAGGAACAGGAACAAGAGCTGGTACAGGAACACGAAATGGAAAGGGAACAAAAACGGGAACAGGAACAGGAGGAGGAACAGGAACAGGAACACCAACAGGCACAGGAGCAGGAAAGGGAGCAGAAGCAAAAAAAAAGGAGCAGGACCAGGAACAGGAACAGGAACGGGAACTGTAGCAGGAACAGGAACACCAACAGGCACAGGAGCAGGAACAGGAAAAGGAGCAGCAACAGGAACGGTAACAGGAACAGTATAAAGAACAGGAACAGGAGCAGGAACAGGAACAGGAAAAGGAAGAGAAACAGGAGCAGGTACAGGTGCAGGAAAAGGAAAGGGAACTGAAACAGGAACAGTAGCAGTAGAAGGAACAGGAACACCAACAGGTACAGGATTCAGGAACAGGAAATGGTGCAGCAACAGGAACTGGAACAGGAACAGGATAAAGAAGAGGAACAGGAGCAAGAACAGGAACAGGAACAGGAGCAGGTACAGGAACGGGAACAGGAACTGGAACAGAAACGGGATTAGGAACAGGAGGAGATACATGAGCAGGAACAGGAACAGGATAAAGAAGAGGAACAGGATCAGGAACAGGAACAGCAATAGGAGAAGGAACAGGAACAGCAACAGGCACAGGAGCAGGAACAGGAAATGGTGCAGCAACAGGAACGGGAACCGGAACAGGATTAAGAAGAGGTAAAGGAACAAGAACAGGAACAGGAGCAGGTATAGGAGCAGGAAAAGGAACGGGAACAGAACCGGGAACAGGAGGAGGAACAGGAACAGTAGCAGGAGCATGAGCTGGAACACCAACAGGAACAGGAGCAGGAAAGGGAGCAGACGCAAAAAAAGGAGCAGGAGCAGGAACAGGAACAGGAACAGCAACGGGAACAGAAACGGGAATAGGAACAAGAGCAGGTACATGAGCAGGAACAGGAAAAGGATCAGGAATAGGAACAGTAGCAGGAGAAGGAACAGGAACACCAACAGGCACAGGATCAGGAACAGGAAATGGTGCAGCAACCGGAACAGCAACAGGAACAGGAACAAGATAAAGAATAGGAACAGGAGCAGGAAAAGGAACGGGAACAGAAACAGGAATAGAACCGGGAACAGGAGCAGGAACAGGAATGGGAGCAGTAGCAGGAACAGGAGCATGAATGGGAACAGGAGCAGGAACGGGAACAGGAGCAGGAACAGGAGCAGGAAAAGGAACGGGAACAGAAACATGAATAGAAACGGGAACATGAACAGGAGCGGGAACAGGAACAGGAGAAGGTTCATGAGCAGGACCAGGAATAGGAACAGCAACAGGAACAGGAGCAGGATCAGGAGCAGGAATAGGAATGAGAGCAGGACCAATAACTGGAGCAGGAACGGGGCCATGAGCGGGAACACGAGCAGGAACATGAGCAGGAACACGAACAGGAACAGGAATAGGAAGGGGAACAGGAACAGAAACAGGAGCAGGTACAGGAAAGGGAACATCAACCGGAACAGAAACGGGATTAGGACAAGGAGGAGGTACATGAGCAGGAACAGGAACAGGAGAAGGAACAGGAACACCAACAGGCACAGGAGCAGGAACAGGAAATGGTGCAGCAACTGGAACGGGAACAGGAACAGGAGCAGGTACAGGAGCAGGTACAGGAACAGGAAAAAGGAATGGGAACAGAAACGGGAACAGGAACAGGAATGGAAACAGGTGCGGGAACAGGAACAGCAACAGGAGCAGCAACAGGAACGGGAGCAGGAGCAGGAAAAGGAACAGCAGCGGGAGCAGGAACAGGATAAAGAAGTGGAACAGGAGCCGGAACAGGAGCAGGAGCAGGTATAGGAACAGGAAAAGGAACGGGAACAGAAACAGGAATAGAAACGGGAACAGGAGCAGGAACAGGAATGGGAGCAGTAGCAGGAACAGGAGAATGAATGGGAACAGGAGCAGGAACGGGAACAGGAACAGGAACAGGAACAGGAGCAGGTACAGGAGCAGGAACAGGAACAGGAACAGGAACAGGAGCAGGAACAGGATCAGGAACAGGAACAGGAACAGGAACAGGAGCAGGAACAGGATCAGGAACAGGAACAGTAGCAGGAGAAGGAACAGGAACACCAACAGGCACAGTAACAGGAACAGCAAATGCTGCAGCATTAGGAATGGGAACAGGAACAGGAACAGGAACACCAACAGGTACAGGAGCAGGAACAGGAAATGGTGCAGCAACTGGAACGGGAACAGGAACAGGTTAAAGAAGAGGAACAGGAACAGGAACAGGAGCAGGTACAGGAGCAGGAAAAGGAATGGGAACAGAAACGGGAACAGGAACAGGAGGAGGAACAGGAACAGGAACAGGAGCAGGTACAGGAGCGGGAACAGAAACGGGAATAGGAACAGGAGGAGTTACATGAGCAGGAACAGGAAGAGGAATACCAACAGACACAGGAACAGGAACGGGAGCAGAAGCAAAAAAAGGAGCAGGAACAAGAGCAGGAACAGGAAAATGAGCAGGAACTGTAGTAGGAGCAGGACTAGGAACACCAACAGGCACAGGAGCAGGAACAGGAAAAGGAGCAGGAACAGGAACGGGAACCGGAACAGGAGCAGGAACAGGAACAGGAACGGGAACCGGAAAATGAACAGGATAAAGGACAGGAACAGGAACAGGAACATGAGCAGGTACAGGATCAGGAAAAGGAACGGGAACAGGAACAGGAGCAGGAGCAGGAACGGGAACAGGAACAGGAACAGGAGCAGGAACGGGAACAGGAACAGGAACGGGAGCAGGAGGAGTTTCCTGAGCAGGAAGAGGAACAGAACCAGGAAGAGGAACTGTAGCAGGAGCAGGAACAGGAACACCAAGAGGCACAGGAGCAGGAAATGGAACAGGAACAGGAACAGGAACAGAAACGGGAACAGGAACAGGAGAAGGTTCATGAGCAGGAACAGGAACAGGAGCAGGAACTGTAGCAGGAACAGGAACCCAACAGGTACAGGAGCAGGAACAGGAAAAGGAGCAGCTACAGGAACGGGAACCGTAAAAGGAACAGGAGCAGGTACAGGAGCAGGAAAAGGAACGGGAACAGAACCGGGAACAGGAGGAGGAACAGGAGGAGGAACAGGAACAGTAGCAGGAGCATGAGCTGGAACAGGAACAGGAATGGGAGCAGGTACAGGAACAGGAGCATGAATGGGAACAGGAGCAGGAACAGGAGCAGGAGCGGGAATAGGAACAGGAACAGGAGCAGGCACGGGAAAAGGAACAGGAGGAGGTACATGAACAGGAATGGGAGCAGGAACAGGAGCAGGAATGGGAGCAGGCATGTGAGCAGGAACAGGAAAAGGAGTAGGAACTGGAGCAGGAACAGGAACAGGAGCAGGAGCACGAAAAAAACAGCAACAGGAACGGAATCAGGAACTGGAACCGGAAAAAGAACGGGAGAAGAAACAGGAGCAGGAGAAGGAACAGGAGCAGGAACGGGAATAAGACCAGGATCAGGAACAGGAATGGGAGCAGGAGCAGGAACACGAGCATGAATGGGAACAGGAGCAGCAATAGGAAGAGGAGCAGGAACAGGAACAAAAACGGGAACAGGAACGGGAGGAGGTACATGAGCAGCAACAGGAACAGGAGCAGAAGCAGGAAAAGGAACGGGAACAGAAACGGGAACAGGAACAGGAGGAGGAAGAGGAACAGTAGCAGGAGCAGGAACACCAACAGGAGCAGGAGCAGGAACGGAAGCAGGTACAGGAACAGGAACAGGAACAGGAACAGGAGCAGGTACAGGACAGGAAAAGAACGGGAACAGAAAGGGAACAGGAACAGGAGGAGGAACAGGCACAGTAGCAGGAGCAGGAACAGGAACACCAACAGGAACAGGAGAAGGAACGGGAGCAGGAGCAAGAACAGGAACAGAAGCAGGAACAGGCGCAGGAGCAGGTACAGGACAGGAAAAGAACGGGAACATAAAGGGAACAGTAGCAGGAGCAGGAACAGGAACGGGAGTAGGAGCGGGAACAGGAACGGTAACAGGAACAGGAAAAGGTGCAGGAAGAGGAAACGGAAAGGAATAGGAACGGAAACAGGAATAGGAGCAGGAAGGTGAGCAAGAACAGGCACAAGAACAGTAACAGGGGCAAGAAGAGGAGCAGGAACAGGCACAGGAACAGAAACGGGAAGATGAACAGGAGGAGGAACAGGAACACCAACAGGAACAGGAGTAGGAATGGGAGCAGGAGGAGGAAAAGGAGCAGGAGCGGGAACAGAAACGGGAACTGGAATAGGAATAGGAGCAGGAACAGGAACAGAAGCAGGAACAGGAACAGGAGTAGGAATAAGAACAGGAACAGGCACAGGGGCAGGAACAGGAGCAGGAACAGGAACAGAAGCAGGAACAGGAACAGGAGTAGGAATAAGAACAGGAACAGGAACAGGCACAGGGGCAGGAACAGGAACAGGAGCAGGAATAGGAGCAGGGACAGAAACAGGAACAGGCGTAGGAAAAGGAATAGGATTAGTAACAGGAAAAGGAGCAGGAATGGGAACAGGAGCAGGAAAAGGAACATGAGCAGGAACAAAAGTAGGAACGGGAACAGGAACAGGAAAGGGAGCAGGAGCAGGAAATGAATCAGGAGCGGGAACAGGAGCAGAAACGGGAAAAGGAACAGGAACAGGACCAGGAATGCCAGCAGCAGCAGGAAAAGGAGCAGGAGCAGGAACAGGAGCAGGACAGGACCGGAACATGAATAGGAGCAGGTACGTGAGCAGGAACAGGAAAAGGAGTAGGAACTGGAGCAGGAACAGGAACAGGAAAAGAACGGGAGAAGAAACAGGAGCTGGAGAAGGATCAGGAATGGGAGCAGGAACTGGAACAGGAGCAAGAGCAGGAATGGGAACAGGAGCAGGTGCAGGAACAGGAACGGGAACAGGAACAGGAGCAGGAATAGGAACAGGAACGTAAATAGAAAAAGGAACACGAACAGGAGCAGGAGCAGGAGCACGAAAAAAACAGCAACAGGAACGGAAGCAGGAACTGGAACAGGAAAAAGAATGGGAGAAGAAACAGGAGCTGGAGCAGGAACGGGAACAGGAGCAGGAACGAGAAGAGGAGCAGGAACAGGAACAAAAACGGGAACAGGAATGGGAGGAGGTGCATGAGCAGCAACAGGAACAGAAGCAGGAAAAGGAAGGGGAACAGAAACAGGAACAGGAACAGGAGCAGGTACAGGAGCAGGAAAAGGAACGGGAACAGAAACGGGAACAGGAACAGGAGGAGGAACAGGAACAGTAGCAGGACTAGGAACACCAATAGGAACAGGAGCAGGAGCAGGAAAAGGAGCAGGAGGATGTACAGGAGCCGGAACGGGAACAAGAATAGGAACGGGTGCAGGAACAGGAACAGGAGCAGGAACAGGAACTGGAACACCAATAGGAACAGGAGAAGGAACGGGAGCAGGAACAGGAACAGGACCAGGAACGGGAACAGGAACAGGAACAGGACCAGGAGCAGGAACAGGAACGGGAGTAGGAGCAGGAACAGGAGCAGGAGCAAGAACAGGAGCAGGAACGGGAACAGGAAGGGTAACAGGAACAGGAAAAGGTGCAGGAAGAGGAACAGGAAAGGAACAGGAACGGAAACAGGAATAGGAGCAGGAAGGTGAGCAAGAACAGGCACAAGAACAGAAACGGGAAGATGAACAGGAGGAGGAACAGGAACACCAACAGGAACAGGAGTAGGAATGGGAGCAGGAGGAGGAAAAGGAGCAGGAGCGGGAACAGAAACGGGAACTGGAATAGGAATAGGAGCAGGAACAGGAACAGAAGCAGGAACAGGAGCAGGAGCAGGCACAAGAACAGGAGCAGGAGCAGGAACAGGAGTAGGAATAAGAACAGGAACAGGCACAGGGGCAGGAACAGGCACAGGAACAGACACAGGAGCAGGAATAGGAGCAGGGACAGAAACAGGAACAGGCGTAGGAAAAGGAACAGGCTTAGTAACAGGAAAAGGAGCAGGAATGGGAACAGGAGCAGGAAAAGGAACATGAGCAGGAACAAAAGTAGGAACGGGAACAGGAACAGGAAAGGGAGCAGGAGCAGGAAATGAATCAGGAGCGGGAACAGGAGCAGAAACGGGAAAAGGAACAGGAACAGGACCAGGAATGCCAGCAGCAGCAGGAAAAGGAGCAGGAGCAGGAACAGGAGCAGGACAGGACCGGAACATGAATAGGAGCAGGTACGTGAGCAGGAACAGGAAAAGGAGTAGGAACTGGAGCAGGAACAGGAACAGGAACAGGACCAGGAGCACGAAAAAAACAGCAACAGGAACGGAAGCAGGAACTGGAACAGGAAAAAGAATGGGAAAAGAAACAGGAGCTGGAGCAGGAACGGGAATAAGACCAGGAGCAGGAACAGGAATGGAAGCAGGAGCAGGAACAGGAGCATGAATGGGAACAGGAGCAGGAACGAGAAGAGGAGCAGGAACAGGAACAAAAACGGGAACAGGAATGGTAGGAGGTGCATGAGCAGGAACAGGAACAGAAGCAGGAAAAGGAACGGGAACGGAAACGGGAACAAGAACAGGAGGAGGAACAGTAACAGGAGCAGGTACAGGAGCAGGAAAAGGAACGGGAACGGAAACGGGAACAGGAAAAGAAGGAGGAACAGGAACAGTAGCAGGACTAGGAACACCAACAGGAACAGGAGCAGGAACGGGAGCAGAAGCAGGAACAGGAGCAGGAACAGGAACAGGAACAGGAACAGAAGCAGGTACAGGAGCAGGAAAAGAACGGGAACAGGAACAGGAACAGGAGCAGGAACAGGAACAGGAACAGGAGCAAGAACAGAAGGAGGAACAGGCACAGGAGCAAGAACAGGAGCAGGAACGGGAGCCAGAGCAAGAACAGGAGCAGGAACGGGAACAGGAAGGGTAACAGGAACAGGAAAAGGTGCAGGAAGAGGAACAGGAAAGGAACAGGAACAGGAACGGAAACAGGAACAGGAACAGGAACTGGAACAGGAGCAGGAACAGGAAAAGGTACATGAGCAGGTAAAGAAACGGAAACAGAAACACCAACAGGAACAGGAGCCGGAGCAGGGACAGGAGCAGAAGCAAAAAAAGGAGCAGGAGCAGGAACAAGAGCAGGAACGGGAACAGGAACGGGAACAGGAACAGGAAGAGGAGGAGGTTCATGAGCAGGGACAGGAACAGGAACAAGATCAGGAGCAGGAACAGGCGCAGGAACGGGAACAGGAACAGGAACGGGACCAGGAGCAGGAACAGGCGCAGGAACAGAAGCAGGAACAGGAACAGGAAGGGGAACAGGAAGAGGAAAAGGCGCAGGAACAGGAAAGGAACAGGAACAGGAAGGGGAACAGGAGTAGGAGTAGGAACGTGAGCAAGAACAGGAACAGGAACAGGAAGGGGAATAGGAACAGGAACAGGAGCAAATGCCAGAACAGGAGCAGGAACAGGAGCAGGAACAGGAACACGAACAGGAGCAGGAACAGGAACAGGAATGTGAGCAGGAACAGGAGCAGGAAGAGGAACAGAAGCAGGAGCATGGGCAGGAAAAGTAACGGGAACAGAAACGGGAACGGGAACAGGAACAGGATCAGGAGCAGGAAAAGGAACTGGAGCAGGAACAGGAACAGGACAGGAACAGGAGCAGGAGAAGGAACGGGAGCAGGAACGGGAACAGGAGCACGACCAGGAGCAGGACCACGAACAGGAGCACCACCAGGAACAGGAGCAGGAACAGGAAAAGGAGCAGCAACAGGAACGGGAGCAGGAACAGGAACAGGAGAGGCACAGGAGCAGGAAAAGGAATGGGAACAGAAACGGAAACAGGAACAGGAGGAGAAACAGGAACAGTAGCAGGAGCAGGGACAGGAACACCAACAGGGACAGGAACAGGAACGGGAGCAAGAGCAGGAAAAGGAGCAGGAGGACGTAGAGGTGCCGGAACGGAAACAAGAATAGGAACGGGAGCAGGAGCATGACCAGGAGCAGGAACGGGAGCAGGAACGGGAACATGAGCAGGAACAGGAGCAGGAACAGGAACAGGAACAGGAAAAGGAACAGGAACAGGAACAGGAACACAAACGGGAACAGGATTCGGAGCAGGAGCGTGAGCAAGAACATGAAGAGGAACAGGAAGGAGAACAGGAACAGGAACAGTAGCAGGAGCGGGAATAGGAACGGGGACAGGAGCAGGAACAGGAACGGGAACAGGAACAGGAACAGGAACAGGAGGAGGAACAGGAACAGGAGCACGAAAAAAACAGCAACAGGAATGGAAGCAGGAACTGGAACAGGAAAAAGAATGGGAGAAGAAACAGGAGCTGGAGCAGGAACGGGAATAAGACCAGGAGCAGGAACAGGAATGGGAGCAGGAGCAGGAACAGGAGCATGAATGGGAACAGGAGCAGGAACGGGAAGAGGAGCAGGAACGGGAAGAGGAGCAGGAACGGGAACAAAAATGGGAACAGGAATGGGAGGAGGTGCATGTGCAGCAACAGGAACAGGAACAGGAACAGACGCAGGAAAAGGAAGGGGAACAGAAACGGGAACAGGAACAGGAGGAGGAACAGGAACAGTAGCAGGACTAGGAACACCAACAGGAACAGGAGCAGGAACGGGAGCAGAAGCAGGTACAGGAGCAGGAAAAGAACGGGAACAGAAAGGGAACAGGAACAGGAGCAGGAACAGGAGCAGGAACAGGAACAGGAACAGGACCAGGAGCAGGAACAGGAGAAGGAACGGTAGCAGGAACAGGAACAGGAGCAGGAATAGGAACAGGAACGTAAATAGAAAAAGGAACAGGAGCAGGAGCACGAAAAAAACAGCAACAGGAACTGTAGCTGGAACTGGTACTGGAAAGAGAACGGGAGAAGCAACAGGAGCTGGAGAAGGAACAGGAGCAGGAACGGGAATAAGACCAGGAGCAGGAACGGGAATAAGACCAGGAGCAGGAACAGGAATGGGAGCAGGAGCAGGAAAGGAACACAAACGGGAACAGGAGCAGGAACGGGAACACAAACGGGAACAGGAACGGGAGGAGGTACATGAGCAGCAACAGGACCAGGAACAGGAACTGGTGCAGGAGCAGGAAAAGCAACAGAAGCAGCTACAGGAGCAGGAAAAGGAACGGGAACAGGAACGGGAACGGGAACAGGAACACAAACGGGAACAGGAGCAGGAGCAGGAACAGGAACTGGAGCAGGAGCAGGAACGGGACCAGGAACAGGAACTGGAATAGGAAGGGGAACAGGAACACAAACGGGAACAGGAGCTGGAAAAGGAGCAGGAGCAGGAGCGGGAACAGAAGCAGGAACTGGAATAGGAAGGGGAACAGGAACAGGAAAAGGAGCAGGAACTGGAACAGGAACAGGAAAGGAACAGGAACAGTAACAGGAGCAGGAGCAGGAACGTGAGCTAGAACAGGAACGGGAACAGGAAGGGGAATAGGAACAGGAACAGAAGCAAATGCCGAAACAGGAGCAAGAACAGGAACAGGAACAGGAACACGAACAGGAGCAGAAACAGGAACAGGAATGGGAGCAGGAACAGGAGAAGGAACAGGAACGGGAACATGAACATGAACAGGATAAAGAACAGGAACAGGAGAGGGTACATGAGCAGGAATAGGAACGGGAACAGAAACAGAAACATGAACAGAAGCATGTACAGGAGCAGGAAAAGGAATGGGAACAGAAACGGGAACTGGAAGAGGAACAGGAACAGGAGCAGGAGTAGGAACGGGAGCAGGAACAGGAACAGGAATGGGACAGGAACAGGAACAGGATAAAGAACAGGAACAGGAGCAGATACAAGATCAGGAAAAGGAACGGAAACAGAAACGGGATCAGGAACAGGAGGGGGAACAGGAACAGTAGCAGGAACAGGAGAAAGAACGGGAGCAGGAACAGGAACGGGAATAGGAGCAAGAACAGGAGCAGGAACAGGAGCAGGAACAGGAGCAGGAACAGGAGCAGGAAAAGGAACAGGAACAGAAACGGAAACAGAAACAAGAGGAGGAACAGGAACAGTAGCAGGAGCAGGAACAGGAACACCAACAGGAACAGGAACTGGAACTGGAACAGAAGCAGGAACTGGAATAGGAATAGGCACAGGAGCAGGAACAGGAAGGGGAACAGGAACAGGAAAAGGAGCAGGAACGGTAACAGGAGCAGGAGCAGGAACGTGAGCAAAAACAGGAACAGGAACAGGAAGGGGAAAAGGAACAGGAACTGATGCAAATGCCGGAACAGGAGCAAGAACAGGAGCAGGAACGGCAACAGAAACGGGAACAGGAACAGGAGGGGGAACAGGAACAGTAGCATGACCACGAACAGGAACACCAACAGGAACAGGCACAGGAGCAAGAACAGGAGCAGGAGCGGGAACAGGAGCAGGAACAGGAGCAGGAACGGGAACGGGAACAGAAACGGAAACAGAAACAAGAGGAGGAACAGGAACACCAACAGGAACAGGAGCAGGAATGGGACCAGGAGCTGGAAAAGGAGCAGGAGCAGGAACAGGAACAGAAACAGGAACAGGAGCAGGAACGGGAACAGGCACAGGAACAGGCACAGGAGCAGGAACAGAAGCAGGAACAGGAACAGGAAAGAGAAGAGGAACCGGAAAAGGAGCAGGAACTGGAACAGGAAAGGAACAAGAACAGGAACAGGAACAGGAATAGGAGCAGGCACGTGAGCAGGAAATGGAAAAGGAGTAGGAACTGGAGCAGGAACAGGAACAGGAGCACGAAAAAAGCAGCAACAGGAACGGAAGCAGGAACTGGAACCGGAAAAAGAACGGGAGAAGAAACAGGAGCTGGAGAAGGAACAGGAGCAGGAACGGGAATAAGACCAGGAGCAGGAACAGGAATGGGACCAGGAGCTGGAAAAGGAGCAGGAGCAGGAACAGAAGCAGAAACAGGAACAGGAAGGGGAACAGGAACAGGAAAAGGAGCAGAAACAGGAACAGGAACAGGAACGGTAACAGGAACAGGAACGGGACCAGGAGCTGGAAAAGGAGCAGGAGCAGGAGCAGGAGCGGGAACAGAAGCAGGAACTGGAATAGGAATAGGCACAGGAGCAGGAACAGAAGCAGGAACAGGAACAGAAATGGGAACAGGAACAGGAAAAGGAGCAGGAACAGGAAAGGAACAGGAACGCTAACAATAGTAGGAGCAGGAACGTGAGCAAAAACAGGAACAGGAACAGGAAGGGGAATAGGAACAGGAACAGAAGCAAATGCCGAAAAAGGAGCAAGAACAGGAGCAGGAACAGGAACGGGAACAGGAATGGGAGCAGGAACAGGAGCAGGAACAGGAACAGAAGCAGGAACAGGAACGGGAACAGGAACAGGAACAGGATAAAGAACAGGAACAGGAGCAGGAAAAGGAACGAGAACCGAAACTGGAATGGGAACAGGAACAGAAACATGAGCAGGAACAGGAACAAGACAAAGAACAGGAACAGGAGCAGGTACATGAGCAGGAAAAGGAATGGGAACAGAAACGGGAACAGGAACAGGAGCAGTAGCAGGACCACGAACAGGAACAATAACAGGAACTGGAGCAGGAAAGAGGAACAGGAACAGGAGCAGGAACAGGAGCAGGAACAGGAACAGGAAGGGGAACAGGAACCGGGAAAGGAGCTGGAACAGGAACAGGAAAGGAACAGGAACAGAAACGGGAACAGGAGTAGGTACAGGAGCAGGAAAAGGAACGGGAACAGGAACAGGAACAGTAGCAGGAACGGGAACAGGAGCAGGAGCAGAAAGAGGAGCAGGAACAGGAACACAAAAGGGAACAGGAACGGGAGGAGGTACATGAGCAGCAACAGGAACAGGAACAGGAACTGGTGCAGGAGCAGGAAAAGCAACAGAAGCAGCTACAGGAGCAGGAAAAGGAACGGGAACAGAAACGGAAACAGGAACAAGAGGAGGAACAGGAACAGTAGCAGGAGCAGGAACAGGAACAGGAGCAGGAACGGGAGCAGAAGCAAAAAAAGGAGCAGAAGCAGGAACAGGAACGGGAAAAGAACGGGAACAGAAACGGGAACAGGAACAGGAGAAAGAACAGGTACAGTAGCAGGGGAAGGAACAGGAACACCGACAGGAACAGGAGAAGGAACAGGAACGGGACCAGGAACAGGCACAGGAGCAAGAACAGGAACAGGAAGGGTAACAGGAACAGGAAAAGGTGCAGGAAGAGGAACAGGAAAGGAATAGGAATGGAAACAGGAATAGGAGCAGGAACGTGAGCAAGAACAGGAACAGGACCAGGAGCACGAAAAAAAACAGCAACAGGAACGGGAGCAGGAACTGGAACCGGAAAAAGAACGGGAGAAGAAACAGGAGCAGGAACGGGAATAAGACCAGGAGCAGGAACAGGAATGGGTGCAGGAGCAGGAACAGGAACACAAACGGGAAGAGGAACGGGAGGAGGTACATGAGCAGCAACAGGACCAGGAACAGGAACTGGTGCAGGAGCAGGAAAAGCAACAGAAGCAGCTACAGGAGCAGGAAAAGGAACGGGAACAGGAACAGGAACGGGAACAGAAACGGAAACAGGAACAAGAGGAGGAACAGGAACAGTAGCAGGAGCAGGAGCAGGAGCAGGAACACCAACAGGAACAGGAGCAGGAACGGGAACAGGAATAGGCACAGGAGCAGGAATAGAAGCAGGAACAGGAACAGAAATGGGAACAGGAACAGGAAAAGGAGCAGGAACGCTAACAATAGTAGGAGCAGGAACGTGAGCAAAAACAGGAACAGGAACAGGAACGGGAACAGGAACAGGAAGGGGAATAGGAGCAGGAACAGAAGCAAATGCCGAAACAGGAGCAAGAACAGGAGCAGGAACAGGAACACGAACAGGAGCAGGAACAGGAACAGAAGCAGGAACAGGAACAGGAACGGGAACAGGAACAGGAACAGGACAAAGAACAGGAACAGGAGCAGGTACATGAGCAGGAAAAAGGAATGGGAACAGAAACAGGAACAGGAGCAGTAGCAGGACCACGAACAGGAACAACAGGAACCGGAGCAGGAACGGGACCTGGAACAGGAGCAGGAACAGGAACAGGAAGGGGAACAGGAACAGGGAAAGGAGCTGGAACAGGAACAGGAAAGGAACAGGAACAGAAACGGGAACAGGATTAGGAGCAGGAACATGAGCAAGAACAGGAAGGGGAATAGGAACAGGAACAGAAACAAGAACAGGAATGGGAGCAGGAACAGGAGCAGGAACAGGAACAGGAACAGGAGGAGGAACAGGAACAGTAGCAGGAGCGGGAATAGGAACAGGAACAGGAACAGGAGCAGGAACAGGAACGGGAACAGACACGGGAAAAGGAACAGGAGGAGGTACATGAGCAGGAACAGCAACAGAAAAAGGAGCAGGATCAGGAAGACGAGCAGGAACAGGAACGGGAACGGGAACAGGAACAGGAACATGAATAGGAGCAGGCCTGTGAGCAGGAACAGGAAAAGGAGTAGGAACTGCAGCAGGACCAGGAACAGAAGCAGGAGCAGGATCAGGAAGAGGAGCAGGAACAAGAACGGGAACAGGAACAGGAATAGGAGCAGGCAGATGAGCAGGAACAGGAAAAGGAGTAGGAACTGGAACAGGAACAGGACCAGGAGCACGAAAAAAACAGCAACAGGAACGGGAGCAGGAACTGGAACCGGAAAAAGAACGGGAGAAGAAACAGGAGCAGGAACGGGAACAAGGCCAGGAGCAGGAACAGGAATGTGAGCAGGAGCTGGAAAGGAACACAAACGGGAAGAGGAACGGGAGGAGGTACATGAGCAGCAACAGGACCAGGAACAGGAACTGGTGCAGGAGCAGGAAAAGCAACAGAAGCAGGAACAGGAGCAGGAAAAGGAACGGGAACAGGAACGGAAACAGGAACAAGAGGAGGAACAGGAACAGTAGCAGGAGCAGGAGCAGGAACAGGAACATCAATAGGAACAGGAGCAGGAACGGGACCAGGAGCTGGAAAAGGAGCAGGAGCAGGAGCGGGAACAGAAGCAGGAACAGGAACAGAAATGGGAACAGGAACAGGAAAAGGAGCAGGAACAGGAAAGGAACAGGAACGCTAACAATAGTAGGAGCAGGAACGTGAGCAAAAACAGGAACAGGAACAGGAAGGGGAATAGGAACAGGAACAGAAGCAAATGCCGAAAAAGGAGCAAGAACAGGAGCAGGAACAGGAACGGGAATAGGAATGGGAGCAGGAACAGGAGCAGGAACAGGAACAGAAGCAGGAACAGGAACGGGAACAGGAACAGGAACAGGATAAAGAACAGGAACAGGAGCAGGAAAAGGAACGAGAACCGAAACTGGAATGGGAACAGGAACAGAAACATGAGCAGGAACAGGAACAAGACAAAGAACAGGAACAGGAGCAGGTACATGAGCAGGAAAAGGAATGGGAACAGAAACGGGAACAGGAACAGGAGCAGTAGCAGGACCACGAACAGGAACAATAACAGGAACTGGAGCAGGAAAGAGGAACAGGAACAGGAGCAGGAACAGGAGCAGGAACAGGAACAGGAAGGGGAACAGGAACCGGGAAAGGAGCTGGAACAGGAACAGGAAAGGAACAGGAACAGAAACGGGAACAGGAGTAGGTACAGGAGCAGGAAAAGGAACGGGAACAGGAACAGGAACAGTAGCAGGAACGGGAACAGGAGCAGGAGCAGAAAGAGGAGCAGGAACAGGAACAGGAAGGGGAACAGGATCAGGAACAGGAGCAGGAAAAGGAACGGGAACAGAAACGGGAACAGGAACAGGAGGAGGAACAGGAACAGGAACAGAAACAGGAGCAGGAAAAGGAACGGGAACAGAAACGGGAACAGGAACAGGAGGAGGAACACGAACAGTAGCATGAGCAGGAACAGGAACACCAACAGGAACGGGAGCAGGAATGGGAGCAGGAACAGGAACAGGAACAGGAGCAGGAACAGGAGGAGGAACACGAACAGTAGCATGAGCAGGAACAGGAACACCAACAGGAACGGGAGCAGGAATGGGAGCAGAAGCAAAAAAAGGAGCAGGAGCAGGAACAGGAAATGGAACGGGAACAGAAACGCAAATAGGATCAGAAGCAGGTACAGGTGCAGGAAAAGGAATGGGAACAGAAACGGGAACGGGAACGGGAACAGGAACAGGAACGGGAACGGGAGCAGGAACAGGAGCAGGAACGGGAGCAGGAACAGGAACAGGAACAGGAGCAGGAACAGGAACAGGAGCAGGAACAGGAACAGGACCAGGAGCAGGAACAGGAACAGGAGCAGGAACAGGAACGGGAACAGGAACAGGAACAGGATAAAGAACAGGAACAGGAACAGGAGCAGGTACAGGACAGGAAAAGAACGGGAACAGAAAGGGAACAGGAACAGGAGGAGGAACGGGAACAGTAGCAGGAGCAGGAACGGGAGCAGGAGCAGGAAAAAGAGCAGGAACAGGAACAGGAAAAGAACAGGAACAGAAACGGGAACAGGATTCGGAGCAGGAACGTGAGCAAGAACATGAACAGGAACAGGAAGGGGAATAGGAACAGGAACAGAAGCAAATGCCAGAACAGGAGCAAGAACAGGAGCAGGAACAGGAACGGGAACAGGAACAGGAGCAGGAACAGGAACGGGAACAGGAACAGGAGCAGGAACAGGAACAGAAGCAGGAACAGGAAGGGGAACAGGAACAGGAACAGGAGCATGAATGGGAACAGGAGCAGGAACGGGAACAGGAGCAGGAACAGGAACAAAAACGGGAACAGGAACGGTAGGAGGTACATGAGCAGCAACAGGAACAGGAACAGAAGCAGGAAAAGGAACGGGAACAGAAACGGGAACAGGAACAGGAGGAGGAACAGGAACAGTAGCAGGAGCAGGAACACCAACAGGAACAGGATCAGGAACGGGAGCAGAAGCAAGAAAAGGAGCAGGAGCAGGAACGGGAACAGTAGCAGGTACAGGAACAGGAACAGGAGCTGGAAAAGGAGCAGGAACTGGAACAGGAGTAGGAGCAGGAACGTGAGCAAAAACAGGAACAGGAACAGGAAGGGGAATAGGAACAGGAACAGAAGCAAATGCCGGAACAGGAGCAAGAACAGGAGCAGGAACAGAAACACGAACAGGAACAGGAACAGGAACGGGAACAGTAACAGGAACGGGAATAGGAACAGGAGCAGGAACAGGAACAGAAACACGAACAGGAACAGGAACAGGAATGGGAACAGGAACAGGAACAGGAACAGGATAAAGAACAGGAACAGGAGCAGGTACATGAGCAGGAAAAGGAACGGGAACAGAAACGGGAACAGGAACAGGAGGAGGAACAGGAACAGTAGCAGGAGCAGGAACACCAACAGGAACAGGAGCTGGAACGGGAGCAGAAGCAAGAAAAGGAGCAGGAACAGGAACAGGAGCAGGTACAGGAGCAGGAAAAGAACGGGAACAGAAACGGGAACAGGAACAGGAGGAGGAACAGGAACAGTAGCAGGAGCAGGAAAGGAACACCAACAGGAACAGGAGAAGGAACGGGAGCAGGAACAGGAATGGGAACAGGAACGGGAGCAGGAACAGGCACAGGAGCAAGAACAGGAGCAGGAGCGGGAACAGGAGCAGGAACGGGAACAGGAAGGGTAACAGGAACAGGAAAGGAACAGGAACAGGAACGGAAACAGGAATAGGAGCAGGAACGTGAGCAAGAACAGGAACAGGAACAGGACCAGGAACAGGAACTGGAGCAGGAACAGGAAAAGCAACAGAAGCAGGTACAGGAGCAGGAAAAGGAACGGGAACAGAAACGGAAACAGGAACAAGAGGAGGAACAGGAACACCAACAGGAACAGGAGCAGGAATGGGACCAGGAGCTGGAAAAGGAGCAGGAGCAGGAACAGGAACAGAAACAGGAACAGGAACAGGAAAAGGAGCAGGAACTGGAACAGGAAAGGAACAAGAACAGGAACAGGAACAGGAATAGGAGCAGGCACGTGAGCAGGAACAGGAAAAGGAGTAGGAACTGGAGCAGGAACAGGACCAGGAGCACGAAAAAAACAGCAACAGGAACGGAAGCAGGAACTAGAACCGGAAAAAGAACGGGAGATGAAACAGGAGCTGGAGAAGGAACAGGAGCAGGAACGGGAATAAGACCAGGAGCAGGAACAGGAATGGGACCAGGAGCTGGAAAAGGAGCAGGAGCAGGAGCAGGAACAGAAGCAGAAACAGGAACAGGAAGGGGAACAGGAACAGGAAAAGGAGCAGAAACAGGAACAGGAACAGGAACAGGAGTAGGAGCAGGAACGTGAGCAAAAACAGGAACAGGAACAGGAAGGGGAATAGGAACAGGAACAGAAGCAAATGCCGAAACAGGAGCAAGAACAGGAACGGGAACAGGAATGGGAGCAGGAACAGGAGCAGGAGCAGGAACAGGAGCAGGAACAGGAACAGAAACCGGAAGGGGAACAGGAACAGGAGCAGAAACAGGAACAGGAAAGGGAACAGGAACAGGGAAAGGAACAGGAACAGAAACGGGAACAGGAGTAGGAGCAGGAACGTGAGCTAGAACAGGAACAGGAACAGGAAGGGGAATAGGAACAGGAACAGAAGCAAATGCCGGAACAGGAGCAAGAACAGGAACGGGAACAGGAGAAACAGGAACAGTAGCAGGACCGGGAATAGGAACAGGAACAGGAGCAGGAACAGGAACAGACACGGGGAAAGGAACAGGAGGAGGTACATGAGCAGGAACAGGAACAGAAAAAGGAGCAGGATCAGGAAAAGGAGCAGGAACAAGAACGGGAACAGGAACGGGAATAGGAGCAGGCAAGTGAGCAGGAAATGGAAAAGGAGTAGGAACTGGAGCAGGAACAGGAACAGGAACAGGAGCACGAAAAAAAACAGCACCAGGAACGGCAGCAGGAACTGGAACCGGAAAAAGAATGGGAGAAGGAACAGGAGCTGGAACGGGAATAAGACCAGGAGCAGGAACAGGAATGGGAGCAGGAGCAGGAAAGGAACACAAACGGGAACAGGAACGGGAGGAGGTACATGAGCAGCAACAGGACCAGGAACAGGAACTGGAGCAGGAGCAGGAAAAGCAACAGAAGCAGGAACAGGAACGGGAACAGAAACGGAAACAGGAACAAGAGGAGGAACAGGAACAGGAGCAGGAGCAGGAACAGGAACAGGAGCAGGAACGGGAACAGGAACGGAAACAGGAACAGGAACTGGAACAGGAGCAGGAACGGGAAAAGGAACGGGAACAGAAACGGAAACAGGAACAAGAGGAGGAACAGGAACAGTAGCAGGAGCAGGAACAGGAGCAGGAGCAGGAAAAGGAACTGGAATAGGAATAGGCACAGGAGCAGGAACAGAAGCAGGAACAGGAACGCGAGGCGGAACAGGAACAGGAAAAGGAGCAGGAACTGGAACGGTAATAGGAGTAGGAGCAGGAACGTGAGCAAAAACAGGAACAGGAACAGGAAGGGGAATAGGAACAGGAACAGAAGCAAATGCCAAAACTGGAGCAAGAACAGGAGCAGGAACAGGAAGGGGAACAGGAATGGGAGCAGGAACAGGAACAGGATAAAGAACAGGTACAGGAGCAGGAAGAGGAACGGGAACAGAAACGGGAACAGGAACAGGAACAGGAGCAGGAACTGGAGCAGGAGCAGGAAAAGCAACAGAAGCAGGAACAGGAGCAGGAAAAGGAATGGGATCAGAAAAGGAATCATGAACAAGAGGAGGAACAGGAACAATAGCAGGAGCAGGAACAGGAACACCAACAGGAACAGGAGCAGGAACGGGAACAGGAACAGGAATGGGACCAGGAGCTGGAAAAGGAGCAGGAGCAGGAGCGGGAACAGAAGCAGGAACTGGAATAGGAATAGGAGCAGGAACAGGAACAGGAACAGGAAGGGGAACAGGAACAGGAAAAGGAGCAGGAACTGGAACAGGAAAGGAACAGGAACGGTAACAGGAACAGGAGCAGGAACGTGAGCAAAAACAGGAACAGGAACAGGAAGGGGAATAGGAACAGGAACAGATGCAAATGCCGAAACAGGAGCAAGAACAGGAGCAGGAACAGGAACACGAACAGGAGCAGGAACAGGAACAGGTAAGGAACAGGAACAGGAACAGGAGCAGGAACAGGATAAAGAACAGGAACTGGAGCAGGTACATGAGCAGGAAAAGCAACGGGAACAGAAACGGAAACAGGAACAGACGCAGGTACAGGAACAGGACCAGGAGCAGGAACAGGACCAGGAGCAGGAACAAGAACGGGAGCAGGAGCAGGAACAGGAGCATTAACAGGAACGGGAACAGGAACAGGAACAGGATAAAGAACAGGAACAGGAGCAGGTACATTAGCAGGGAAAGAAACGAAAACAGAAACGGGAACAGGAACAGTAGGAGGAACAGGAACAGTAGCAGGACCACAAAAAGGAACACCAACAGGAACAGGAGCATTAACAGGAATGGGAACAGGAACAGTAACAGGATAAAGAACAGGAACAGGAGCAGGAAAAGGAACGGGAACAGAAACGGAAACAGGAACAGGAGGAGGAACAGGAACAGTAGCAGGAGCAGGGACAGGAACACCAACAGGAACAGGAACAGGAACAGGAACGGGACCAGGAGCAGGAAAAGGAGCAGGAGGACATACAGGAGCCGGAACGGGAACAAGAATAGGAAAGCGAGCAGTAGCAAGAACAGGAGCAAGAACAGGAACAGGAGAAGGAACGGGAGCAGGAACGGGAACAGGAGCAGGAACAGGAGCAGGAGCAGGAAAAGGAACCGGAAAAGGAGCAGGAACAGGAACGGGAACAGGAAGGGGATTAGGAACAGGAACAGAAGCAAATGCCGGAACAGGAGCAAGAACAGGAACAGGAACAGAAACACGAACAGGAACAGGAACAGGAACAGGAACAGGAACAGGAAGGGGATTAGGAACAGGAACAGAAGCAAATGCCGGAACAGGAGCAAGAACAGGAACAGGAGCGGGAATAGGAACAGGAACAGGAACAGACATGGGAAAAGGAATAGGAGGAGGTACATAAGCAGGAACAGGAGCAGAAAAAGGAGCAGGATCAGGAAGAGGAGCAGGAACAGGAACAGGACCAGGAGCACGAAAAAAACAGCAACAGGAACGGGAGCAGGAACTGGAACAGGAAAAAGAACGGGAGAAGAAACAGGAGCTGGAACAGGAGCAGGAACGGGAATGGGAGCAGGAGCAGGAAAGGAACACAAACGGGAACAGGAACGGGAGGAGGTACATGAGCAGCAACAGGAACAGGAACAGGAACTGGTGCAGGAGCAGGAAAAGGAACGGGAACAGGAACGGAAACAGGAACAAGAGGAGGAACAGGAACAGTAGCAGGAGCAGGAGCAGGAACAGGAACACCAACAGGAACAGGAGCAGGAACAGGAACACCAACAGGAACAGGAGCAGGAACAGGAACACCAACAGGAACAGGAAAAGGAGCAGTAACTGGAACAGGAAAGGAACAGGAACGCTAACAATAGTAGGAGCAGGAACGTGAGCAAAACCAGGAACAGGAACAGGAAGGGGAATAGGAACAGGAACAGAAGCAAATGCCGAAACAGGAGCAAGAACAGGAGCAGGAACAGGAACGGGAACAGGAATGGAAGCAGAAACAGGAGCAGGATAAAGAGTAGGAACAGGAGCTGGTACATGAGCAGGAAAAGGAACGGGAACAGAAACGGGAATGGGAACAGGAACAGGAACAGGAACAGGACCAGGAGCAGGAACAAGAATGGGAGCAGGAGCAGGAACAGGAGCAGGAACCGGAACAGGAGCAGGAACAGGAACAGGATAAAGAACAGGAACAGGAGCTGGTACATGAGCAGGAAAAGGAACGGGAACAGAAACGGGAATGGGAACAGGAACAGGAACAGGAACAGGACCAGGAGCAGGACCACGAACAGGAATACCAACAGGAACAGGAGTAGGAATGGGAGCAGGAGCAGGAAAGGAACACAAACGGGAACAGGAACGGGAGGAGGTACATGAGCAGCAACAGGACCAGGAACAGGAACTGGAGCAGGAACAGGAAAAGCAACAGAAGCAGGAACAGGAGCAGGAAAAGGAACGGGAACAGAAACGGAAACAGGAACAAGAGGAGGAACAGGAACAGGAGCAGGAGCAGGAACAGGAACAGGAGCAGGAACGGGAACAGGAACGGAAACAGGAACAGGAACTGGAACAGGAGCAGGAACGGGAAAAGGAACGGGAACAGAAACGGAAACAGGAACAAGAGGAGGAACAGGAACAGTAGCAGGAGCAGGAACAGGAGCAGGAGCAGGAAAAGGAACTGGAATAGGAATAGGCACAGGAGCAGGAACAGAAGCAGGAACAGGAACGCGAGGCGGAACAGGAACAGGAAAAGGAGCAGGAACTGGAACGGTAATAGGAGTAGGAGCAGGAACGTGAGCAAAAACAGGAACAGGAACAGGAAGGGGAATAGGAACAGGAACAGAAGCAAATGCCAAAACTGGAGCAAGAACAGGAGCAGGAACAGGAAGGGGAACAGGAATGGGAGCAGGAACAGGAACAGGATAAAGAACAGGAGCAGGAACAGGAGCAGGAAAAGGAATGGGATCAGAAAAGGAATCATGAACAAGAGGAGGAACAGGAACAATAGCAGGAGCAGGAACAGGAACACCAACAGGAACAGGAGCAGGAACGGGAACAGGAACAGGAATGGGACCAGGAGCTGGAAAAGGAGCAGGAGCAGGAGCGGGAACAGAAGCAGGAACTGGAATAGGAATAGGAGCAGGAACAGGAACAGGAACAGGAAGGGGAACAGGAACAGGAAAAGGAGCAGGAACTGGAACAGGAAAGGAACAGGAACGGTAACAGGAACAGGAGCAGGAACGTGAGCAAAAACAGGAACAGGAACAGGAAGGGGAATAGGAACAGGAACAGATGCAAATGCCGAAACAGGAGCAAGAACAGGAGCAGGAACAGGAACACGAACAGGAGCAGGAACAGGAACAGGTAAGGAACAGGAACAGGAACAGGAGCAGGAACAGGATAAAGAACAGGAACTGGAGCAGGTACATGAGCAGGAAAAGCAACGGGAACAGAAACGGAAACAGGAACAGACGCAGGTACAGGAACAGGACCAGGAGCAGGAACAGGACCAGGAGCAGGAACAAGAACGGGAGCAGGAGCAGGAACAGGAGCATTAACAGGAACGGGAACAGGAACAGGAACAGGATAAAGAACAGGAACAGGAGCAGGTACATTAGCAGGGAAAGAAACGAAAACAGAAACGGGAACAGGAACAGTAGGAGGAACAGGAACAGTAGCAGGACCACAAAAAGGAACACCAACAGGAACAGGAGCATTAACAGGAATGGGAACAGGAACAGTAACAGGATAAAGAACAGGAACAGGAGCAGGAAAAGGAACGGGAACAGAAACGGAAACAGGAACAGGAGGAGGAACAGGAACAGTAGCAGGAGCAGGGACAGGAACACCAACAGGAACAGGAACAGGAACAGGAACGGGACCAGGAGCAGGAAAAGGAGCAGGAGGACATACAGGAGCCGGAACGGGAACAAGAATAGGAAAGCGAGCAGTAGCAAGAACAGGAGCAAGAACAGGAACAGGAGAAGGAACGGGAGCAGGAACGGGAACAGGAGCAGGAACAGGAGCAGGAGCAGGAAAAGGAACCGGAAAAGGAGCAGGAACAGGAACGGGAACAGGAAGGGGATTAGGAACAGGAACAGAAGCAAATGCCGGAACAGGAGCAAGAACAGGAACAGGAACAGAAACACGAACAGGAACAGGAACAGGAACAGGAACAGGAACAGGAAGGGGATTAGGAACAGGAACAGAAGCAAATGCCGGAACAGGAGCAAGAACAGGAACAGGAGCGGGAATAGGAACAGGAACAGGAACAGACATGGGAAAAGGAATAGGAGGAGGTACATAAGCAGGAACAGGAGCAGAAAAAGGAGCAGGATCAGGAAGAGGAGCAGGAACAGGAACAGGACCAGGAGCACGAAAAAAACAGCAACAGGAACGGGAGCAGGAACTGGAACAGGAAAAAGAACGGGAGAAGAAACAGGAGCTGGAACAGGAGCAGGAACGGGAATGGGAGCAGGAGCAGGAAAGGAACACAAACGGGAACAGGAACGGGAGGAGGTACATGAGCAGCAACAGGACCAGGAACAGGAACTGGTGCAGGAGCAGGAAAAGGAACGGGAACAGGAACGGAAACAGGAACAAGAGGAGGAACAGGAACAGTAGCAGGAGCAGGAGCAGGAACAGGAACACCAACAGGAACAGGAGCAGGAACAGGAACACCAACAGGAACAGGAAAAGGAGCAGTAACTGGAACAGGAAAGGAACAGGAACGCTAACAATAGTAGGAGCAGGAACGTGAGCAAAACCAGGAACAGGAACAGGAAGGGGAATAGGAACAGGAACAGAAGCAAATGCCGAAACAGGAGCAAGAACAGGAGCAGGAACAGGAACGGGAACAGGAATGGAAGCAGAAACAGGAGCAGGATAAAGAGTAGGAACAGGAGCTGGTACATGAGCAGGAAAAGGAACGGGAACAGAAACGGGAATGGGAACAGGAACAGGAACAGGAACAGGACCAGGAGCAGGAACAAGAATGGGAGCAGGAGCAGGAACAGGAGCAGGAACCGGAACAGGAGCAGGAACAGGAACAGGATAAAGAACAGGAACAGGAGCAGTTACAAGAGCAGGGAAAGGAACGGGAACAGAAACGGGAACAGAACAGGAGCAGGAGCGGGAACAGGAACAGGAACAGTAGCAGGACCACGAACAGGAATACCAACAGGAACAGGAGTAGGAATGGGAGCAGGAGCAGGAAAAGGAGCAGGAGCAGGAACAAGAATAGGAATGGGAGCAGGAGAAAGAACAGGAGCAGGAACAGGAACAGGAGCGGGTACAGGAGCAGGAATGTGAGCAGGAACAGGAACAGGAAACGGAGCAGTAACAGGAACAGGAAAGGAACAGGAACAGGAAAGGAACAGGAACAAGAATAGGAACAGGAGAAGGAGCAGGAGTGTGAGCAAAACAGGAACAGGAACAGGAAGGGGAATAGGAACAGGAACAGGAGCAAATGCTGGAACAGGAGCACGAACAGGAGCAGGAACAGGAGCAGGAAAAGGAACAGAAGCTGGAGCAGGAAAAGGAACAGGAACTGAAACGGAAACAGGAACAGGAGGAGGAACAGGAACAGTAGCAGGAGCGGGAATAGGAACAGGAACAGGAACAGACATGGGAAAAGGAATAGGAGGAGGTACATAAGCAGGAACAGGAGCAGAAAAAGGAGCAGGATCAGGAAGAGGAGCAGGAACAGGAACGGGAACAGGAACAGGAATAGGAGCAGGCACGTTATCAGGGACAGGAAAAGGAGTAGGAACTGGAGCACGAAAAAAACAGCAACAGGAACGGGAGCAGGAACTGGAACCGGAAAAAGAATGCGAGAAGAAACAGGAGCGGGAGAAGGAACAGGAGCAGGAACGGGAATAAGACCAGGAGCAGGAACGGGAATAAGACCAGGAGCAGGAACAGGAATGGGAACAGGAGCAGGAAAGGAACACAAACGGGAACAGGAACGGGAGGAGGTACATGAGCAGCAACAGGACCAGGAACAGGAACTGGAGCAGGAACAGGAAAAGCAACAGAAGCAGCTACAGGAGCAGGAAAAGGAACGGGAACAGGAACAGGAACAAGAGGAGGAACAGGAACGGGAACAGGAGCAGGAAAAGGAGCAGGAGGGTGAACAGAAGCAGGAACTGGAAATGGAATAGGCACAGGAGCAGGAACAGAAGCAGGAACAGGAACAGGAAGGGGAACAGGAACAGGAAAAGGAGCAGGAACTGGAACAGGAAAGGAACAGGAACGGGAACAGGAACAGGAACAGGATAAAGAACAGGAACAGAAGCAGGTACAGGATCAGGAAAAGGAACAGGAACAGAAACGGAAACAGGAACAGGAGGAGGAACAGGAACAGTAGCAGGAGAAGGAACAGGAACAGGACCAGGACCAGGAGCAGGAACAGGAGAAGGAACGGTAGCAGGAACAGGAACAGGAGCAGGAATAGGAACAGGAACGTAAATAGAAAAAGGAACAGGAGCAGGAGCACGAAAAAAACAGCAACAGGAACTGTAGCTGGAACTGGTACTGGAAAGAGAACGGGAGAAGCAACAGGAGCTGGAGAAGGAACAGGAGCAGGAACGGGAATAAGACCAGGAGCAGGAACAGGAATGGGAACAGGAGGAGGAACAGGAACAGTAGCAGGGGCAGGAATAGGAACACCAACGGGAACAGGAGCAGGAACGGGAGCAAGAACAGGAGCAGGAAGGGGAACAGGAACAGGAGCAGGAAGGGGAACAGGAGCAGGAAGGGGAACAGGAGCAGGAACGGGAGCAGGAACGGGAACAGGAAGGGGAACAGGAACAGGAAACAGTGCAGGAAGTGGAACAGGACCAGGAACCGGACCAGGAGCTGGAAAAGGAACAGAAACAGGAACAGGAGCACGAAAAAAACAGCAACAGGAACGGGAGCAGGAACTGGAACCGGAAAAAGAACGAGAGAAGCAACAGGAGCTGGAGAAGGAACAGGAGCAGGAACAGGAATGTGAGCAGGAGCTGGAAAGGAACACAAACGGGAACAGGAACGGGAGGAGGTACATGAGCAGCAACAGGAACAGGAACAGGAACTGGTGCAGGAGCAGGAAAAGGAACGGGAACAGGAACGGAAACAGGAACAAGAGGAGGAACAGGAACAGGAGCAGGAGCAGGAACAGGAACAGGAACTGGAATAGGAAGAGGCACAGGAACATGAACTGGCACAGGCGCAGGAATGAGGGGAGGAGGAGTGAGGAGAGGGGTTCCGAGGTGAGGGGGAGTGAGGGGACGGGGAGCGAGCGGAGGAGGAGCGAGGCGAGCGGGAGTGAGCAGAGGAGGATAGAGGGGAAGGGGAGCGAGGGAGGGAGAGCGAGGGGAGGAGGAGTGAGGCGAAGCAGAGTGAAGGAAGGGGAGTGGGTGGAGATGAATGAGAAGAGGGAATGAGTGGAGGGGGAGTGAGGGGAGGGGACCGAGAGGTTGGGGAGAGTGTGGAGGGGGAGCGAGGGGAGGACGAGCGAGGGGAGGGGTAGTGAGGGGAGGAGGAGTGAGGAGAGGGGAGTGAGGGGAGGAGGACTGAGGGGAGGGGAGTGTGGGGAGGGGAGTGAGGGGAGGAAGAGCAAGGGGAGAAGGAGTGAGGGGAGGGGAGTGAAGGAACGGGGGAGTGAAGGTGCAAAGAGTGGGGGGAGGGGAGTAAGGGGAGGGGTAGAGAAGGGAGGGGGAGTGAGGGGCAGAGGAGTGAGGGGAGGAGGAGTGAGGGGATGAGGAGCAAGGGGAGAAGGAGTGAGAGGAGGGAGAGCGAGCAAGGGGAGGAGGAGTGAGGGAAGGGGAGACAGTGGAGGATGAGCGAGTGGAGTGGGAGCGAGTGGAGGGGAAGTTAGGGGAGGGGGAGAGAGGGGACGATGAGCAAGGAGAAGAGGAGTGAGGGGAGGAGGAGTGAGGGGTGGGGAGTGGGTGGAGATGAGTGAGGGGAGGAGGAGCAAGGGGAGGAGTAGTGAGGGTAGGAGGAGCTAAGGGAGGGGGAGTGAGGGATGGGGTGTGAGAGGAAGGGAGGAGGAGTGAGGGGAGGGGAGGAGAAGTGAGGGGAGGGGAGTGAGGGAAGGAGGAGCGAGGGGAGGAGGACTGTGAGGAAGAGAACTGAGGGGAGGGGAGTGAGGGGTGGTGGAGTGAAGGGAGGGGAGTGAGGGGAGGAGGACTGAGGGGAGGAAGACTGAGTGGAGGGGAGTGAGGGGGCGGAGTGAGGGGAGGGGAGTGAGGAGAGGGGGAGCGAGGGGAGGTGGAGCGAGAGGATGAGGACTGAGGGGAGGAGGAGTAAGTGGAGGGGAGGGGAGTGAGTGTAGGTGAGTGAGGGGAGGAGGAGTGAGGGGAGGAGGAGTAAGGGGAGGGAGAGTGAGGGGATGAGGAGTGAGGGGAGGGGAGTGAGTGTAGGGGTGTGAGGGGAGGAGGAGCGAGGGGAGGGGAGCAAAGTGAGGGGGCTGAGGGGAGAGGAAGTGAGGGTAGGAGGAGTGAGGGAAGCAGGAGTGAGGACAGGAGGAACGAGGGGAGGGGGGAGCAATTGGATGGGGAACCAGGTGAGAGGGAGCGAGGAGAGGGGGATCGAGGTGAAGAGTTGCGAGGGGAGAGGTAGTGAGAGGAGGGGTAGCGAGGGGAGGAGAATGAGGGGAGCAGGAGTGAGGGGAGGGGGAGCGAGGGGGGGGGAGCAAGGGGAGGGGGACTGAGGGGAGTGGGAGTGAGGCGAGGGGGAGTGAGGGGAGGGTGAGCATGGGGGGGAGGAGTGAGGGGAAGGGGAGCAAGGGGAGGAGGAGCGAGGGGAGGAGGAGCGAGGGGAGAGGAAGCGAGGGGAGAGGAAGCGAGGGGAGGGGGAATGAGCGGAGGGGGACTGAGGTGAGGGGGGAGTGAGGCGAGGGGTAGAGAGGAGAGGGTGAGCGAGGAGAGGAGGAGCGAGGGGAGGGACAGCAAGGGGAGAAGTAGTGAAGGGAGGGTGAGCGAGGGGAGGAGGGGCGAGGGGAGGAGGAGTGAGGGGAGGGGAACGATGGGGGGAGCGAGGGCAGGGGGAGCTTGGGAGGGGCAGCGAGGGGAGGGGGAGCAAGGGGAAGGTGAGTGAGGGGAGGAGGAGCGAGGGCAGGGGAGTGAGGGGAGGGGAGTGAAGGGAGGAGGAGCAAGGGGAGGGGGAGTGAGGGGAGGGGAGTGAGGGGAGGCGGAGCGAGGGTAGGGGAGTGAGGGGAGGGGAGGAGGAGTGAGGGGAGGGTAGGAGGAGTGAGCAGAGGGGAGTGAGGGAAGGGAGAGTGAGGGATTGCGGAGTGAGGGGAGGGGACTGAGGGGAGGGGGAGCGAGGGGAGGAGGAGCGAGATGAGGAGGAGCGAGAGGAGGGGGGCTGAGGGGAGGGAAAACGATGGGAGGAGGAATGAGGGAAGGGGAGTGAGGGTAGGGGAGTGAGGGGAGGAGAACAGAGGGGAGATGGAGTGAGGGGAGGGGGAGCGAAGGGAGGGGCAGCGAGGGGAGGGGACAGAGGGGAATAGGAGAGAGGGGAGGAGGAGCGAGGGGAGGTGAGTGAGGGGAGGAGGAGTGAGGGGAGGAGGAGTGAGGGGAGGGGGAGCAAGGGGAGGGGAAGCGAGGGGTATGGGAACGAAGGGAGTGGAAACGAGGGGAGGGGGAGTGAGGGGACGGGAGCAAAGTGAGGAGGAGTGAGGGGAGTGGGAGCGAGGAGAGGAGGAGCGAGGGGAGTGCAAGTGAAGGTAGGGGGAGGGAGGGGCGGCTGTGAGGAATGGGAGGAGGTGGAGCAAACGGAGGAGGTGCGAGGGTGGGGGAGCGAGGGGAGGGGAGGGGGAATGAGGGGAGGAGGAGTGAGGGGAGGTGGAGTGAAGGGAGAGGGTGCGACTGGAGGAGGAGCAAGGGGAGGAGGAACGAGAAGAGGGGGACTGAGCAGAGGAGAAGCGAGGGGAGGAGGATTGAGGGCGGGGGAGCAAGGTGTGGAGGAGTGGGGGGGGCGACTGGAGGTGGAGCGACTGGAGTAGGAGCGAGGGGAGGAGGAGTGGGGGAGGGCGAGTGAGAGTAGGGGGAGGGAGGGGAGGGGGCGAGGAATGAGAGGAGGGGGAGCAATGGGAGGAGGTGCGAATGGAGGGGGAGCGAGGGTAGGGGATGCGAGGGAGGAGTGATGGAGTAGGAGTGAGGGGAGGGGGAGTCAGGGGAGGAGGAGCATGGGAAAGGGGAGCAAGGGGAGGGGGAGTGAGGGGAGGAGGAGCGATGAGACGGGAGCGATGGGAGGAGGAGTGAGGGGAGGGGGACTGAGGGGAGCAGGAGTGAGGGGTGCGGGAGCGAAGGCAGGGTGTGCGAGGGGAGTAGGATTAAGGGGAGGGGTGCAGTAGTGAGGGGAGGGGAGCGATTGGAGGAGGAGTGAGGGGAGGGGGAGCAAGGGGAGGAGGACGGAGGGCAGGAGGAACGAGGGGATGGGGACAGAGGGCAGGAGGAACGAGGGGAGGGGGAGCGACTGGAGGGGGGAGCAACTGGAGGGGGAGCGAGGGGAGGAGGACTGAGGGCAGGAGGAGCGAGTGGAGGGTGAGGGAGGGGAGGGGGAGTGAGAGGAAGGGGAGAGAGAGGAGGGTGATCGAAGGGAGGAGGAGTGAGGGGAGGGGGACCGAGGGGTGTAGTAGTGAGGGAATGGGAAGTGAGGGGAGGAGGAGTGAGGGGAGGGGAAGTGACTGGTGGTGGAGTGAGGGGAGGAGGACTCTGGGCAGGAAGATGAGGGGAGGAGGAGCGAGGGGTGGGGGAGCGAGGGGAAGAGGAGTGAGGGGAGAGGGAGTGATGGGTGGGGGAGCGAGGGGAGGGGGAGCGACTGGAGGGGGAGTGAGGGGAGGAGGACTGAGTGGTGTGGGAGCGAGAGGAGGGGGAGCAAGGGGGGAGGAGTGAGGGGAGGAGGACTGAGGGCAGGAGGAACGAGTTGAGGAGGTACGAGGGTTGGGGGACCGAGGGGAGGAGGAGTGAGGAAAAAGGGAGCAAGGGGCGGAGGAATAAGGGGAGGGGGAGCGAGGGGGGAGGAGGGAGGGGAGGAGAATGAGGTGAGGAGGAACGAGAGGAGGGGGAGCGAGGGGGAGCGAAGGGAGAAGAAGCGAGTGGAGGAGTAGCGAGGGAGGAGGAGTGAGGGTGGACGTGAAAGTGGAGGAGGAGTATGGGGAGGGGTGCGAGGGGAGGGGGAGCGAGGGGAGGGGAGGGACGAGAGGGGGAGTGAGAGCAAGGGGAGCAAAGGGAGGGGGAGCAAGGGGAGGAGGAGCGAGGGGGGACTGAGGGCAGGTGAAGTGAGGGGAGGGGTAGTGAGGGGAGGAGGAGTGGGGGTGGAGGAACAAAGGGAGGAGGAATGAGGGGCAGGGGAGTGAGGGGAGGGGGAGTGAGGGGAGTGCGAGCGAGGGGAGAAGGTGTGAGGGGAGAGGGAGTGAGGGGAGCAGGTGTGAGGGGAGGGGGAGTGAGGGGAGGGTGCGAGGGGAGGGGGAGTGGGGGAGGACAAGTGAGGGGAGGGGGAGCGAGGGATGGAGGAGCAAAGGGAGAAGGACTGAGGGGAGGTGAATAGGGGAGGGGGAGTGACGGCAGCAGAAGTGAGGGGAGGGGGAGCGAGTTGTGGAGGAACGAGGTGAAGGGGAGCGAGGGGAAGAGTGAGCGGAGGGGAGTGACGGGAGGGTGATCGAGGGGAAGAGGACTGAGGGCAGGAAGTGCAATGGGAGGGGAATGAGGGGAGGGGGAGTGAGGGGAGGAGGACTGTGGGCAGGAGGAGCGAGGGGAGGAGGAGCGAGGGGTGGGGGACCGAGGGGTGAAGGAGGAGGGAGGGGAGGGGGAGCAAGGGGAGGGGGAGCTAGGGGAGGGGGACTGAATGGAGGGTGATCGAGGGAAGGAGGAGTGAGGGGAGGAGGACTGAGGGCAGGAGGAACGAGAGGAGGGGGACTGAGGGGAGGGGGAGTGAGAGGAGGAGGAGCGAGGGAAGGGAGAGCGAGGGGAGGGGGAGTGAGGGAGGAGGAGTGAGGGGATGGGGAGCGAGGGGAGGAGGAGCGAGAGGAGGGGAAGCGAGGAGAAGGGAGCGAGGGGAGGAGGAGTGAAGGGAGGAGGAGCGAGGGGAGGAGGAGTGAGGGGAGGGGAAGCGAGGGGAGGAGGAGCGAGGGAAGGGGGAGCGAGGGGAGAGAGACCAAGGGGAGGAGGAGTGAAAGGAGGGGGAGCGAGGGGAGGAGGAGGGAGAGGAGGAGGAGTGAGGGGAGGAGAAGCGAGGGGAGAGGAGTGAGGGGAGGAGGAGTGAGGGGAGGGGGAGCTAGGGGAGGGAGATTGAGGGGAGGAGGAGCGAGGGGAGGAGGAGCGAAGGGAGGGGGAATGAAGGGAGGGCGATCGAGGGAAGGAGGAGTGAGGGAAGGGGAAGCGAGGGGAGAGGAGGAGGAGTGAGGGGAGGAGGAGTGAGGGCAGGTGGAGTGAAGGGAAAGGGAGCGACTGGAGGGGGAGTGAGGGGAGGAGGACTGAGAGGAGGAGGAATGAGGATAGGGGACTAAGCGGAGGAGGAGCGAGGGGAGGAGGATTGAGGGCGGGGGAGTGAGGGGTGGAGGAATGAGGGGAGGGAGAGTGACTGGAGATGGAGTGACTGGAGGAGGAGTGAGGGGAGGAGGACTGAGGGGATGGGGAGTGAGGGGAGGGGGAGCGAGGGGAGGAAGAGCGAGGGAAGAGCGAGTGAGAGTAGGGGGAGGGAGGGGAGGGGGCGAGGAATGAGAGGAGAGAGAGCAATGGGAGGAGGTGCGAATGGAGGGGGAGCAAGGGTAGGGGATGTGAGGGGGGAGTGAGGGAGAAGGAGCGAGGGGAAGGGGAGTGAGGGGAGGAGGACCGAGGGGAGTAGGAGCGATGAGAGGGGAGCGAGTGGTGGAGGAGTGAGGGGAGGGGAACTGAGGGGAGCAGGTGTGAGGGGTGGGGAGCGATGGGAGGAGGAGTGAGGGGACGGGAGCGAGGGGAGGAGGACGGAGGGCAGGAGGAACGAGGGGAGGGGGACTGAGGGGAGGGGGAGCGAGGGGAGGAGGAGCAATGGGGAGGAGTGGGGGAGGGGGAGCGACTGGAGGTGGAGCAACTGGGGGGGAGTGAGGGGAGGAGGAGCGAGTGGAGGGGGAAGGAGGGGAGGGGTTGTGAGAGGAAGGGGAGAGAGGGGAGGGGGACCGAGGGGTGGAGGACCGAGGGAATGGACAGTCAGAGGAGGAGGAGGAGTGACTGGTGGGGGAGCGAGGGGAGGATGACTGAGGGCAGGAAGATGAGGGGAGGAGAATCGAGGGGTGGGGGAGCGAGGGGTGGAGGAGTGGGGGAGGGCGAGTGAGAGTAGGGGGAGGGAGGGGAGGGGGCGAGGAATGTGAGGAGGGGAGCAATGGGAGGAGGTGCAAATGGAGGGGGGCGAGGGTAGGGGATGCGAGGGGGGAGTGATGGAGAAGGAGCGAGGGGAGGGGGAGTGAGGGGAGGAGGAGCGTGGGGAAGGGGAGCAAGAGGAAGAGCAGCGAGGGAAGTAGGAGCGATGAGAGGGAGCAATGGGAGGAGGAGTGAGGGAAGGGGGACTGAGGGGAGCAGGAGTGAGGGGTGGGGTAGCGAAGGGAGGGTGTGTGAGGGGAGTAGGATTAAGGGGAGGGGGCTGAGGGGTGCAGTAGTGAGGGGAGGGGAGCGATGGGAGGAGGAGTGAGGGGAGGGGAAGCGAGGGGAGGAGGAGTGAGGGGAGGAGGAGCGAGGGGAGGAGGAGCGAGGGGAGGGGGAGTGAGGGGAGGAGCAGTGAGGGGAGGGGAAGGGAGTAGAAGGGCCAAGGAATGAGAGGATGTGGAGCAAAGGGAGGAGGTGCGAGGAGAGGGGGAGTGAGGGGTGAGGGCACGAGAGGAGTGGAAACGAGGGGAGGGGAGCAAGGGGAGGAGGTGTGAGGGGAGGTGGAGCGAGGGGAGGAGGAGTGAGGGGAGGGGAAGCGAGGGGAGGATGCGTGAGGGGACGGGGAGCGAGGGTAGGAGGAGGGAGAGGAGGAGAAGGGAGGGTAGAGGAGCGAGGGGAGGAGGAGTGAAAGGAGGGGGAGCGAGGGGAGGAGGAGCGAGGGGAGGGGGAGCGAAGGGGAGGAAGAGCGAGGGGAGAGCGAGAGAGAAAAGGGGGAGTGAGGGGAGGGGCGAGGAATGAGAGGAGGGGGAGCAATGGGAGGAGGTGCAAATGGAGGGGGAGCGAGGGTAGGGGATGCGAGGGGTAGTGAGGGAGAAGGAGCGAGGGGAAGGGGAGTGAGGGGAGGAGGAGCGAGGGGAGTAGGAGCAATGAGAGGGGAGCGAGGGGTGGAGGAGTGAGGGGAGGGGGACTGAGGGGAGCAGGTGTGAGGGGTGGAGGAGCAAAAGGAGGATGTGCGAGGGGAGGAGGAGTAAAGGGAGGGGAACTGAGGGAAGCAGGAGTGATTGGTGGGGAGCGATGGGAGGAGGAGTGAGGGGAGGGGAGCGAGGGAAGGAGGACGGAGTGGAGGGGAGCGAGGGGAGGAGGACGGAGGGCAGGAGGAACGAGGGGAGGGGGACTGAGGGGAGGGGGAGCGTGGGGAGGAGGAGCGAGGGGGGAGGAGTGAGGGGGCAGCGACTGGAGGTGGAGCAACTGAAGGGGGAGCGAGGGGAGGAGGATTGAGGGCAGGAGGAGCGAGTGGAGGGGGAGGAAGGGGAGAGGGAGTGAGAGGAAGGGGAGAGAGGGGAGGGGGAGCGAGGGGAGGAGGAGCGAGTGGAGAGGGACCGAGGGGTGGAGGAGTGAGGGAATGGGAAGTGAGGGGAGGGGGAGTGAGGGAAGGGGAAGTGAGGGGAGGGGGAGTGAGGGAAGGGGAAGTGAGGAGAAGAGGAGTGAGGGGAGGGGGAGTGAGGGAAGGGGAAGTGAGGGGAGGGGGAGTGAGGGAAGGGGAAGTGAGGAGAAGAGGAGTGAGGGGAGGGGAAGTGACTGGTGGGGGAGCGAGTGGAGGAGGACCGGGGGCAGGAAGGCGAGGGGAGGAGGATCAAGGGGTGGGGGAGCGAGGGGAGGAGGAGTGAGGGGAGAGCGAGTGAGAGTAGGGGGAGGGAGGGGAGGGGGGAGGAATGTGAGGAGGGGGAGCAATGGGAGGAGGTGCAAATGGAGGGGGAGCGAGGATAGTAGATGCGAGGGGGGAGTGATGGAAAAGGAGCAAGGGGAGGGGGAGTGAGGGGAGGAGGAGCGTGGGGAAGGGGAGCAAGAGGAAGAGCAGCGAGGGGAGTAGGAGCGATGAGAGGGAGCAATGGGAGGAGGAGTGAGGGAAGGGGGACTGAGGGGAGCAGGAGTGAGGGGTGGGGTAGCGAAGGGAGGGTGTGTGAGGGGAGTAGGATTAAGGGGAGGGGGCTGAGGGGTGCAGTAGTGAGGGGAGGGGAGCGATGGGAGGAGGAGTGAGGGGAGGGGAAGCGAGGGGAGGAGGAGTGAGGGGAGGAGGAGCGAGGGGAGGAGGAGCGAGGGGAGGGGGAGTGAGGGGAGGAGCAGTGAGGGGAGGGGAAGGGAGTAGAAGGGCCAAGGAATGAGAGGATGTGGAGCAAAGGGAGGAGGTGCGAGGAGAGGGGGAGTGAGGGGTGAGGGCACGAGAGGAGTGGAAACGAGGGGAGGGGAGCAAGGGGAGGAGGTGTGAGGGGAGGTGGAGCGAGGGGAGGAGGAGTGAGGGGAGGGGAAGCGAGGGGAGGATGCGTGAGGGGACGGGGAGCGAGGGTAGGAGGAGGGAGAGGAGGAGAAGGGAGGGTAGAGGAGCGAGGGGAGGAGGAGTGAAAGGAGGGGGAGCGAGGGGAGGAGGAGCGAGGGGAGGGGGAGCGAAGGGGAGGAAGAGCGAGGGGAGAGCGAGAGAGAAAAGGGGGAGTGAGGGGAGGGGCGAGGAATGAGAGGAGGGGGAGCAATGGGAGGAGGTGCAAATGGAGGGGGAGCGAGGGTAGGGGATGCGAGGGGTAGTGAGGGAGAAGGAGCGAGGGGAAGGGGAGTGAGGGGAGGAGGAGCGAGGGGAGTAGGAGCAATGAGAGGGGAGCGAGGGGTGGAGGAGTGAGGGGAGGGGGACTGAGGGGAGCAGGCGTGAGGGGTGGAGGAGCAAAAGGAGGATGTGCGAGGGGAGGAGGAGTAAAGGGAGGGGAACTGAGGGAAGCAGGAGTGATTGGTGGGGAGCGATGGGAGGAGGAGTGAGGGGAGGGGAGCGAGGGAAGGAGGACGGAGTGGAGGGGAGCGAGGGGAGGAGGACGGAGGGCAGGAGGAACGAGGGGAGGGGGACTGAGGGGAGGGGGAGCGTGGGGAGGAGGAGCGAGGGGGGAGGAGTGAGGGGGCAGCGACTGGAGGTGGAGCAACTGAAGGGGGAGCGAGGGGAGGAGGATTGAGGGCAGGAGGAGCGAGTGGAGGGGGAGGAAGGGGAGAGGGAGTGAGAGGAAGGGGGAGAGAGGGGAGGGGGAGCGAGGGGAGGAGGAGCGAGTGGAGAGGGACCGAGGGGTGGAGGAGTGAGGGAATGGGAAGTGAGGGGAGGGGGAGTGAGGGAAGGGGAAGTGAGGGGAGGGGGAGTGAGGGAAGGGGAAGTGAGGAGAAGAGGAGTGAGGGGAGGGGGAGTGAGGGAAGGGGAAGTGAGGGGAGGGGGAGTGAGGGAAGGGGAAGTGAGGAGAAGAGGAGTGAGGGGAGGGGAAGTGACTGGTGGGGGAGCGAGTGGAGGAGGACCGGGGGCAGGAAGGCGAGGGGAGGAGGATCAAGGGGTGGGGGAGCGAGGGGAGGAGGAGTGAGGGGAGAGCGAGTGAGAGTAGGGGGAGGGAGGGGAGGGGGGGAGGAATGTGAGGAGGGGGAGCAATGGGAGGAGGTGCAAATGGAGGGGGAGCGAGGATAGTAGATGCGAGGGGGGAGTGATGGAAAAGGAGCAAGGGGGGGGGGGAGTGAGGGGAGGAGGAGCGATGGGAGGAGGAGTGAGGGAAGGGGGACTGAGGGGAGCAGGAGTGAGGGGTGGGGTAGCAAAGGGAGGGTGTGTGAGGGGAGTAGGATTAAGGGGAGGGGGACTGAGGGGTGCAGTAATGAGGGGAGGGGAGCGATGGGAGGAGGGGCGAGGGGAGGAGGAGCAAGGTGAGGAGGACTGAGGGGAGGTGGAGCGAGAGGAGGAGGAGGAGTGAGGCAGGGAGGAGTGAGGGGAGGGGGAGCGACTGGAGGGGGAGCAATTGGAGGTGGAGCGACCGGAGGGGGAGCGAGGGGAGGAGGAGTGAGGGCAGGAGGACGAGCGAAAGAGGACTGAGGGCAAGAAGACGAGGGGAGGAGGATCGAGGGATGGGGGAGCGAGGGGAGGAGGAGTGAATGGTGTGGGAGTGAGAGGAGGGGGAGCGAGGGATGTGGGAGAGAGAGGAAGGGGAGCGAGAGGAGGGGGAGCAAGGGAGGAGGAGTGAGGGGAGGAGGACTGAGGGCAGGAGGAACGAGGGGAGGGGGCCTGAGGGAAGGGGGAGCGAGGGGAGGAGGAGTGAGGGGAGGAGGACTGAGGGCAGGAGGAACGAGGGGAGGGGGAGCGATTGGAGGGGGAGCAACTGGAGGGGGAGCGAGGTGAGGAGGACTGAGGGCAGGAGGAGGGAGGGGAGGGTAGGGACGAGAGTGGGAGTGAGAGGAAGGGGAGCAAGGGGAGGGGGAGCAAGGGGAGGAGGAGCGAGGGGAGGGGGACTGAGGGCAGAAGGACGAGGGGAGGAGGAATGAGGGGTGGGGGACCAAGGGGAGGAGGAGTGAGGGGATAGGGAGCAAGGCGCGGAGGAATAAGGGCAGGGGGAGCGAAGGGGGAGGACGGAGGGGAGGAGAATGAGGGGAGGAGGAGCGAGAGGAGAAGAAGCAAGTGGAGGAGTAGTGAGGGAGGAGGAATGAGGGTGGAGGTGCAAGGGGAGGAGGAGAATGGAGAGGGGTGCGAGGGGAGGAGGACTGAGGGATGGGGGACCGAGGGGAGGAGGAGTGAGGGGAGGGGGAGCAAGGGGAGGGAGAGCTAGGGGAGGGGGACTGAGGGGAGGAGAAGTGAGGTGAGGAGGAGCGAGGGGAGGGGGACTGAAGGGAGGGCGATCGAGGGAAGGAGAAGTGAGGGGAGGAGGACTGACGGCAGGAGGAACGAGGGGATGGGGACTGAGGGGAGGGGGTATGAGGGGAGGAGGAGCGAGGGAAGGGAGAGCGAGGGGAGGGGGAGTGAGGGGACAAGGAGTGAGGGGAGGGGGAGCGAGGGGAGGAGGAGGGAGGGTAGGGGGCGAGGAATAAGAGGAGAGGGAGCAATGGGAGGAGGTGCGAATGGAGGGGGAGCGAGGGTAGGGGATGCGAGGGGGGAATGATGGAGAAGGAGTGAGGGGATGGGGAGTGAGGGGAGGAGGAGCGTGGGGAAGGGGAGCGAGGGGAGGAGGAGTGAGGGGAGGAGGAGTGAGGGGAGGAGGAGCGATGAAAGGGGAGCGAGGGGAGGAGGAGTGAGGGGAGGAGGAGTGAGGGGAGAAGGAGCGATGAAAGGGGAGCGAGGGGAGGAGGAGTGAGGGGAGGAGGAGTGAGGGGAGGAGGAGTGAGGGGAGGAGGAGTGAGGGGTGAGGTCACGAGGGGAGTGGAAACGAGGGGGGGAGCAAGGGGAGGAGGTGCAAGGGGAGGGGGAGCGAGGGGAGGGAGAGCTAGGGTCGGGGGACTGAGGGGAGGAGGAGTGAGGTGAGGAGGACCGAGGGGCGGAGGAGCGAGAGGAGGTGAAGCAAGGGGAAGGGAGCGAGGGGAAGAGGAGTGAGGGGAGGAGAAGCGAGGGGAGGAGGAGCGAGGGGAGGGCGAGTGAGGGGAGGAGGAGCGTGTGGAAGGGGAGCAAGGGGAAGAGGAGTGAGGGGAGTAGGAGCGATGAGAGGGGAGCGAGGGGTGGAGGATTGAAGGAAGGGGGACTGAGAGGAGCAGGCGTGAGGGGTGGGGGAGCGAAGGGACGATGTGCGAGGGGAGGAGGAGTAAAGAGAGGGGGACTGAGGGGAGCAGGAGTGAGTGGTGGGGAGCGATAGGAGGAGGGGTGAGGGGAGGGGAGCGAGGGGAGGAGGAGCAAGGGGAGAGGAGTGAGAGGAGGGGGAGTGACTGGAGGGGGGATCAACTGGAGGGGGAGCGAGGGGAGGAGGATTGAGGGCAGGTGGAGCGAGTGGAGGGGGAGGGGGAGTGAGAGGAAGGGGAGAGGGGGAGGGTGAGCGTGGGGAGGAGGAGTGAGGGAAGGGGAAGTGAGGGGAGGGGAGGGGGAGCGACTGGTGGGGGAGCGAGGGGAGGAGGGCTGAGGGCAGGAAGATGAGGGGAGGAGGATCGAGGGGTAGGGGAGCGAGGGGAGGAGGAGTGAGGGGATGGGGTGCGAGGGGAAGAGGAGTGAGGGGAGCGCGAGCGAGGGGAGGGGTAAAGAGAGGGAAGTGAGGGGAGGGGGAGCAACTGGAGGACGATTGAGGGGAGGAGGACTGAGGGCAGGAGGAGAGAGGGGAGGGGGAGCGAGGGGAGAAGGAACGAGGGGATGGGGTGTGAGGGGAGGGGAGCGAGGGGAGGGGGAGCGAGAGGAGGGGGAGCAAGTGGAGAAGGACTGAGGGGAGTACGAGTGTGGGGAGGGAGACGGGGGAGGGGGAGAAAAGGGAGGAGGCCTGAGGGGAGGGGGAGTCAGAGAAGGGGGAGGGAGGGGAGTGGGCGTGAGATGAGGGGGAGCGAGGGCAGGAGGAACGAGGGGAGGGGGAGCGACTGGAGGGGAGGAGCGAGGGGAACTGAAGCGAGGGGAGGGGTGCGAGGGGAGGAGGAGCGAGGGGGAAGTGAGAGGAGGTGGAATGAGGGGGGGAGGGAGTAGAGGGGACAAAGAATGAGAGGAGGTGGAGCAAAGGGAGGAGGTGCGAGGGGAGGGGGAGTGAGGGGGGGGGAAGCGAGGGGTGTGTGAATAAGGGGAGTGGAAACGAGAGGAGTGAGGGGAGGGGTAGTGAGGGGAGGAGGAGTGAGGGGTGGAGGAACAAAGGGAGGAGGAATGAGGGGTGGGGGAGTGAGGGGAGGGGGAGTGAGGGGTGGAGGAACAAAGGGAGGAGGAATGATGGGTGGGGGAGTGAGGGGAGGGGAAGTGAGGGGAGTGGGAACGAGGGGAGAAGGTGCGAGGGGAGAGGGAGTGAGGGGAGGAGAAGTGAGGGGAGGGGGAATGAGGGGTGGAGAAGCAAAGAGAGAAGGACTGAGGAGGGGGGAGTAGGGGAGAGGGTGCAAGGGGAGGAGGAGTACGGGGAGGACGAGTGAGGGGAGGGGGAGCAAGTTGTGGAGGAATGAGGTGAGGGGGAGCGAGGGGATGAGTGAGCGGAAGGGAGTGAGGGGAGGGTGATCGAGGAGAAGAGGACTGAGGGCAGGAAGAGCAATGGGAGGGGGAGCGAGGGGAGTGAGGGGAAGGGGAGCGACTGGAGGGGGAGTGAGGGGAGGAGGTCTGAATGGTGTGGGAGTGAAAGGAGGGGGAGCGAGGGGATTGGGATCGAGAGGAGGAGGGAGGTGAGGGGAATGAGGTGAGGAGGAGCAAGAGGAGGGGGAGCAATGGGCGAGGAGTGAGGGGAGGAGGACTGAGGGCAGGAGGAATGAGGGGAGGGGGAGCGAGGGGAGGAGGAGCGAGGGGAGGAGGACTGAGGGCAGGAGGAGTGAGGGGAGGAGGAGCGAGGGGAGGAGGAGTGAGGGGAGGAGGACTGAGGGCAGGAGGAGTGACGGGAGGAGGAGTGAGGGGAGGGGCAAGGAATGAGAGGAGGTGGAGCAAAGGGAGGAGGTGCGAGGTGAGGGGGAGTGAGGGGAGGAGAAGTGAGGGGTGAGGGAATGAGGGGAGTGGAAACGAGGGGAGGGAGAGCAAGGGGAGGAGAAGGGAGAGGAGGGGATGGTGAGCGAAGGGAGAAGAAGCGAGTGGAGGAG